>NC_050446.1:106585532-106895532 GCF_903995425.1 Onychomys torridus
GCACACCTTTAATCCCAGCACTCAGGAGACAGAGGCAAGTGGATCTCTGTGAGTTCAAGGCCAGCCAAGTCTTCATAGTGAGTTCCAGAACAGCCAGAGCTACATAGTGAGGGAGACCCTGTCTCAAAAAAAATAAATAAATAAAAAAGAGTGCTATTTTAGAAGAATTTGATAGTTCTCTATAAGCCTTAATTTACTATTTTAGAACAGTTGACTTTGGCTTATGATTTCTGAGGTTTCAGGCCTTGTTGATGCTGTGGCCTTTGGGCCCTTGGCAAGCCAGAACATTATGGTGGTCAGAGCTGTCCATACGTGGTGGCTTGGGAACACAAAAGAGAGAAAGGAAACAGCCAGGGTCTCAATATGTTTTTTCTTTCCTTTTCTTTCTTTTTCTCAATATCTTTTAAAATATCTCTCTACTAGGTCTCATTACCTACATGTTATTTAACTCTCTGAAGTTTCTTAAAAATAGATAAATTCTACCAATTATTAGTTGATTCTCTATCCAGTACATTTTCTTCCTCTTTTTTTGTTAACTGTTTTCAACTGATTGAAAATCCTTTCTTCTCCCCTCCCAATTCCAAAATCTTTATTGTTTTAGAAAAGATGATCCATCCACTCAGTGGAATGAAGAGTTAGATCCTGGGATCCATCAATAATGCTGAAAAGGACCATGGTTTATCCACTTTTACTCAGTAGACCCAGTCAGAGGCACAAAACTTGTAGTCAATCAGTCTTTGGGCTTAACTCAGCATGATCTACTGAATCACTGCCATGATGTTCCTGCCAGCTTGAATGCTACAATGGTGCCTGGCTTAGAATCGACTGGATTGGTCTCTTCCAGCGTCACTAGGCCTGACTGCACCACATCGAGCCCCTCCCAGACCATGGCCACCGTAGGCCCTGAGTTCATGTGCTTTACCAGCCCTAGGAAGAAAGGATGGTCTTTCAGGTCAAGGCAGTGCAGCTTCAGGCATCCTTCAGAAGCCTGAAGGAACTTCATGGCCGCCAGTAGCTCATCCACCAGGCAGTGCTGCATGCCATCTGGCTTGATGGCAGTGAAGGTTTGCTCAAGGTTGGCCATGGTCCAAAAGCTGGAGGGTTGGTGGTGTCTGCAGTGAGTGGTTTTTTTGTTTGCTTGTTTGTTTGTTTGTTTGTTTGTGTTTTTGTTTTTACAAGACAGGGTTTCTTTGTGTAGCCCTGGATGTCCTGGAACTTGCTCTGTAGACCAGGCTGGCCTCAAACTCACAGGTCTACCTTCATCTGCTTCCTGAGTGGTGGGATTAAAGGCTTGTGCCACCACTGTCCAGTGAAGTGAGAATTCTTAAAAATATGTAAGTTAGGTTTGCAGCTGGGCTCACCCTCTTGATCAAGAATAAAGGTTGCCTGTCCAGACACTTCAGTTGGAACCTTTGCAATCCGCAACTCACTCCTAACAGTGCCCAAGCCACAGTGTGCCTGTGGAGGTAAAAGGTCAGTTCTTCTGCTTTTTCCCACTGAGCTATCTCACCAGCTCTGAAGATGACTCTGTAGAATGCAGTTTCACTCCATGAACATCCGGCAGACAGCCGTAGCAGATTTCCTCTAAGACGTGTGACCTCTTTAGCCACAGGCTTTTGACCCGGTTCACAAACAAGATACCCTCCCCTCGAGCTGGCTCTCAATCCAGTCAGAGTGTCTGGTTACCCTCTCCTGTAGTTTCATTTCTGCTGCAATCATAAAATATTCTGAGTGCTGGAGAAATGGCTCAGAGGTTAAGAGCACCGACTGCTCTTCCAGAGGTCCTGAGTTCAATTCCCAGCACCCACATGGTGGCTCACAACCACCTGTAATGAGATCTGGCACCCTCTTCTGGCCTGCAGGCATACATGCTATACACATAATAAATAAATAAATCTTAAAAAAAATTGTTTAAAAAATATTCTGACAACTGAAGGGAGGAAGAGGTTTACAGTTTGCTTACAATTCCTGTAGTGGGTAGCCATCCCAGCATTGGCCTGGAAGTTCCAATCCCCACTGAGGCTTCGGTAATGGTCACGCCCACAAGGCGGGGCAGAGGAGGAAGCGGAAGACGAAGGATCGGGAAGAGCTCTGTCTCTTGGTTCCCGGACTCTGGACGCAGGAGGTAGACCGAGCAGAGTTCTCCAGAGAACACCGCCGGACTGCGCTATACCCTTGCCAGACCCTGTAACCTACCCCTTCATTTGTAAGTTACCCCACAAAATAAACCTCCCTTTTAACTACGTGGAGTGGCCTTAATAATTTAACCAATAAATTCCAGGTTACAGTCCATCGTTGAGGGGAGGTCAAGGTAAAACTCAAGCAGCTGGTCACAGCAAATGAACGCACCTATACAGCTTGCTTTCTTATGTTCCTTCCCAGCATTCTTCACTCTTACACAGTTCAGAACCCAGCTCATGAAACTGTGCCACCCACTGAGGATGGGTTTTCCCATCTCAATTAACAACAGCAACAACAAAACAAAAACCCAACCAAACAAAAAACAACTCCCAGACACACCTACAAACCAACCTGACTTATGTAATTCCCTTTTGAAACTACCTCTTCTCAACTTTTAGGTTGTATGAGGTTGATAATAGATGCCAACCACCAGGGTTGGAGAGAGGGCTTGGTGATTAAGAGTACTTGTTGCTCTTGCAGAGGACCGGGTTTGATTTCCAGCACCTACATGGCAGCTCCCAACTATCCATAACTCTACTTTCAGGTGATCCAACACCCTCTTCTTGCTTTAACAAGCAGGCATGTGATGCAGGTACATGCATGCAGGTAAAGCACTCATATAAACAAACAAACAAACTCTAACCCCTAAATAGTCATATCATTATTGCACTGGGGGCACATCTTGCTTACCAGGTCAGTATCATAGCATGCAGGGTCTACATTGAGTTAAGACCACACTAATGTCTTTTATCTCCCAGCACCTTTTGGCATTAAGGATACTAGCCAATGGGAAAGAAGCTTCAAGCTCAGTTCCAGCTTCATTTCTCTATGTCTTGCAACTAAAGCAAGTGACTCCTTCAGCAAATAGGCCTTATCACCTAGCTCTGGTGGGAAACCATGAGCATCGGCAGTAGCTTGTATTGTTTCAGAGCCTTGGGCACCACTCTGACCAACTCATAGGGAAATGGCCCATGAATCTTCATTATCCATTCATCAGTCAGTCAATGGGAATGTAGGCTTAACCCATTTCCTAGCTATTGCGATTGGAACAGCAATAAACATTTGTTATTGGCATATGGAAAGATTACTGACCTTTATGAGTTATTTATAAACACTTCGCTTAAAGTGTGCATTGACTCTGGTTTTTTCTTGTGGTCTCTTATATAGAGAATCATATTATTTGTATATAAGGATACTTTGACTTCTTTTCCTGTTTGTACCCCTTTTATTTCCTTCTCTTGTCTTATTGCTCTAGCTAAGACTTCAAGTACTAGCCGGGCAATGGTGGCATACATCTTTAATCCCAGTGCTCAGGAGGCAGAGGCAGGCAGATCTCTGTGAGTTCGAGGCCAGCCTGGTCTCCAAAGTGAGTTCCAAGAAAGGCACAAAACTACATAGAGAAACACAGACTCAAAAAAAAAAAGACTGCAAGTATTGCATTATTTTAGTGAGAATGCTTCAAGTTTTTCCTGTTAGCATGATGTTGAGTGGACAGTCTGTAGTATAACTCTTAATATGCTAGTCTCTCCACGTGTTCATCATGAAAGATGCTAAATCTTGTCAAAATGCTTTTCTGCACCTATTGTTATTGAGATGATCATGTGATTTCTGTCCTTGAGTACATTTATATGGCGAATTACATTTATTGATTTATCTATGTTGAAGAATCCCTGCCTTTCTGTGACGCCAACTTGGTCGTGGTGATATGATCTCTCTGATATGCTCTTAAATTCAGTGTGCAATCATTTTACTGAGAATTTTTGTGTTAATGTTCATCAGATATGTTAGTATATAATTCGTGTGTGTGTGTGTGTGTGTGTGTGTGTGTGTGTGTGTGTTTGGTTTCACTATCAATTTAATGCTGGATTTATAGAAATAAATTAGAAGCATTCCTTCCTTTCTGTTTTATGGAATGATTTGGGAAACATTGATTTTAGTGTTTCTTTAAAGGTTTGTTAGAATTCTGCAGTGACTACATCTGGGTGTATTATTATTTTAGTTGGGACTTTTTCTCTTTTTCAATCTTGCTGCTTGTTATAGTTCTGATTAAGTAGCTTGTCTCATCTTAGTTTAACTTTGGTAGATCATATGCATCTAGAAATTCATCCATTTCTTTTAAATTTTTAATTTCATGAAATATATATATATATATACATACACATCCTTATATTTTTCTCAGTTTCACAGGTTATACTATCTCCCTTTTTATTTAAATTTTGGTCTTATTCATCTTTCTTTTAGTTAATTTGGTTAATGGTTTCTCAATCTTGTTTATCTGAAAAGAATAAAACTTGATTTTTTTTTCCTTTTTTCCTGCCTTGATGTTAATTATTTCTTCCTATCTACTAGTTCTGGGTTTGATTTGCATTTGTTTATTTTCCCAAGGTCTTAAGGTTCATCATTATTTACTTAAGATCACTCTAATTTTATATTGTAAACATAGAATCATGAACTTTCCTCTTAGGACTGCCTACTCTGTTTCCCACAGATTTTGGTATGACATGTTTAAATTTTTATTAAATTCCAAGGACTTTTTGGTTCCTTTCTTGACTTCTTCAATGGCCCATTTATCATTCAATAGTGTGTTGTTTAGTCTTCTTGAGTTTATTTTCTGAAGTTTCTCTTGCTATTGATTTCTAGTCTTATTTTCTTGTGGTTAGGTAGACTATTGTACGTTATTAAAATTTTTCCTATATTTGTTGAGACTTGCTTTTGCCCTAATATGTAATTTATTTTAAAATAAGTCCCATGGATTACTGAGAAGAATGTATATCCTGTTTTATTTGGGTGGAATGTTTTATTTATGACTGTTAAACCCATTTGATACACAATGTCATTTAATTATTTAACTTCAGTGTTTATTATTTTATTTTTATTATTTATTTATTTATTTATTTAGAGTGTGTGTGTGTGTGTGTGTGTGTGTGTGTGTGTGTGCACGCACATGAGCACACATGCCATGGTGCAATTTGTAGGAGTCAATTCTGTCCCTCCACTGTGTGGTTCTGGGATTAAGTCAGGTGGTCAGGCTTGGTAGCAAGTACTTTTATCCTATGAACCATACCACCACCATTTCTCTGTCTGTTGGCCCATGATCATCATGGCAGAAAGCAGATAGGCACGACACTGGAGCAGTAGCTGAGAGCTTTATATCCTGATCTACAATCAGCAGGCAGAAAGAGAGGCAGGGAAGACTGGGCCTGGTGGGCTTTAAACTTCAAAGCCCACCCCGAGTGACACACCTCAAACAACCACAGTGGCATATGGAAGTTATTCACTATTGCTGTATTGGGGTTAGTCTTTATACATCATAGTATTTCTAGCACAAAACTAGGTAGCCTCGTGTTTGATGTGTATGATAGAATTGTAATGGACTCTCCTTGATTGTTCTCTTAATCAGTATGAAGTGATCTTCTGTCTTAGTTAGGGTTTCTATTGCTGTGAAGAGACACCATGACCACAACAACTCTTAAAAAGGAAAACATTTAATTAGGGCTGGCTTACAGTTCAGAGATTTAGTCCATTATTGCCATAGATGGGAAGCAAGGCAGCATGCAGGCAGACATGGTGCTGGAGAAGGAGCTGAGAGTTCTACATCTGGATTGGCAGGCAGCTGGAAGAGAGTTGGCTTGAGCTTCTGAGACCTCAAAGCCCACCCCTAGTGAACACTTCCTCCAACAAAGCCATATCTACCCCAACCAGGCCACACCTCCTAATAGTGCCACTCCCTATGGGCCCATTTTTATTCAAACCACCACAACTTCTTTCTCTCTTCTGACTAGTTATAGTTTGAAAACTTTTCTGTCATATTAGAAAGGTGATGCCTTGTTCCCTGGCTCTACTTGTTTGGAATATCTTCATCTTTTCATGCTGTGGTAGTTTCTCTCTTTGTGTTCTTAGAGGCAGCAGAAAGAGGGATCTTGCTGGACTTGGTCACACACATTTTTAAACCCATTCCAGGAAAGGTAGAGGCAGGCATATCTCTGAGTTTGAGGCCAGCTTGACCTATGTAGCAAACTCTAGGCTAGTCAAGGCTACATAGTGAGACCCTGTCTCAAAACAAAACAACAAAACAAAACAAAACAAAAAAATACTAATAGGAGGGATTATATTTTCTTATGCAACATGCTAGTCTTTCTAGTCTGTGTCTTTTAATTGAATACTTGAGCTATGAATTATCCTAAATTCAGGTTAGCCTTCTGCATAAATTTTTAGATATAATTTTGCTATTTTCTTCTCTTTCTCTTTTTCATCTCCTCTTTTTCTTTTTCAGTCTTCCTTTCTCCTTTTTTTCACGATCAGGTCTTGCTGCACATGGAAAGATGGCCTTGACTTCACTATGTCATCCACTCTGTAGATCCTCCTGCCTTAGTCTCGTGAGTTTCTGAGTGGATGCAACCATGCCTGGCTCACCATTTTTGTTTTCTAAACAGTTGTGGTTTTGATTTTCTACATTGTCCTAAATCTTGTTTAGATAAATGGTTTAAAAGTCATCTTACGTTTAATCCTTTTATTCCCCCTCCTGTTTTTAAGGCGGGGACTTACAAACCAAGGCTGGATTCCAACTCATCACACAGCCAAAGATGACCTTGAACTTGATCTTTTTTCTTCCAACTCTCAAGTTCTGTGCATTATAAGCATGCACTGTTACACATGGTTTCATTTAGTGCTGGGAACTGGACCCAGTTTTGTAAGCATGCTAGGCAAGTTACTCAACCAACTAGGCTATATCCCCAGAACTGAAAAAAAAAATCTTTTAATTAACTTTTTATTTTTAAATCTATATCTTTACCATAATGGTCCAAGACTAGGTCCTAGATATTTTATGCCTTTTCAAATACTCTAAGAGTTTGTACTTTTTTGTGTGTATGTGGGGCTAGTATGATAAATAACATATTCCTAGTGCTTGTTTCTTTGATATTGAAGGCAATGATTAATTTTGTGGCTGTAGAACACATTTTAATTTGTCTCTAATAACTTATTTTATTAATTACATTATTTGGGTCCAACCTAGTATTATTTATTTTCCTTGGCAGGTTGATCTGCAAATTAAATATTTAAAATTATTATGACTTCTCTTAGGATTTCAAATAATTTTTAAAATATATTTATTTATTAAAACTTTTTTCATTTTACATACCAATCCCAGTTTCCCCTCCCTCCCCTTCTCCTGCCTCCTCAGCTCCCTCCCACTCTACCCCTATCCACTCCTCAGAGTGGTAAGGCCTCCCATGGTAGTCAACAAAGTCTGGCATACCAAGTTGAAGGAGAGCCTAGCCCCTCCCCATTGTATCAAGGCTGAGCAAGATATCCCACCACAGGGAATGGGCTCCAAAAAGTCAGTTCATGCACCTGGGATAAGTCCTGGTCCCGCTGCCAGGGACCCGGCAAACAGATCAAGTCACACAACTGTCACCCACATTCAGCGGGCCTAGTTCAGTCCCATGCAGGTTCCCGAGCTCAGTCCAGAGTCAGTGAGCTCCAACTAGCACTGGTCAGCTATCTCTGTGGGTTTCCCCATCATGATCTTGACCTCCTCCTCCTCCTCCTCCTCCTCCTCCTCCTCCTCCTCCTCTTCTTCTTTGAATGCCAAATGCCGTTTATTGAAGGAGGGAGGTCTTAAATACAGGCTTACAGCACAATGGGAGAACCCCAGTGGGCAGAAGTTTGCTTCTGTGTTTTTTGTTTTTTGTTTTTTGTTTTTTGAGCTGAGGATCAGACCCCGAGCCTTGTGCTTGCTAGGCCAGAGCTCTACCACTGAGCTAAATCCCCCACTCCCCCACCCCTCACCACTGCTCCTGATGTTTTACAATCTTGCACATAAGCTGTTAATGCCCAATATGCTGGATACACAGACAAGGAGCTTCCCTTAAACATTGAGGAGGGTGGAGTCTCACAGGGAATTAGCATAGGGAGGATATCAAGGTCAAGGTTGGCAAGCAAGGCAACAGTTACCCAAAGAAGAGGCCAGGGACCTACAGGTCCCCCCCTTTTACTAAAAAAATGAGCTTCTGACTTAGGTCGCATGGGACGTCAACAGGTCACCTTACCTGTCATGGAGACACCTGTCCAGGCCTCATAGGCATTCTGTCTTAGGTTGGTGAGCGCCCCCCAGGAATTACCCATCTCTGAATACTCATTATCATACAGGCTCAATGGTGTGAGAGCTGCAGAGTTAACTGTTGCCAAAGATCTCTAAGTGGTGCTGGGATTGCAATCTGTGTGTTCGACACAGAAAAGACCAACAGAAGTCTTAACCCACCCATAGCCGGTATGCTAAAGGCAGCTGAGCCGTTCCCTTCCTTAACGAGCCTTACTACAAATTTAAGTCCTTGTAAGATGGTATCCCAAGAGCAAATGGAACTTGAGTTTGTAAATTTATAACTTTCAAAGCCAATCAAAATGTATATAACTATTGATTTAAATTTGTCATGCCCAATAGAATGAAAAAATAGTTAACTGTGGTAGCTACTTTTGCTGCCAGGGTCTCCACTGTGCTAGCTGTAGTAACCAGTTATGAAATGGCAATCCCAGAAACAGTAGTAGCAGTGGTCATCACTGTTATAACAGCAACAATGGCAGCCATGATGTCAAATTCCCTTCTGGAGCATGTGGGTATCCATTGACATGGACACAACTCCAGGAACACAAACTGCTGAGGCCCATTATTCTTGATCCCAGCACAACTTAAGCTGGCAGCTCTTCTGGAGAATCCAACCATATGGCTGCAGTTCCTAGGCTTACGTTAATGCTTGCCAAAGCTGGCCCTATTGGGCTTTCGATCCCCATTGGCATCGGAAGGGGAAAGTTTTTCACGAAGGCCCAATAGGTTTCTGCCATGTTGGGCTTCAGCTGCAGCCACAGGGCACACTCAGTGCTCAGAAACCCAATGAAGAATTTCATTGTCCTAAATAGTGTAATGTTTCATTGAGGGTTGCTCAGTAATTGAGTAATACCAAATCTTATTATAAGTAACAGTCATCCTAGGGTCCTCCATGCCATATATATAGCCTTATGGTCCTGTGGGTTGCAGTCTGATTGTTCTTTGCTTTTTCTATCTAGAATCCATTTATGAGTGAGTACATACCATGTTTGTCCTTCTGGGTTTGGGTTACCTCACTCAGGATGATTTTTTTCTAGTTCCATCCATTTGCCTGCAAATTTCATGCTGTCATTGTTTTTCTCTGCTGAGTAGTACTCCATTGTCTATATGTACCACATCTTCTTAATCCATTCTTCAGTTGATGGGCATCTAGGTTGTTTCCAGGTTCTGGCTATTACAAATAATGCTGCTATGAACATAGCTGAGCATGTATCTTTGTGGTATGGTTGAGAATTCCTTGGGTATATGCCCAAGAGTGGTATGGCTGGATATTGAGGTAGTTCGATTCCCAATTTTCTGAGAAACCGCCATACTGACTTCCACAGTGGTTGTACAAGTTTGCATTCCCACCAACAGTGGAGCAGTGTTCCCTTTGCTCTGCATCCTCTCCAACATTGACTGTCCTTAGTGTTTTTGATCACAGCCATTCTGACAGGTGTAAGGTGGTAGCTCAGAGTCGTTTTGATTTGCATTTCTCTGATGATTAAGGATGTTGAGCATTTCTTTAAATGTCTTTCAGCCATTTGTGATTCTTGTTTTGTGAATTCTCTGTTTAGCTCTTTAGCCCATTTTGTAATTGGATTGTTCGGTGTTTTGATGTCTAATTTCTTGAGTTCTTTATATACTGTGGAAATCAATCCTCTGTCAGATGTGGGGTTGGTGAAGATTTTTCCCATTCTGTAGGCTGTCTTTTTGTCTTATTGACCGTATCTTTTGCCCTGCAAAAGCTTCTCAGTTTCAAGAGGTCCCATTTATTAATTGTTGTGCTCAGTGTCTGCTGCTGGTGTTATATTTAGGAAGTGATCTCCAGTGCCAATGCACTCAAGAATACTTCCTACTTTCTCTTCTATTAAGTTTAGTGTAACAGGATTTATGTTGAGGTCTTTGATCCACTTGGACTTGAGTTTTGTGCATGGCGACAGATATGGATCTAATTGTAATCTTTTACATATTGACATCCAGTTATGCCAGCACCATTTGTTGAAGATACTTTCTTTTTTCCATTGTCTAGTTTTGGATTCTTTGTCAAAAATCAGGTGTTCATATGTGTGTGGATTAATGTCAGGGTCTTCAATTCGATTCCATTGGTCCATATGTCGGTTTTTATACCAGTACCAGGCTGTTTTTATTACTATAGCTCTATAATAGAGCTTGAGGTCTGGGATAGTGATGCCTCCAGAGGTTGCTTTATCATACAGGATTTTTTTAGCTATCATGGGTCTTTTGTTTTTCCATATGAAGTTGAGTATTTTTCTTTCCAGGTCTGTGAAGAATTGTGTTGGGATTTTGATGGGGATTGCATTGAATCTGTAGATTGCTTTTGGTACGATTGCCATTTTTACTATGTTAATCTTACTTATCCATGAGCATGGGATATCCTTTCATTTTCTGGTATCTTCAATTTATTTCTTTAGAGATTTAAAGTTCTTATCAAAAAGGTCCTTCACTTGTTTAGTCAGTGTTATCCTAAGGTATTTTATATTATTTGTGGCTATTGTAAAGGGTGATGTTTCTCTGACTTCTTTCTCAGCCCTTTTAGCATTTGTGTATAGGAGGGCTACTGATTTTTTTGAGTTGATCTTGTATCCTGCCACTTTACTGAAGGAGTTTATCAGCTTTAGGAGTTCCCTGGTAGAGTTTTGGGGTCACATGTATACTATCATATCATCTGCAAATAGTGAAAGTTTGATGTAGCTAGAGTTTTCCTGCCTGGCCCACAGACAGGACAAATCTCTCTCACCCGCCAGGCCCATAGACGCTTAGACCCAACCAAGTAAACACACAGAAACTTATATTGCTTACAAACTGTATGGCCGTGGCAGGCTTCTTGCTATTTGGTTCTTATATCTTAAATTAACCCATTTTTGTTAGTCTATAAGTTGCCACGTGGCTTGTGGCTTACCAGTACCTTACATCTTCCTTTTCATGGCGGCGGGTGGCAGTCTCTCCTCCAGCCTTCCATTTCCCACAGTTCTCCTCCTCCTTGTCCCACCTACCCTATCCTTCCTGCCTGGCTACTGGCCAATTAGCACTTTATTTATTTTAACCAGTCAGAGCAACACATTTGACATACAGAATATCCCACAGCAGTTTGACTTCTTCCTTTCCAGTTTGTATTCCTTTGATCTCTTTTTGTTGTCTTATTGCTCTAGCTAGAACTTCTAGTACTATATTGAATAATATAGTGGGGAGAGTGGACAGCCTTGTCTTGTTCCTGATTTTAGTGGTATTGGTTTGAGTTTCTCTCCGTTTAATTTGATAATGGCTGTTGGCTTGCTGTAAATTGCCTTTATTATGTTTAGGAATGTTTCTTGTATTCCTGATCTCTCTAAGACCTTTATCATGAAGGGGTGTTGGATTTTATCAATGGCTTTTTCAGCATCTAATGAGATGATCATGTGGTTTTTTTTCTTTCAATTTGTTTATATGGTGTATTACATTCACAGATATTCATATGTTGAACCATCTTGCATCCCTGGGATGAAACCTACTTGGTCATGATGGATAATTTTTTTGATGTATTCTTGGATTTGGTTTGCCAATATTTTGTTGAGTATTTTTGCATCAATGTTCATGAGGGAGATTGGTCTGTAATTCTCTTTCTTTGTTGCATCTTTGTTTGGTTTGAGTATCAGGGTAATTGTAGCTTCATAGAAAGAGTTTGGTAGTGTTCCTTCTGTTTCTATTGTGTGCAATAATTTGAAGAGTGTTGGTATTAGTTCTTCTTTGAAAGTCTGGTAGAATTCTGCAATGAAACCATCTGGTCCTGGGCTTTTTTTGGTTGGGAGACTTTTGATGACTATTTCTATTTCTTTAGGGGCTATTGGTCTATTTAAATGGTTTCTCTGGTCTTGATTTAACTTTGGTATGTGATATCTATCCAGAAAATTGTCTATTTCTTACAGATTTTCCAATTTTGTGGAGTATAGGTAATGAAGTATGACCTGATGACTCTCTGGATTTCCTCGTTGTCTGTTGTTATGTCTCCCTTTTCATTTCTGATTTTGTTAATTTGGGTGCTCTCTCTTTGCCTTTTGGTTAATTTGGCTAGGGGTTTGTCTATCTTGTTGATTTTTTTCAAAGAACCAACTCTTTGTTTCATTGATTTTTTTTTTTTTGTATTGTTCTCTTTGTTTCTATTTCATTGATTTCAGCCCTCAGTTTATTTCCTGGGATCTATTTCTCCTGGGTGAGTTTGTTTCTTTTTGTTCTAGAGCTTTCAGTTGTGCTGTTAATTCATTGGTATGAGATTTCTCTATCTTCTTTATGTGTGCATTCAGGGACATGAATTTTCCTCTTAATACTGCTTTCATAGTGTCCCATAAGTTTGGGTATGTTGTACTTTCATTTTCATTGAATTCTAGGAAATCTTTAATTTCTTTCTTTATTTCTTCCTTAACCCATTGATGTTTCAGGTGAATATTATTCAGTTTCCCTGAGATTGTAGGCTTTCTATAATTTTTGTTGTTGTTGAAGTCTAACTTTAAGGCATGGTGGTCTGATAAGATACAGGGGGTTATTCCAATGTTTTTGTATCTGTTGAGATTTGTTTTGTGACCAAGCATGTGGTCAGTTTTTGAGAAGGTTCCATGGGGTGCTGAGAAGAAGGTATATTCTTTTGTGTTAGAATGGAATATCTGTAGATATCTACTAAGTCCCTTTGAGTCATAACATCTATTAGGTCCTTTATTTCTTTGTTGAGTTTCAGTCTGGTAGATCTATCTTTTGGTGAGAGTGTTGTGTTGAAATCTCCTTCTACTAATGTGTGGGGTTTGATGTGTGTTTTAAGCTTTAGTAATGTTTCTTTTATGAATGTGGGTACCTTTGTATTTGGGGGATAAATGTTTAGGATCGAGACTTCATCTTGGTGTATTTTTCCTGTGATAAATACGTAATGTCCATCCTGATCTCTTTCAACTGATTTTAGTTTGAAGTCTATTTAATTACATATAAAGATAGCTACACCAGCTTATTTCTTAGGACCATTTGTTTGGAAAGCCTTTTCCCAGCCCTTTACTCTGAGGTAGGGTCTGTCTTTGAAGTTAAGGTGTGTTTCTTATATGCAGCAGAAGGATGGATCCTGTTTTCTTATCCATTCTGTTAGTCTGTGTCTTTTTATAGGTGAGTTGAGACCATTGATATTGATGGATATTGACCAGTGATTGTTACTTCCTGTTATTTTTGTGGTTGTGTTGTGTTGTCCTTCTTTGGTGTTTGTTGCTGTGGGATTATCTATCGCCTGAGTTTTCATGGATGTGTTTAGCTTCTTTAGGTTGGATTTTTCCTTCTAGTGCTTTCTGTAGGGCTGGGTTTGTGGACAAGTATTGTTTAAATCTGGTTTTATCATGGAATATTTTGTTTACTCCATCTATGGTGATTGAGAGTTTTGCTGGGTATAATAGTCTGGGTTGGTATCCATGGTCTCTTAGTGTCTGCATAACATTTGTCCAGGACCTTCTAGCTTTCATAGTCTCTATTGAGAAGTCTGGTATTATTCTGATGGGTTTGCCTTTATATGTTACTTGGTCTTTTTCCTTTGCAGCTCTTAATATTTTTTCTTTGTTCTGTATGTTTTGTGTTTTGATTATGTGGCAAGGGGACTTTTTTTTTTGGATCCAGCCTATTTGGGGTTCTGTAACCTTCTTGTATCTTCATAGATATTTCTTTCTTTAGGTTAGGAAAGTTTTCTTCTATGATTTTGTTGAATATATTTTCTGTGCCTTTGAGTAGGTATTCTTCTCCTTCTTCTATCCCTATTATTCTTAGGTTTGGTCTTTTCATGGTGTCCCAAATTTCTTGGATGTTTTGTGTTACGACTTTTTTGTCTTTAGTGTTTTCTTTGAATGATACATCTATTTTCTCTATTGTGTCTTCATTGTCTGAGATTCTCTGTTCCATCTCTTGCATTCAGTTGGTTATGCTTGTTTCTGTAGTTCCTGTTTGTTTAGTCAGGATTTCTATTTCCAGCATTCCCTCAGTTTGTGTTTTCTTTATTGTCTCAATTTCATTTTTCAGATCTTGGATTGTTTCCTTCCTCTGTTTAATTACTTTTTCTTGGCTTTCTTTGATTTCTTCCAATTTTTTGTTTTTTTCTTCCATTTCTTTAAGGGAATTTTTTATTTCCTCTTTAATGGAGTTTTTCATTTCCTCTTTAATAGAGTTTTTTATTTCCTCTCTAAGGGAGTTTTTCACTTCCTCTTTGATGGAGTTTTTCATTTCTTCTTTAAGGGAATTATTTATTTCCTCTTTAAGCGAATTTTTTAATTTCATCTTTAAGGGAGTTTTTCATTTCCTCTTTAAGGGCCTCTGTCATCTTCTTAAATTTTGGGTTTATTTCTTCTGTTTCTTCTGCCTTGGTATGTTCAGGTCTTGTAGGTATAGAATCATTACTTTGTGATGTTGTCATATAGGTCTTCATGTTGTTGCCTGTGTTTTTGCACTAGTGTCTGCTCATCTCTTCCTCTGTTCAGTGCAGGCAGTGTCTGTGTTTGAAGGTGCCTCTCTTGTTCTAATTGTTAGTCTTGGTTCACCAGGATTTCTTTGTTAAATTGGTGCTGTTGGTCTCTGTTTCTTCCGGATCAGCTTAGTCAAATCAGTGTTAGTGGTTTCTGTCTTTGGGAGCAGTTCTTCCCGGTTGGTGTAGGGTGTGCTTATGGTTTCAGTGGTTGTTAGGTTCGTAAGGGTTAGGTTCTTTTGTTTTTTTTGTTTTTGTTTTTTGGGTTTTTTTTGGTGCAGGGGAGTAGGGAAAGGTAGCTGTCTGGTCGCTGGAACTCCAATGGGTAGGGCCTAGGAGTTAGAGACCTGATCTGCCGGTCTCGAGATGGGAGCTTACCTATTCTTTGTCGGTGAAGTGTATACTTAAGATTCTGATGATCTGGTTCAGTGGCTGGGTGGTGCCTTCTTTTGTGTTCTCAGGTCACATTTTGCTCTTTCATCAATTCCTCAGCTGCTCTTGTTTCTTTAGACTGCAAACTGTAGGTTTCTGATTCCTCTCCCAGATGGATTTCAGCTGAGCAGGGTAGTCTCAGTAACACCTCCAAGTTATTGGGTTTCACAGGATCGGCAGCTGGGCCCTGAGTTGGCCTCAGACAGTGTTCAGCTCCATTCTGGTCTGGTCCCACGGAGACCGGCCCTTCCCTGGGTGTTGGGATTAAAGCTGTCCCTGTTCCAAGCTCTTGATTAGGAGCTTGTTTGATTAGGAGCTTGTTTTCAGTAACTCCTCAGCCGATGGTAGCTCAGTTTCTGGTTTTTATTACAATTGCGTCTAGGCCACTGCCCCACCACTGGGCCTGCCTGCCTCTGCGACCCCGGCCTGCTCTGCCTCAAATAATTTTTTTCAAATATTTTAATGCATTGATGTAATCTTAAAATGTCTGCTATGACCTGCTCCAGGAGTCTGGAGCTCGTCTGATCCCGAAGAAATAGGAGTAGAGGGCTGGAGGTAAGAAGAGTGAGGCTGGGCTGGAGAGATGGCTCACTGCTTAAGAGTATCATTGTCCCTGCAGAGGGCCGGGGTCCAGAGGCCCTCTCTGCCCACCACTGGCTCCTGCACAAATGTGGTACATATACATCCACACAGGCAAAACACTCATACAAATAAAGTATTGTTGAAAAAGCTAAAAAAAAAAAAAAGTCTGCTATGAATTTTATCAGCATCACAAAAGTGGATCTGAGTGACCACTTCACTGTATGCCTAACAGTTTTTGATTATAGCTTTCTGTTTTAGTCAGCAAGTCATTGTCTTGTATTAATAGAACTCAATCACCTTATATTTGCTATTTCAATTGAAATAATTCATCTGATTTTTGTCTGTGAGGGAAAATCTTGGTTGTAAGCACAATTGGGTCTAGAATCAACTACAAGGCTGGCTCCTGGTGTTACCATTCTGGCCTGCCCCTTGGAGACCCGGCATCCTGACTCATCTTACCTAAAGTCCTCTTTAAGAAAAAACCCATCAGTCTACCACGACAGTTAGGGTGTTTGGCCATCCGATCACCAGAGTAGGTCAGTTCGGGCTTTCTCTCGACCATTGCCAGTAGTCTATTGTGGAGGTATCTTTGTGGATTTCTGGGGACCTCTCTAGCACTTTGCTTCTTCCTATTCCCATGGGGTCTTCATTTATCATGGTCTTTCTTTCCTTGTTCTTCCTCTCTGTTCTTGATCCAGCTGGGATCTCCCGCTCCCCTAAGCTCTCTTCCTTTGACCCTTGCCCTTCATTACCCGCACTCACATCCAGTTTGCTCATGTAGATCTCATCCATTTCTCTGTCATTGGGCGATCCCTGTGTCTTTCTTAGGGTCCTCTTTACTAGATAGCCTCCCTAGAGTTATGAGTAGCAGTCTAGTCATCATTGTTTTACATCTAGTATCCTCCTATGAGTGAGTACATACCACGTTTGTCCTTCTGAGTCTGGGTTACCTCAGTCAGGATGATTTTTTTCTAGATCCATCCATTTGCCTGCAAACCTTATGCTGTCATTGTTTTTCTCTGCTGAGTAGTACTCCATTGTCAATATGTACCACATTTTATTTATCCATTCTTCAGTTGAAGGGCATCTAGGTTATTTCTAGGTTCTGGCTATTACAAATAATGCTGATATGAACATAGCTGAGCATGTGCCCTTGTGGTATGATTGAGCATTCCTTGGGAATATACCCAAGAGTGGTATAGCTCGGTCTTGGGGCAGATTGATTCCCAATTTTCTAAGGAAGTGCCATATTGATTTCCAAAGTGTCTGTACAAGCTTGCACTCCCACCAACAGTGGAGGAGAGTTCCCCTTGCTCCACATCCTCTTCAGCATAAACTGTCTTCAGTGTTTTTGATCTTAGCCATTCTGACAGGTGTAAGGTGGTATCTCAGAGTCGTTTTGATTTGCATTTCCCTGATGATTAAGGATGTTGAGTAATTCCATCAATGTCTTTCAGTCATTTGAGCTTCCTCTGTTGAGAATTCTGTTTAGCTCTATAGCCCATTTATTAATTGGACTGTTGGGCATTTTGATGTCTAATTTCTGGAGTTCTTTATATATTCTGGATATCAGCCCTCTGTCAGATGTGGGGTTGGTGAAGACCTTTTCCCATTCTGTAGGCTGTCTTTTGGTCTTATGGACTGTCTTTTGCTCTACAAAAGCTTCTCATTTTCACGAGGTCCCATTGATTGATTGTTTCTCTCAGTGTCTGTGCTACTGGTGTTATATTTAGGAACTGATCTCCTATGCCAATGCGTTCAAGACTACTTCCTACTTTCTCTTCTATCGGGTTCAGAGTAACTGGATTTATGTTGAGGTCTTTGATCCACATGGACTTAAGTTTTGTGCACAGCGACAGATATGGATCTATTTGCAGCCTTCTACATGTTGACATCCAGTTATGCCAGCACCATTTGTTGAAAATGCTTTCTTTTTTTTTCCATTGTACATTTTTGGTTTCTTTGTCAAAAATTATATGTTCATAGGTGTGCGGGTTAATGTCAGGGTCTTCAATTCAATTGCATTGGTCTGTATGTTGGTTTTTATGCCAGTACCAAGCTGTTTTTATTACTGTAGCTCTATAGTAGAGCTTGAGGTCAGGGATCGTGATGCCTTCAGATGTTGTTTTATTGTACAGGATTCTTTTGGCTATCCTGGGTTTTTTGTTTTTTCTATATGATGTTGAGTATTATTCTTTCCAGGTCTGTGAAGAATTGTGTTGGTATTTTGATGGGGATTGCATTGAATCTGTAGATTGCTTTTGGTAAGATTGCCATTTTTACTATGTTAATCATGCCTATCCATGAGCATGGGAGATCTTTCCATTTTCTGATATCTTCTTCAATTTCTTTTTTCAAGGACTTAAAGTTCTTGTCATATAGGTCCTTCACTTGCTTAGTTAGAGTAACCCCAAGGTATTTTATATCACTTGTGGCTATTGTAAAGGGTGATGTATCTCTGATTTCCTTCTCAGCCTGTTTGTCAATTGTATATAGGAGGGCTACTGATTTTTTTTTTTTTAGTTAATCTTGTATCCTGATATGTTGCTGAAGGTGTTTATAAGCTGTATGAGTCCCTTGGATGATTTTTTTGGGGTCACTCATATATACTATCATGTTATCTGCAAATAGTGAAAGCTTGACTTCTTTCTTCCGATTTTATCCCCTTGATCTCCTTATGTTGTCTTATTGCTTTGGCTAGAACTTCAAGTACTATATTGAATGAGTATGGGGAGAGCAGACAGCCTTGCTTTGTTCCTGATTTTAGTGGTATTGCTTTGAGTTTCTCTCCATTTAATTTGATGTTGGCTATTGGCTTGCTGTAAATTGCCTTTATTATGTTTAGGTGTGTTCCCTGTATTCCTGATTTCTCCAAGACCTTTATCATGAAGCAGTGTTGGATTTTGTCAAATGCCTTTTCAGCATCTAGTGAGATGAGATGGAAGCAGATGCAGAGATCCACAGCCAGGTGAGCTCCAGGAGTCCAATTGGCGAGAAAGAGGAGGGATTGTATGAGTGGGAATTGTTGAGGCCATGATTGGAAAAAGCACAGGGACAAATAGCCAAACTAGTGGAAACACATGAACTAAGAATCAATAGCTGAGGAGCCCCCAACTGGATCAGGCCCTCTGGATAGGTGAGACGGTTGATTAGCTTGAACTGTTTGGGAGGCAGTGGGACCAGGACCTGTCCTTGGTGCATGAGCTGGCTGTTTGGAGCCTGGGGCCTATGCAGGGACACTTTGCTCAGCTTGGGTGAAGGGAGGAGGGGACTGGACCTGCCTCAACTGAATCTACCAGGCTGAGCTATTCCCAGGGGAGTCCCTGCCCTTGAGGATATGGGAATGGGGGATGGGTTGAGGGAGGGTGGAGGGGGGCAGGAGGAGGGAGGACAGGGGAATCTGTGACTGATACGTAAAATTAGACTAAAATATAAAAAGAGAGACCCCTCCCCCTTCTCTTTCCTCTTCCTTTTTCTCTCCTTTTCTCTCTCCTGTCATGAGGCGCTGCTGCTTCCTCTCTCTGTGTGACGCCTATCCCTTGCCTGCTGTGGGGTAGCGTTGCCTCAAACCCGCCACTGAACTGTTTTTAAAATACAACACTTGGGAACACCAGGGAAGGGTTTTGTTCCTTTTTTTTTTTTTTTTTTTTTTCTTTTTCCCTGAGACAGGGTTAATCTGTGCAGCCCTGGATAGCATGGAACATGTAGACCAGGCTGGCCTTGAACTCAGAGATCCATCTGCCTCTGCTTCCTGAGGGCTGGGATTAAAGGTATGTGCCACCAGGGCCTGACAGGAGAGGATCAGTTAGATTGGCCTACAGGACACAGACTGGGTGGCCCAACAATGGCTGTCTTCACTGTGGAGAGGCTAAGAATCTGGTAACTGCTTTGTCAAAAAGGCTGAAGTGCCTCAGAAGTACCAGTATGGCGCTAAAAGCCTGGATGATCCCTGCAGGGCCAATAGTCTCCAGTCCACATTGAAAGCCTGGGGTTGGGGATTTAGCTCAGTGGTAGAGTGCTTGCCTAGCAAGCACAAGGCCCTGGGTTTGATCCTCAGCTCAAAAAAAAAAAGAAAAAGAAAAAGAAAAAAAAAGAAAACCCCTCATGTGGGTGGTGACTGCGCACACCTTTGATCCCAGCATGGCTTGTTTCCTTCCTTCCTAATTTTATTTTACTTTTTAACTACTTTGTATGAGTGTCTATCTGGGGGCGGCGGGGGGGGGGGGGGGGGGGCTTATGCACATCAATGCAAAAGCCAGAAGAGAGTGTCAGATCACTTGCAGATGTGAGGTACCTGACATGTTCTGGACCAACTTGAGCTCTCCGCAAGAGCAGTATGAGCTCTTAATTGCTGAACTATCGCTTCAGTCTCTTTTTTTCTTTCTAATTTACTTCGTATTTATTTTGTGAGGGAGGCACATGAGCCATGGTATGTGTTTGTAGGTCAGAGGATAATTTACAGGGGTCATTTCTCTCCTCCTAACATGTGAGTGCCTGGGATGAAACTCAGGACACCAGGCTTGAAGGCAGCCTTACCCATCGTGCCATCTTGCCAGACCCTGTTTTTGTCTTAGTTTCTTTCCTTTTATTTTTTATTTATTAGTTTATTGGTTTGGTTTTGTTCTGTTTTTTGGAACAGGGTCTCATTATGTAGTCTTGTCTGGCCTGAAACTCACTATATAGACCAGGCTGACTTCGAACTCACAGAGAGCCACCTGCCTCTGCCTCCCGAGTGCTGGTATTAAAGGTGTGTACCATTACACTGGGCTCTTAAAAAAAAATGTATGTGTGTGGGTATTTTGTTTGCATGGTAAGTCTGTGCACTATGTGCAGGATTGATGCCCCTATGGACCAAAAAGAACATTAGATTCTCTGTTCTGGAACTGGAGTCATAGATACTGTTAGCCACCATGTAGGTGCTGGCAATCAAACTCAGGTCCTTTGTAAGAGGAGCAAGTACTGCTGATCCATCTCTCTCTAGTCCCCTTAATTTCTTTCTTTATTTTTCCTCAGAGGAGGGGTGGTTTCAAGACCAGGTTTCTCTGTGTAACCTTAGCTGTCCTGGAACTAGCTCTATAGACCAGGCTGGCCTCATACTCACAGAGATCTACCTGACTCTGCCTCCTGAGTGCTGGGATCAAAGGTGTGTTCCACCACCACCACCACTACCACCACCACATGGCAGCTGGGTTTTTTTTTTGTTTTTGTTTTTGTTTTTTTTTTGTTTTTTTTGTGTTTTTTTTTTTTTTTTTTTTTTTGAGCTGAGGATCAAACCCAGGGCCTTTCACTTGCTAGGCAAGCGCTCTACCACTGAGCTAAATCCCCAACCCTGTTTCTTTTCTTATTGCAGTGATATACTAAGTAGTTCTTAGGCCTTTGGGACTATTTTGTGGGTATAACTTGCAAGAGTTTGGTACTTGGAGATAGAAAAATCAACACGTGGAAGCAGAGCTTAACGGCTGTGCTCATGGGAGTTTGGGAAGAACAAATGCCGAAAGAGATGTGGACAGTGGAGGCACACCTTAAGAGATTTCAGAGGGAGCAGAGACTCTTATCAGGAACGGGACTCCGGCCACTTACGTGATACATTGGCCAGGAATCTGGCTTCATTCTGCACACTTGAGTAAAGTTCAAAGCTGAATTTAAAGATAATGGATTCATTTGGCAGAGGAACTTTCAGGACAAGAGAACATTCTAGGCGGTGCTGAGAAAGCAGCTCTAATTGTTAAGGGGGTCAGCATTACCATTTCGGGAGAGGGACATCCTGTGGCCCTGGGGCAAAAGCAAGGGCTTCTGGGAGGCAAAGCCACATCCAGCAGAGCTGCCCTGGTAAAGATCCAAAGTCATTTAAAGGAAGGACACCACACTGAAAGTGTTTTAAAGTTCTGATTGCGTTTGCCTTTCCTCTCATTCAAAATTCGTCATCACTAGCACCAGCCATCACATTCACCATTCAAAGGGAAGGAATAAGAAAGACATTGAGAAGAACGAGGGATGGCCCCTATACGGGAGGCAATGCCATCTCAAAAGTGCCCTAAGGGAGCATCTTACATCTCACTGGGCAGATTCATCTTTGTCTACACAGAAGACAGTACAACATTCTGTTAATTCAATCTCTGATAAAACTCCAATACTATCAGCAAGGAGAAGGACTTGGACTATCAGTGCATGTCTATCCTCTCTGGTCCTCTGCACTTTCACCTCTGATCTTTTCATAGCTGTGTTCAAAGCAAACTTAAGTATCACTCTCCAAAACAGATTCAATTCTATCCTTTTGCCTTGAGAAGTCCTAACTCCTAGTTCCTCAAAAGGTGACTGTTTCTGGAAGCAATGACTTCAAAGGGGCAATCTGGAAAGAAGAGGCCTAATACAATTTGATCGTTGTGCTCATAATAAGGACACTTGACAGAGACACACACAGTAGAGACCACATGAAGACACATAGAGAGGGTAGTCATCGATGTGCCAAAGAAGGGAGCCTCAGGAGAAACCAGCCTTGTGGATCCCTTGGCCTCAGACTTCCAGCCCCCAGCAGGGGGTCGGACTATGTTGCTGTTCTTTTAGACACTGTCTAGGTGCTTCTCAGGGCAGGCCTGGCAAGCTAAACCACTCATCAGTGACTCAGAAAATAAGCTACATTTCATTACCAAACCTACAAATACATGAACAACAGACTTAACAGACCTGCTGTCCACTGCTTGGGGACTCATTATTCCAGTAAATTGGGAGATCACAGAATTCCCATTGCTGCATGGAAACTGGATCTACAGAGTTAGCGGTGCAAGATAAATCTAACACTGGGAGGAAAATTGGCCATCAATAAATATTAACCTTAATGATTGTCACGTAAGTTAAAATTTCATCTCAGAAAGTCTAGCCAGCTCTGCCTCCTTCCCTTTCTGATTGACCTGCCTCTCATGGAAACAATTCTTAAGCTCTTTATAGACTTAGGCAAGACTGCACAAATCACCCAGGTCATTAGATCTGGATATCGATGTTAAGGCTAAGGGCTGAACTATAGCAACACATGCAATTACCTGCTGTTTATTGCTGAAGGATCATAAATCTCTAAGCTATTGCACTGTTTCCATCGAGATGTCAAAGCTGTGAAGAGAAGTTGGGAAAGCCAGTTGGCTTCTATCGGTGGAAAGCAGCTGGTATTCCACCAAGAAAATTAGCTAGTTCTTATAATTGGCAACAAAAGTGGGCAAGCAGACTTGAATGAGCTGGGCTGGAAGCAGGAGAGATAAAGGAGGTTTTGGTAAAGAGCCTCCATTAAGATGAAGGGACACTGATCCCACACCTGTTAAGTTTACTGTGCCTACCATAATGATGCCACAGACCAGACGGCTTTGTAAACAGTAATGAACTTTCCTCAGCAATCTGGACGCTGAAAGCTCCAAGGTTACAGTGCCAGTAGGACTGGTTTCTTTCGAGGTGGCTCTCCTCAGTTTGCAGATGGCCATCATCTTGCTATGTCCTCACATGGTCTTTCACTGCATGCCTGCATCCCTGATGTCTCTGTGTGCCTGCATCCTGGATGTTTCTGTGTCTTCTGATTACCTTTTCTTATAAGGACTCCAGTCAGACTGGAATAAGGAAGTGTCTTAAGGAATTCATTTTAATATTCTTTCCTCAAAGTCCTAATATAGTCATGTTGGGTGCTAGGGCTTCCAACATGAGTTTTTGAGGGATAAGAACTCAACCCAGAAACCTGGCAGTGGTGGCACACACCTTTAATCCCAGCACTTGGGAGGCAGCGGCTGAGTTTAAACTCGGTGAGTTTAAGGCCAGCCTGGGCTACAGAGTGAGTTCCAGGACAGCCAGAGCTACACAGAGAAACCCTGTCTCAAACAAACAACAGAACTCAACCCATAGGACTGTCTAGTGAATTCCTCCCTCAGTTGTCCAAAGCTGACTGTTAGTGAAGTGACTCCACTGTCTGCTTCTTCCTTGTCCTTGGCCAGCCAAGGGCTGTCTTGCTCGGGAGGTTATTTACCCTCCAGTAGTTCTCAAACAATGCTGCCTAGCACAGTGATCTTGTCTTCAGGTGAGCCAGACACTGTTGTTCTCCAAGCTCCTGAGCTCGCTGGGGGATTGGACTAAGAATGCATCCTAGATGAAAAGCACATCTTGTTTGTTTGTTTGTTTGGTTGGTTTGGTTGGTTTGGTTTTTTTAGACAGGGTTTCTCTGTGTAGCCCAGGCTGTCCTGGAACTCTCTGTGGAGCAGGCTGGCCTCGAAGTCAGAAATCCACTTGCCTCCTGAGTGCTGGGATTAAAGGCATGTGCCACCACCACCCAGCTGAAAAGCACATCTTTATTCAGCTTCTTCCTCTGCTGCATCTGTCTTCCCTCTCTTCCCTTCTCTCCTTTATTGAGACACTAGCCCAATAAATCAAATAGTGCACACCTACATCCTATCTCGGGCTCTGTGTCTTTGTCTAACAACTCTTATAAAGGAAAATATTTAGTTAGGGCTTATAGTACAGAGATTTAGTCCATTATCATCACGGTGGGAAGCATGGAGACATTCAGGCAGACATGGTGCCCGAGAGGTAGCTGAGAGGTCTACATCTGGAGCCGAAGACAGCAGGAAGGGACAGTGAGCCACTAGGCCTGGCTTGAGCTTCTGAAACCTCAAAGCCCACCCCACAGTGACACACTTCTTCCAAGGCCACACCTACTCCAATGAGGAGACACCTTTCATAATTCCACTCCTTATGAATGTATGGGGGCCATTTTCATTCAGACTACCACACTGAATAACTTTTAATTAATATTTATTTTAGTAATAATTTATCTATTGAATTCACTTACTCATTAAAAAAATAAAAATAAAAAAGCAATAATATAGTTGAAACTTGAAACAAATAGCTTTGAAACCTGCCCTAGCTTGTTTGATGTTGCTGTGATACAACATGGACCAAAAGCAAATCAGTGGAGAAGGGTGTAACTGGTTTACTGTTGTTTGTCACCCAGGGAAGCCAAGCCAGACGCTCAAGTTAGGACCCCGGGAGGCAGGAGCTGAAGCAGATAAATGGCATTTGCTGGCTTCCTCCCAGGTTCCTGTTTAGCTAACTTTCTTATACAGCCCAAGCCCACTTGCCTAGGGATGGTCCTGCCCACAGTGAACTGGGCTCTCCCACATTAATCAGCAATTAAGAAAATGCCCCACAGATGTCCCACAGGCCAATCTGATGGAGGCAATTTCTCAATGGAGTTTCTCTCTTCCCAGGTGGATCAATTTGACATCATAAATTGGCCATCCCATGACCACTTTCATGTCTCATATGTTCCTTTGCCTCCATTCTGTTCTTCCCTCTCACTCAATATAACTCCCTCTTGGTCTCCTTTCTAAATTGTATACTATACTCGCTTTATTAGTCATGGTTCTCTACAGGAACAGAACTGATAGAATGATTATATAGTAAAAGGGAACACTGTTGGAGCAGTCCAACAATGCCCAGCGACTGTAGGAGAGGCTGAGATCTGGTAGTTGGTCAGTCCACAAGGTTGTATGTCTCAGCAGCCCCAATCTGGTGCTGAAGGCCTGGAGGATTCCTGGAGAGCTGCTGGTCTCAGCGTATGTTGAACATCCAAAGAAACTGACTCTAATGTTGGTACAGTAATAGTGCAGCCACAGGATAGATGATCGTCCCAACAAAGAAAAGAAAGAAAATGGGCCAAGAAAAAAATTAATCAACTTGTAGGGCTAGGTGGTAGTGCTGTACACCTTTAATCCCAGTACTCAGGAGGCAGAAGCAGGCAGATCTCTGTGAGTTTGAGACCTGCCTGGTCTACAGAATGAGTTCCAGGACAGTCAGGACTGCACAGAGCACAGAGAAACCCTGTCTCAAAAAAAACAAAATCCAGTCAAGTTGACAGTCAAGATTAGCTATCACATCTTATACTTTTGCCTGTTTACATATATACAAAAAATTATTATAGAATACACACACACACACACACACACACACACACACACACGGGAGAATACTCTCTTTTTTGTTTTGTTTTTCTTTTTTTTTTTTGGTTTTTCGAGACAGGGTTTCTCTGGTTAGCTTTGTACCCCTCCTGGAACTCGCTTTGGAGACCAGGCTATTGGTGAAATTATTAAGGCCACTCCACGTAGTTAAAAGGGAGGTTTATTTTGTGGGGTAACTTACAAATGAAGGGGTAGGTTGCAGGGTCTGGCAAAGGTATAGGGCAGTCCGGCGGTGTTCTCTGGAGAACTCTGCTCGGTCTCTTCCTGCGTCCTGCGTCTCGGAACCAAGAGAGCCACCTCCTCCTGCTCCTCGGTCTTCTGCTCCCTCCTCTGCCCCACCTTGTGGGCGTGATCATTACTGAAGCCTCAATGGAGGTTGGAACTTCCAGGCCAATGCTGGGATGGCTATCCACTACACCAGGCTGACCTCGAACTCACAGAGATCTGCCTGCCTCTGCCTCCCAAGTGCTGGGATTAAATGCATGCACCACCACCAGCCGGCTTTGTTTTGTTTTTTGAGTCAGGGTTTCTCTGTGTAGCCCTGGCTGTCCTGAAACTCACTCTGTAGCCCAGGCTGGCCTCGTGCCTCCCTAGTGCTGGGATTAAAGGTGTGCACCACCACCACCCAGCACCCATAAATTTTCTTCTTTCTTTTTGGTTATCTCACTTAATGTCATAATTCCCCAGACCACATTTCCATGATTCCATTTTAGATGCATACCACATTTTGATTGTCCATTCATGTGTTGAGGGACATCTAGGTTGGTTACATTTACTTGCTATTGTAAATAGAGCAACAATAAACATGCTTGTACAAATATTTCTGGAGTAGGATATGGAGTTCTCTGGGTGTGTGTCCAAGAATAGTATAGCAGGATCATATGGTAGTTCTATCTAGTTTTAATTTTTTGAGAACTCTCTAAACAGATTTCCATAATGAATATGCCAATTTGCACTCCAACCAGCAACTAATAAGGGCTCCTCTTTCTCCACATCTTCTCCAACACTTGTCAAAAATTTTTATCATCTCTTTTCCTTTTTTTGGGGGGGGAGAGACAAGGTTTCTTTTATGAGGGGTGGTAGCTACTTATCTGTGGTGCAAGGATAAGATTTAGGCTATAGTTAGGAATTACGCTGGTCTAATAAAGTGGCTGTAGTCCATTCTCTTCTAAGACCCATGACCTCTCTAGCCCTGGGCAGTTAGCATGACTTCCCTTGTGTTGACTGGGCCTTAAGTGTAATTAGACAGCTTTACATTGTCACCAACATGTGGGTGTCACTTATTACACCTTTACATATCTTGCCATGCTGGTCATTGCTGCAGCTTATACTTGTTCCGGCTAGATAGGGCTATTAACTGCTTTTCCATGCCTTGGCAGTTTGCAAAACATTAAAACCAGGTAAATGCACAACAAAAAACTAAACTATAGACCAACATCCCTGATGAAGTTAGATTTGAAAATCCTTAATAATATGATAATGTCCTAGCATACTGAATATAGACACATTACAAGAATATCATTCACCATTTATCAAGTTGGCTTTATCTGGGAAATGCAGATTTGGTTCTACATATATAAGTCAATAAGCATAATAAGTCATATAAATGGACCTAAAGACACACACACACACACACACACACACACACACACACACACACACACACAATTATCTTAACAGATTTAGAAGAAACCTCTGAAAATAATCCATTATCTCCACTCCTTTTTGATAGAGCCTAGAAGCAATGGCTAGAGAAAAAAGGCTAGAGGAAGGAAATAAAGGAAGAAAAAAAAGAAAAGAAGAAGCCTGTATCAGGCCTTTTCTTTTGAGCCACCAACTACCTCCCAAATCATGACCTTATTAGTTATAAATGCTTGGCCTCGATTAGGCTCATTGCTGGTTTTGCTGGTTAGCTCCTTTTTTTTTTTTTTTTTTTTTTGAGACAGGGTTTCTCTGTGTAGTCCTGGCTGTCCTGGAACTCACTCTGTAGAGCAGGCTGAAGTCACAGAGATCCACCTGCCTCAGTTTGTGCTGGGATTATTAAAGGTCTATGCAGGCAAAGAGCAAGAGCTTCCTTCTTCCATGCCCTTTATATAGGCCTCCAGCAGAAGGTGTGGCCCAGATTAAAGGTGTGTCTTCCCGCCTCAAGATCTGGATCAAAAGTGTATCTTCCTACTGCAAAAGTCTGGACTAGAAGTGGATTCACCCACCTCAAACCAAGCAGACAATCTCTCACAGGTGTGCCCTCCATTTCTGGATTGTAGTTCATTCTAGATATAGTCAAGTTGAAACCAAGAATAGCCATCACAGAGATCTAGTCTCATTTTTGATTAGGTTTATTCCTAGGTACTTTCCTAGGAGCTATTTGAATGAGATTATTCCATTTTAAACCCTAGAGTCTAAGGATGGGGAATGAAAAGTGACACTATGACTGTATTTTGTCTCCTTTGTTCTGTATGCTCCGGAGAGTGATTATGGCCCTTACTTTTGGTTTAGAATGAGTGAGTTTATTAAGTATAGAGCAAGCCAAATTAAAAGAATAAATAGCAAGTGATACATGATAGGTAGGTGGATAAATAGATTGCTAGATATCCAAACATCACTAAATTGGGCGCTCAAACATCTAGCAGAAGTAGACTGGGGAAGACCTTGTTTAGGCCATCAGCTATAGTTCCTGATTAAGAGAGTCCTGATAGAAGAGTGTCCCAGAAGAACTGTGCCCCTCAGCTGAGGCTTCCAAGTAACAGTATAAATAGCAAGAGATAAAGATAATGCCATCAAATGGGGCTTTCACAACATCTAGTGAAACTCACTGGGAAGTCAGCTGGAGGTCCCAGGTGAACTTTCTCTCCATGGATGAGCTTCCCATTCACAATGCAGGCTCTTTCACAGCATATGATAAACAATAGTAACAGGATTGGAAACCGTTCACCTTCTGGCTGTTCTCAAGGACATCATGTTTTCACTCTGACTGTTTTGCTGTTCTCTTCCTTTATCACCGTTGGTGAGGCCATCTTACCTTCAGCCGAGAGACCATGGGGCACACTTTGAGACAAACTTGCTTGGGTCTGAAACAAGGCAGAACACAGCCTTGCTTCCAGAGTGATGTTCTCAGTGTGCTAAAATAGTATATGGCAATTTACCAAGCTAGTACACAGTACACTCTGTCTTTGAAACGGTCCTTGAATCTGTTCCTACAACCAGGGTCTCAGAGCATCAACAACTTTCCCCTGGACAAAAATTCATCACAGCTCTGGGTGGTGGTGGCGGCGGTGGCGGCGGCGGCGGCGGCGGCGGCGGCAGCGGTGGCGGCGGTCCACACCTTTAATTCCAGCACTTGGGAGTCAGAGGCAGGTGGATCTCTGAGTTCGAGGCCAGCCTGGTCTACAGAGTGAGTTCCAGGACAGCCAGGGCTACACAGAGAAACCCTTTCTCAGAAAACAAACAAAAATTCATCATAGAATTTTCTCTTTGCCTTTTTGTAACGCTGTCAAGAATATATTTTAATCTGGCTTAAAACATTTACTGTTTTCTGTTTCTATCACAAAAGGCTTATATGATACTTAATACTGACTATCAATCTGACAGGACCTAGAACAGTGGTTCTCAACCTTCCTAATGCTGTGACCTTTCAATACAGTTCCTCATATTCTGGTGACACCCAACCACAAAATTATTTTGCTACTACTTCACAACTGTAATTTTGCTACTGCTATGAATCTTAATGTAAATATCTAATATGCAGGACAGTCTTGTGTGACCCCCATGACAAGGCTGTTCAACCCCATAAGGGGGTCTTGACCACAGGTTGAGAACCACTGACTTAGAACCACCTAGAAGACAAGCCTTTGGGCACGCTGATGAAGAATTATCTAGATTACGTTAATCGAGGTGAGAAGACACACCCCAAATACTAATGAGACCATTCTGTGGGCTTGGATCCTAGACTAAATAAAAAGGAAAAAGTGAGCTGAACATCACTGTTGATCACTCTCTGCTTCCTGACTGACTGTGACGTAACCCACGGCCTCAAGCCTGCTGCTCGGAATCCCGTCACTATGAACTGTATCCTTGAACTGTGAGCCAGAATAAACCGCCCTCTCTTAGGTTACCTTCATCAGAGTATTTCATCACAGCCACAGAAAAGTAACTAAGACAGTGTGCTCCAATTACGAATGTTGAGAGGTAAGACTGAGTTGGCTGGTGTGGTAGCACAGGCCTTTAATCCCAGCACTCCGGAGGCAGAGACAGTCAGATCTCTGTGAGTTTGAGATCAGCCTGGTCTACAGAGTGAGTATCAGGACAGCCAGGGCTACATGGAGAAAACTTGTGTGGAAAAAAGAAAAGAAAGAAAGAAAGAAAGAGAGAGAGAGAGAGAGAGAGAGAGAGAGAGAGAGAGAGAGAGAAAGAAAGAAAGAAAGAAAGAGAAGGAAAGAGCAGGAGAGAGAGAGAGAGAGAAAGGGATAGAGGGGGAGAGGGAGAGAGAATATTCAAGATTGGTCAGCCGCATCAGTGTGGACTCTGGTGGAAACTTTCCCTAAACCATACAAAATTTCAAGACTTTAGGACCCAAAGAGAAATCAGGTTATTTTTGTCTCTAAAACATACTTAGTTCAATTCATCATCTTCTTAGTAAGAGGAAGTGTTGAGAACATTTCTTGCAGCTAAGCAAGGCTTGTTCCACCCCACTTTCCCATGTATGTCAATAAATCTTATCAAGTCTTCACTTTTAACCATACTAATGCTATGGGCTCAAAGTTGCTCTCAGTATGTAAGAAATTGCTTAGAATGATCATAAACATTTATTTCTCATGGCTTCTATGGCTTGGCGACCTGGGAGTGGTTTGCACAGAAGTTTATGGGTCAGGGTTTCATGTGATGTCATCATAGTCAGATGTCATCCAGGGATCAAAGTACCTAGTTGCTTCATCCTATAACTGCCAACCAAGTTGGTTCCTCCCCATCTGGGCTTCTCATCTCCAGAAACCAGTTGATTGGCTGGATAGCATAGAAGCTGGCTTTGCCCAGGCTGGGAACTCTGAGAGGGCCAGAAAGGAGCATCGATGTCTTTATGACCCAGCTTTGAAAGGTAAAGCGTTACCTCTGCCTGTTCTATTGATCACAGATCATACGGACCAGCCTTGCTTCAAACAGAGGCCGGCTACACTGGGTATGAAGACCATGACGTGGCAACAGCAGGCAACCACTTCTTTCCAACCCATCTTCATTTATTTTCTTTTTGTTCTTTCTTTTATTCATTTACTTTATTTTTATTGTTTGTTTGTTTGTTTGTTTTTTGAGTGGGAATCTCTCCATACTCCCTAAGCTGGACTTGAACTCCTAGCAATCCTCTCTGCCTCTGCCTCTTAAGTAGCTGGGACAACAGGTGATGTATATAATATATACTTGTATATAATGTATATCTTTCTATATAACCACAGGAGACAAAAGGAGTTGGTCATGGGGATGCATGCCTGTGAGCACAACACTATAGTCTGAGCAAAAAGAGTATTTGAATTCAGGAGTTTGAGACCACCTAGGGTAATACAGAGAGACACCTGTTTCTATAAACTTAATGGGGGGAAAAGGAAAAGAAACATAGGAGCATGAATATTATGACTTGGATATGAATTGTTTCCACCAGAGCTCTTGTTGAGGCTAATTCCTCAATGAGGAAGAACCAGAAGGTAGGACCTAAGTCACTGGACAGAACCATCATGGATGGATGAACATGCTTAGTTCTCACGCGCCAAAGACTAGATCAGTTACCCGCGCATTGGCTGTTTCTAAAGTATAGCTGCCCCTCGGGCTTTGCCTCTTGCATGTGTCTTCCTTTCTGTCTTCCACCATGAAATTGTCACTGAAAGCCAACCAAGTGTGGATGAAGATCTCAGGCTTTCCGGTTTCCAGAACCATGAGCCAGGAGATAACTCTTCATCAATTTTCCAGTCTCAAGTATTCTTTTATAGTAACAGGAAGTGGCCTAAAAGAATATTCAGACATTAGGAGATCTTATGTTACGCCACATATATGTGTACATGCCCATATAATGCATGTATGTGTATTTGTGTATATGTGTGTGCATGTATGTATGCACATATGTGTGTGTGTGTGTGTGTGTGTGTGTGTGTGTGTGCATGCACACACTATGGACATACTCCAAGGGCATTGGCATGCTGGGCACATGTTCTGGCACTGAGCTACATCCTCAGCCCTGTGATTTTTTTTCTTGAGGGTTTCACTATTCCTCCAACTCCTGCCTCAGCTTCCCCAGTGTCAGGATTATAATAAGCATATGCTTAGAGAGGCCTTTGAAAAATTTCCTCTAAAACCCTAAATTTTGGAAATCATTAATTCATCCCAAAAAGGAGGAGAAGAAATTTCAGATCATCATCAGCAGTGAGGTAGCTTAGTTAATAATAAAATTTATTCAAAACCATTTCACATTGGGAGAATAGTTGGATGGTAAAACACCTGTCCAGTACACACAGTGCTCTCTGGTTCCAATCTCTAGCACTACAATAACAAAATAAAGTAGTCTACCTAAAACATTTCAATGGATTCCCAGGGTAGAAGACCCCGGCTTTACACAATATCTCCTGGGTCCACGCCAAATTCCAACATCCTTGTACAATAGGAAATACGTCTGGCTTTGAGACATCGTCATGCACATAATTAAGATAGAGTGTGTGTGTGGGCACGCGCACGTGCGCGTACACACACTGTTAATGCACTCTTACTAGTTTTGTCTGTCTTTTTGAGACAGGGTCTCACTGCAGTTCTAACTGTCCTAGTACTTGCTTTGTAGTACAGTGTAGTGGATAGCCATCCCAGCATTGGCCTGGAAGTTCCAACCCCCATTGAGGCTTCGGTAATGGTCACGCCCATAAGGCGGGGCAGAGGAAGGAAGCAGAAGACCCAGGATCGAGAGGAGAGGTCTCTCTTGGTTCCGGGACCCTGGACGCTGGTGGTAGACCGAGCAGAGTTCTCCAGGGAACACCGCCGGACTGCACCGTACCTTTGCCAGACCCTGCAACCTATCCCTTCATTTGTAAGTTACCCCACAAAATAAACCTCCCTTTTAACTACATGGAGTGGCCTTAATAATTTCACCAACAGTACAGGCTAGCCTTGAACTCACAAAACTCCTCCTGCCTCAGCTGGGATTATAGCCATAAACTTCCAAGCTTAGCTTTCTTAAAGGTGCCCCATGAGAGCTTGTTCTTTCCTCTGTCTTATTCAATAGCAGTGATTTGGAATGAAGAAATAAAAAGAATATTTCTCAAGCTATAAAAGACTCAGAGCTTGGAGGAAGAATGAATAGATAATCTCACCATGTTTTAGGGATTTCTGGGATGGATAATCAAATCAAACATGGAATGGCTTATTGTCATGTCCAGTGCTTGGTCCTGGAAGCCTGCCTGAGAGGACTTGGGCATGAAGAAGCGACAGGCATATATACAGAAAAGCTGGGGTTGGGTGGGTTGTACCTGCTCTGGTGGAGGGCACCTACCATACGGCCTGGAACCTCAGCAGCTCTTATGTTCAGCACAAAGGGTGGGTTAGCAGGTCTCAGTGTGAGGACTCTGTAGAGGAGCCATCCTCGGCTGTGAACATCTGGGAGGAGGAAGCTGAGGTTCACATTTTCTGCATGCACAGTTTACATCCAGACCAGAAGAAGGCTTTGCCATTCCCATGGGCCTTGGGCATGGGTTTCCTGACATGGCTGTGCTCACTCATAACACAATTCACTCAGGGCTTCCTCTGCTCCCCACAGCTTATACATATTGAATTCTTTGTCTCTAAGTGGGCAACCCGCTTATCCCTCCCACTAGGAAGCCTTCTTTGTCTTCCTGGTATGTCGCTACTGACCTGTTCTGACACTTTAATCCAGCTCTGCCCCGGAGCAGGACAAAGATAGTCTTCCGGAACTGGAAAAGGAAATGAAGAGGACCTAGGCAATAAAAGCCCCTACTGAATGGGAGAAAAGAAAATAGAAAAAAGAAAAGAAATAAAAAGGAAAGGACAGGGCTGTTCCTAGGTGTGGTGGAGGAGAAAGTTTATTGTAGATAAAACAGAGCATTGCCAGAGGCAGACATCCAGGTGTTATCCTTTGAGTACCTGACGGCCCATTATGATGACTCATGGCCATAATCTTTTCTTAGAGGAAAAGTGGACACAAGGTATGTCTGATATCAAAGGGAAAACAGATGTGGAGCACCCATGAAACCATATGCTTATTGTTAGTTCCTGCCTCGGCGGCCTGCCAGCCTGCGCCTTTCCACCACCAGCTATGAGACGAGGCGCACCCGTTAAAAGTGTCCGGCAGTCACAGTCCTCTCTCATGCTCTGGTCTCTCTTTCCTGTTCTCTCTGTCTCTCTGCCTGTCTGTCTGCCTCTCTCATGTCCCCACTCCAAGACATTTTCTCTCTTCACTCTCTCTCCTTCCCACCTCCCCCAATAAACTGTTGTGCACGGCGTGTCCGCATGGCGGCATACCTTGGCACGACCCAGGGTACCCACTTGACCATGTTTTATCCTTTCACTTACCCGAAGGCCTGGGGTACATGTGCCTAAGTTTCTCTCATGTGTGTACCCAGAAGGGAAGTTACTTGGCTACAGAGTGGAAACGTCTTAGATATTAATGATAATGCCAGACAGTTCTCCAAAGTTATTACACCAGTTATATTCCTACCAGCAGTATGAAATGTCTGGGCCTTCTCAGAGCACGGCTTACTTATTCTTTCCACTCATGAGAGTAGTGAAACATTCATTCTCCAGTCGTCTCCCTCTCTTGTTTTCTTTTGGTGATGGAGGTTGGACTCAGGCCTTTTCATGTGCTAAGCACACACTGTACTACTGACCTGCATCCCCAGACACTCTAATCTTGCTTTGTTGTGTTTTGAGACTGATCTCTCTATATCTTGTGTCTTACCTGTGGCAGGCTGACCAGATCTTGCTGTATAGCCCAAACTGGCCTCTAATTTATAATCCTCCTGCCTCACCCTTTCTAGTGCTTGTATTCCAATAAACCTTGCTTCCCCTTAAGTTGTTTTTCTTAGGTATTTTGGTGAAAGGGATGCAAAAGTAACAGATATAGAAAACTGGCACCAAGAGTGGGCTGTTGCTGTGAGAAAGCCTGACCAGGTGATAATTTAAGCCTTTTGTGGTGATAATTTTATTTGTGCATTAATAAATAAAGCTTGCCTGGAGATCAGGGGGAAAGGCCAGCCATTTTAAGTAAACAAAGAAATCAGGCAGCACATGACCTTAATCCCTTAGCAGGCAGGTTCTCTAGGTGTTCAAGGCCACACTAGGGAACACAGCCAAGCATGATGACACATGTCTTTAATCCCAGTGCCAACCATAGAGACCTGGAAGTCTGTATAGACAGACAGAAAGTGACAGAACTGTGTAGGAAGAGGAAGTGTGGTAGCTGGGCTAAGAGAGCCAATGAGAGGGCAGAAAAGCAAGGCATATAAAGCCTGGGTAGACAGGAAGTCACACCATTTGGAAACTGCAAAGTTGGTGAAGTAAGATTGGCTGGTGGCTTTCCCTATTTCCTTGATCTCTCTAAGGCTTTAACCCAAATTTCTGGCTCCGTGTTTCTTATTTAATAAGATCATTTAGAAATTCATCTACAGCCTTTGGATTGTTTTTCAGGAGAAATGTGGAAGAGTTTGCAGATGTGGGCAAGAAAAGCCCCAGAATGCCATAACTACACATCAATGGGCAATTCAGCGGCAATTTAAAAATTTAGAATCTCAAAGGAAATGTGGACAACAATTGACACGCAAAAGTTGTCCCTTTTTTGGGACATGTTTCTATGATGTGTACATGTGAGCACACAAAAACACATACTCTCTAATAAAATAAAATATTAAGGAAAACAAAGGATTGTAGGTTTAGAGAGATGGCTCTGCTTTAAGAGCAGTTTGGCCAGGCCGTGGTGGCGCACGCCTTTAATCCCAGCCCTCGGGAGGCAGAGCCAGGCGGATCTCTGTGAGTTCGAGTCCAGTCTAGTCTACAAAGTGAGATCCAGGAAAGGCACAAAGCTACACAGATAAACCCTGGGGGAGGGGGGGGAAGAGTAGTTCTTCAGAGGACCTGGTTCAGTTTCCAGTATCCACACTGGGTGTTTCACAACTGCTTGTAACTCTAGTTCCAGGAGATCCCACACCCTTTTCTGGCTTCCATGGGCACCTACATGCATGTGGTCCACATAAACTCATGCAGGCAGACACACATACACAAAACTTAAAAGTAAATACTTTCTTAAGAAAAGCAAAACAGCCGGGCAGTGGTGGCACATGCCTTTAATCCCAGTACTTGGGAGGCAGAGGCAGAGGCAGAGACAGAGGCAGAGGCAGAGGCAGGTGGATCTCTGTGAGTTTGAGGCTAGCCTGGTCTACAAAGTGAGTTCCAGGACAGCCAGGGCTGTTACACAAAGAAACCTTGTCTCAAAAAACAAAACAAACAACAAGGCTTGGTGGATAAAGGCACTTGCCATGACAAGCCTAAAGACCTGGGTTCAATCCTCAGAACCCACATAAAGGTCGATGGAGAGAATTGGATCCACTGAATTATCTTTGCTCTGTAGCATGTATCAGCCCCCACGCTGATATTAGGCACACACATGCAACAATAACAATAAAAACATGGACAAGAGACTGAGTGCGTGAAGTTTCAGACTGGGAGAAGACCATTGGGACTTGAACTAGAGACCACTCATGTTGTATTCTGGAAAAGAATTTGTCTCTGTCCTGAACATTTTGAAATGAGGCTGCATTATGAAAGAATGAGCTGGGGCCAGAGAGATGGCCCAGAGCAGCACTGGCTGCTCTTCCCGAGGACCCGGGTTCAATTCCCAGCACCCACATAGCAGCTCACAACTGTCTATAACTCCAGTTCCAGGGCTTCTGACACCTTCACACCAAAGCACATAAAAGAAATTGAGATAAGTTTTAAAAAGAGAAAGAATGGACTATTTACTTTAGCAGAGTAATTTCAAGGCCGTATAGCATTCACACTGTTGAATGGTTTTTTGTTGGCTGGTTTTAGCTGGAATCACAGTGAAGATCTGGAGCAGAAAGTGGAACAGAAAAAAATGTGCAGTTTTGTAATGCAATTCTAATTAGTCTTAACGATAAAAACCCAGAGTCAGATATTAGGGTGAAAGCTGAAAGATCAAAGAAGCAGAACAGCCAGCCACTAGAGACTTCTTACCTCTATGAAATCTCAGATTGAAAGGGGACCTTGTATCTACAAATCCTCAGACTGAATGGGAGCTGAGATCCTGTCTCCACCTGCCTTTTATTCTGGTCTCCATCTCCTGAGTACTAAAATTAAAGGCTGGTGCCACCCAAGTGCTGGGATCAAAGGCATGAGATCCCAAGTGCTGGGATTAAAGAAATGTACCACCACTATCCAGCTCTGTTTCTCTTTTAGACTGGATCTACCTCTTGTACCCCAGGGTGACCTTGAACTCCTGATCTTCCTGCTTCCTCCTCCCAAGTGCTGGGATTACAGGTGTGTAGCACCACTGCCTGGCCTCTATGGTTAACTAGTGGCTAGCTCCGCCCTCCGATCTCCAGGCAAGCTTTATTTGTCAGAACACAAATCGTACAACACAATTTGGCCATGAAAGATGAGTTTAAAGTCGTGGACCACAAACCAGCGCTGATGCAGCTGCCAGAGTACTGCTGAAAAGCTGTGAACTTTGTCCTGGGACAATTGAAAATGGTTCTGACAGCAAGACCACACCCGCTGGTGGCCGCAGGGTGTGTGAACTGAATGCTCACTTGGAAGACGTTCCTTTACATTGGTCTCAGCCTATGCTGGTGGAAAGTGTCGTCTGGGAAGTATTTTCCTGGATTCAGTGTGTACCTCCGAAGCCTCTGTGGTTGTAGTTCAAGGAAGCACAGCTAGTCTTGAGCCATCAGCAGAACTTGGAGTTTACCACTTGCTGTTGGTTCTGAGGGTTTATTAGAGGATTATGAAGAATTTAACATGAATTTTTAAGGACTGGCTAGGAGCGTCAGGGATATGCAAATTAAAACTGTTTTGAAGCCAGGCATGGTGGCATATACCTTTCATCCCAAGACTGAGGAGGTAGAGGCTGGCAGACCTCTGTGAGTTTTAGGCTAGCCTGGTCTACATAGTGAGTTCCAAGCCAGGACAACACAGAGACATTCTCTCAAAAAACAAAACAAAACAAAAACTTGAAAACCTCAACAATCTCTCTTTGAGATTTCATCTTACCCCAGCCAGAATGGCTGAGACAATACAACAAAAGACATCCTTGCTGGTTGGGATGTGTGGAGGGCCTGGGTTTGCTAAGCCTCTTGGTGTACCCATCATGCCACTGAATGTCTCTGTTGCCAAACACAGAGCTGTGGGATTTATTGCTTGCTCTGACAAGTTTTGGTATTGCTTTGGTCCAGCCCCTCATTATTCTTCAGTCCTGTTTGGGAACTAGGCTATTTACTCTCTACTACTATATATTGGAACTATAGAGTTTTCTTTGTGACCTTACTGAGGGTCCCAGGACATCTTGGTTGGTTGATTGGTTGGTTGGTTGGTTGGTTGGTTGGTTGGGTGGGTGGGTGTTGTTGTTGTTTCCTAGCTTTTTGTTGTTGTTGTTGTTTTTGAGTATCAGAAGAAACTTTGAACTTTAGACTTTTAGTTTGTTTGTTTTTCAAGACAGGGTTTCTCTGTGTGGCCTTGACTGCCCTAGAACTCACTATGTAGACCAGGCTGGCTTTGAACTCAGAGATTCACCTACCTCTGTCTCTATCTCCCAAGTTCTGGGATTAAAAGTGTGTGTCACCACCAATGGACTAATTTTAGACTTTTTAATAATTATTTTATATATGCACATGTGTGGCCGGGGTTGCATTCATTCCTGCCACAGTGTGTGTGTCACAGTGCTTGTGTTCCATGTGGGTCCCTGGGATCAAACTCAGCTCATCATCAGGCTTGGTAGAATGTCCTTTACCCACTGAACTGTCTCATTATTCCTCAACTGAGAACTTTTAAGTAATGTCAGGACTGGTAAAACTTCAGAAAAGTTTAAGTCAGATTGAGCACATTTGCATTATGAGATGGCCATAAGCCTTTGGGGGCCAGGGCACAACATCATGCTTTGAATTTGAAACATCCCTTACAGATTCATTTCTGAATACTTATTCCCCAGCCTGTGGCCCTACTTTGGGAGACTGTAGAAGATTTAGGAGATGGATCTAGCTGCCAGAAGTAGGTCACTAGGACAGACCCCTTTGACAGTTGTGCTCACCTTTTGATTTGTCCCCTCTCCACATGCTGCTTCTCAGACGACCATACTAGGAGCCCGGGACACTCACTCTGCTGCTGTGAACACTGCCAGGCCTTTCCTGCCATAATGGTCTGAAACCACAAGTCAAAAGAGGCCTTTCTTCCTTCAGCTTCTTTCTGCCAGGCACTCTGGTCACAGGAACTCAAAATAATACATCCATGTATTCTAGATGATGTTTAATAGGATCTTTGTCCACCAAAGTATAAGATCCAAAGCATGCCCCCCAAATGGCAGTACTGGTGACAATGTCCTAAACAAAAAGAATGTGACCAAATAATCAGAATTGTCCTGCTGCACTACACTGTAGAATCAGTGCAAACACACTGAGAGGAGACGAGACACGAACCACCAAGGGAAATAAAAGTTGATCAAGACAAACCAAATCTTTTTTGCAAATAGGGCTCTAGGCAGCACAGTACTGGGTCTGTTCTGCAATGTGTACCAATGTTCTACAAGATTCTAGTCCAAATTTGCTTGAGAAACACCCTGCGATTTTCCTCTTTTGTAACTGAGTTTACACATGAGAAATCAGTTTCTATTTGTTTAAGCTACCAGTCCCCAAACAAAATATTGTCTGCTCATTACCTATGAATACCTAAAAGGCTGGCGTTCTGTGGAACACAGCATGGAGAACACTGGCCTGGGCTTTTATCTGTGGTCTGAGTATGAAAAGGACAAAACACCAGCTTTGAAGTACATCAAGAAAAGAGCAGTGTCCAGAGCCCCCTACCATGCTGGCTTCATAGGTACTGACTGCGGGGTGTGGAGAGACCTTGATTTCCTGGGATGGTGAATGCACACTGAAGATGTCCTGGTGTGAAAGCTGTCATGGAACAGGCTTTTCTGTGGTGATATCTTGTGTCCCCCAATCTATTGTACACCCTAATAAAGCTTATCTAAGGATCAGAGAAAAAGCCAGCCACTATATTAAACATAGAAGTCAGGCAATGGTAGTACACACCTTTAATCCTAGCATTTGGGAGGCAGAGATCCATCCAGATCTCTGTGAGTTCAAGGCCACACTGGAGAACAGAGCCAGGCATGATGACACATGCCTTTAATCCCAGCACTAACCATAGAGGTCTGGAGGTCTATACAGACAGATAGGAAGTGATGTAGCTGGGCAGAGAGAGGAAGTAAGATGTAGAACAGAAAGGCATATAGGCATGGGTATACAGAAAGTAGGTCTCATTGGCTGAGGATTTCCAAGTGGTAAGAACGTGGCTGGCTTCTTTCTACTTTTCTGATCTCTCAGTTTTTACCCCAATATCTAGCTCCAGGTTTTTATAATAAGACTGTTTAGCAATTCATCTTACACTTTTCCTTTCGTGTCTCAATGTATGATGCTTATAAGGGGCAGCTAGGAGAGGCAGGATATAAGGATGCGAAAGAGCTTCAAGAGGGTTGAAATGGTTCCAGATAAGGATTGTACATGCTACTTCTGCAGACGTCACCGGGAAATGGCTAAGAAACATTTAATGGGACAGTCTGGGAAAAGGATGTAAAATGTCTTGGAAGGGGACCACAGAACAGACTTGAAGTGGGCAGATTAAAGTTACAGAGAAGGTAGAAGATTTTCTGAGCTCTCACACAGGCCGGGGTTTGGTCCCAGAACCAGATAATGATGACAATATTTTTTTTATGATTTATTTATTTTTATTTTATGTGCACTGGTGTTTTGCCTGCATATATGTATGAGAATGCCAGATCCCCTAGAACTGGAGTTTTATAGTTGTGAGCTGCCACATGGATGCTGGGAATTGAACCCAGTCCTCTGGGAGAGCAGCCATTGCTCTTATCTGCTGAGCTGTCTCTCCAGCTCTGATGATGACAGTATTTTTTAATTTTTGTTTTATTTTATTTATTTATTTATTTATTTTTATTTTTATTTTTGGAGCTGAGGATCGAACCCAGGGCGTTGTGCTTGCTAGGCAAGCACTCTACCACTGAGCTAAATCCCCAACCCGACAATATTTTTAAATAAATAGAGTAAAGTTTCAGAGAAATGAAAAGTCATGCATGGCGTCAGGATGTGAAGGCAGGGAGACAGAGTTCAAGATCATCCTGGGCTGAACGGCAAGTCTTGTCTCAAAAACAACAACTGGGCTTGCCGCTGTCCTGGTCAATGTTTCGTTGCTGTGAAAAGACACATGACCGAGGCAGCTATGATAGGAGAAAGTATTTAATTGAGGGTTGGCTTAAAGCTTCAGAGGTTCAGTCTACCGTCATCATGGTCAGGAGCATGGCAGCACGCAGGCAGGTGAGAGCTACATCCTGATCCACAGGCAGAGACAGACAGACAGACAGACTCTGGGCTTGGCATGGGCTTTTGAAACCTCAAAGTCCACCCCCAGTGACACACCTCCTGCAACAAGGCCACTCCCTGATGACTAAGTATTCAAATATAGGGGTCTATGGGGGCTATTCTTTTTTTTTTTTTTTGTAAACTTTATTGATTTTTTGGGAGTTTCACATCATGCACTCCAATTCTGCTCAACTCCCAGTCCCCCATATCCTCCCGTCATCCCTGCTGCCCCCCAAAAGAAAACAAAACAAAACCCACCACAACAGAGTGCAGGGGCCAGCTCTCTTGCTGTAGTGTCCAGAGAGGCAGGGCCAGCTTTCCCAGGACAGTAAAAGGTGGGGCTGGCTCAGCATGGCCCTCTGATTCCATCTCGAATGGTTCCTTTGGTTTCCTGAGGTGACACAGGCCACAGACATCAACACAGATCCCAGCTGCAGCTGGACCACGGACCCAGACATGGCCCTCAGCATCAGCTTGGGCCTCGTTGACATCCCGGCTCTGGGTGGAAGGAATGGCCACTCAGGCGGGAATGATTCTGGTGGCCTTATGGCCACTGGACACCACCAAGGCCTCAGATTATGGCCCCAACCCTGGGCCTCTCTGTGATCTTTGGTGGCAATGCTGGACCCAGATTTCAGCTCAGACTCCAGCCACAGTAGGGCCATGGGCCCCCAACATGGACCTCGGCAGCAGCTGGGTAGGGATGTCACCACTGCCCCAGTGGCAGTATGGCTCTGAGACACCAACATGGCTATCGATCTCAGGTGTCTGCATGGCCTTCAATGGTAACAGGAGCATTGGACATCAGCACAGACCCTGATAGCAGTAGGTCTACGGTCCTTAGCTGCAACTCTGGCCCAGACGTCACTATGATATTGAGCAGCAGCACAGGTCACTCAGATCTGCATGCATCCTGGTGCTCTGACGCCAACCTGGACTCAGGTAGCTGATTTGACCCTGGGCTTCTTCATGGCTCTTAGTAGCAACAGGAGCCACATACATCAATCCGGACTCTGGCTGCTATAGGGCCACGGACTCAGACATCGTCCTCGGCAGCAGCCTGGGTCTAGATGACACCATGGCCCCAGGTGGTAGCACAGGCCACCCGTATCTATATGGCCCCTGTTGTGGCGTGGCCCCCAGACTCCAACCAAGCTGCAGTCTCCGGCTCAGATCCCTGGCTTCTGTGTGGGCCCTAGTGGCCACCTGGGCCACAGAACCAAACAGGGATATTCTTATTCAAACCACCACGGTGGTTTATACCTGTAACCCCAGGACTCAGGAGGTTATCTGAAGCCAGCCTGGGCTACACAGTGAGGCCCTGTCTTAAAACACAAACCCAAACACACTACACAACCCCATATTCTTGCACCACAGTACAAATTTTTAGGTCTCCAAATCTGATGAATTGGAAATTTTTGTAGGTTTTCTAGATTATTTCTTCCATTTTTGAAGCAATTTTAAATATCTATTTAACTGGTGTAATTTAGCTATTTATTTAAGTGAAACAATAAAATTTTAAGTCTTTTCACGTCAAACTTTTCTTAGAAGATGTGCTTTATACCTGAGTCCATTCCTAAAATATTATACCTGCTTTTAGATTAGCAGACATTTGGATTCATAATAGTGGTATAGTGTGTTTAGAATTTTTTCTCATCTGAATTACTTTTTTTTTTTTTTTTTGCAATTTTTAAAAATTAAAATATAGGACTGGAGAGATGGCCTAGTGGCTAAGAATACTGGCTAATCTTACAAAGGACCAGGGTTCCATCCCAGCACCCACATGACAGCTCAGGACTGTCTGTAACTCCAGATCCAGGGATTCTGACACCCTCATACAAACATACACACAGGCCAAACACCAATGCACATTTTATGTGTGTGTATATGTGTGTGTGTGTGAGAGAGATATGTGTGTATACATAATGCATATTCATATATTTATATTTCTTCCCCTCTCCTCCTCCTCCTTCCAACCTCACCCATATCACCTCTCACTCTTTTCCAAAATCAAGGCTTCTTTTTCTTTAATTGTTATTATTACATGTATGTATATAAGTATATAAGTACAACCTGCTGAGTCCCTTTAGTTCTGCTTGTGTGTGCGTGAGCACAGGACTGACTGCTTGGTATTAGATAAACAATTAGAGGGCTCCTCCCAGGGGAGACCAGTGCTCCTCTCAGAGAAATAGCACCACGTACAAACTATTCTGGAACACACAAAGTGGAGAGCTGTTGTCAAAACCCTGTGCCGTGCCAGGCCGTGGCGGGGCACACCTTTAGTCCCAGCACTCGGGAGGCAGAGCCAGGTGGATCTGTGAGTTCGAGGCCAGCCTGGTCTATAGTGATATTTTATTTGTATTGAAATGTGGTTTTATTTGTATGTCAATAAAGTTGCCTTGAGGTCAGAGCAAGCCAGAGCAGAAGCTGAGCAGTAGTGGGGCACACCTTTAGTCCCAGCACTCGGGAGGCAGAGCTAGGCAGATCTCTGTGTGTTCAAGGACACCGCCAGCATGGCAGACACTCGCCTTTAATCTCAATACCAACCATAGAAGACCTGGAGGTCTGTACAAACAGGCAGTGACGAGGAGGTCATGCGGCTGGGTTTACAACCAATGAGAAAACAGAACAGAAAGTCTTTAAATAGGACACACAGAGGTAGGTCTCTTGAGGAGAGGAAGAACAGCAGAAGCAGTGAAGGGTAAGGTTTTCTGCTCTTGCTCTGACCTCGTGGTTTTTAACTCTGCAATCGGTTCTGTGTTTCTTATTTAACAAGCTGTTTACATCTACACTGGTCTACAGAGCGAGATCCAAGGCAGGCACCAAAATGACACACAGAAACCCTGTCTCGAAAAACCAAAAAAAAAAGAAAAAACAAAAACAAACAAACAAACAAACCTGTGCCACGTGCTCAAAGGACATTCAGAAGACTATACATCCACAGGGCACGGAACCACCGGAGACAGACCGCCCTTTGGTGAGTAGAGGGCTCGGGCTGGGAAATCCAGAAGTGAATAAGAAGAAAACAAACCAAGAAAGTACAACCGGAAGCCACTAAAAACAAAGGGGAAGTCAATACACTGAAAGCCCTGAAATTTGATCAATCAAGCCAATACTAATTCACTGAAGGAAATACAAATTAAATGTTTGTGAAAAGTGTGAGCAGGGACTAGGGCTGCAGCTCAGGTTGTAGCAGCACTCACCTAGCATGCTCTGGGTTCACCCTGCAGCACTTCACAGAGCTGGACACTGTGACACATGCCTGGAATGCTAGCATGTAGGGGTTAAAAATGGGAAGATCAGATGTTCAATGTCATCCTTAGCTACATAGGGAATGTGAGGTCAGTCTGGGACATATGAGACACTATCACAATTAAAAAAAAAAAAAGCTAGCCACTTTGGATGATGTAGCAGGAATCTTAACAGGTCTTATTAATAAGAACAAACCTGAGAACAGTTATTGGGGTGAATGCTGGAAGATCAGAGACACAGAACAAGCCACAGCTTCTTCACCTTGCCAGTTCCTCAGCTGGTCTTGTTTCCTCAGACTGCAAACTTCTGAGTCCTCATCCAAATCGATCTCAGCTGAACTTTGCTGCTTCAAAGCCTAAAAGCTTAACCAGCCAAATGCTTCTAGTTTCTGGTCTTCACGCCTTATACATCTTTCTCTTTCTGCCATCACTCCCTGGGATTATAGGCTCACTTCTTGGGATTAAAGGCATGTGTCACCTTGTCTGGCTGTTTCCAATGTGGCCTTGAACTCACAGAGATCCAGAGGGATTTCTGCCTCTGGAATGCTAGGATTAAAGGCGTGTGAGTGCCACCATTTTCTAGCCTCTGTATCTAGTGGCTGTTCTGTTCTTTGACCCCAGATAAGTTTATCAGGGTGCACAATATTTTGGGGAACACAATACCACCACAGGCAACCTATCAGTAGCCACATCTACAAAGAAGAGTGACTCTCCTTCTCTCCACAGTGACCAACTGCTAATAGCTCCTCCTCAAGGGTGAAGCCTTGGAGCCTCTCCTCCATGCTGGGATTTTGATTGGTTTGATCTAGTACAGGTCCTGTGTAGGTAACCACAACTGCTGTGAGTTAACATGTACAATAGCCATGCCATTAGTAGTAGCATTTCACAGCTCCTCTCCCATCCTCGACCTCTTACACTCTCTCTGCCCCTCTTCTATGACGTTCCTGAAGCTTTAGATGTGGGGATGTTAATACTGATAATTCGGCTGCAGCGGAACATTCACAGTTACTTATACCCAATTCTTTGGCAAATTACAAGTTTCTGCATTAACCATTATCTGCTGGGAAAAAAAGTTTCTCTGGCCAAAGATGAGATTAACACAAATTTATGAATAATTGGAGGGCAGTTAGACAGTTTGACTCTAGCGTAACAACTGTAGGTTCCCTATGATCTCAGTCATGGACCTTGGGCCAGTTTTAAAGTACCATGCATGAAATCCCTCCGGTGGAAGTGGCCTCATATCCAGTGACAAAACAGTTCATTACCCCATAACTGTAATGGTTGTTTTAAATAAAAAGCAGCGCTGGTTACCACTCGAGAAAAGGTCAGAGGCACAACAAAACCCAGTATCAGAGCTTTATTTGAAGGAGAGGGAGGGGGACAGAAGAGAGTGACTAGGCCCGGGGAGACACACTTGGAGGGGGGGTGAGAAATCAGAGAAGAGAGTGCCCGGCTTTTTAAGGAGTCCCCTGCACAAGCGCAGGTGGGCTTACGGAGCTACACCACACCACGTATGTGCTGGTTGCGTGACCACACTGCACACATTTGCACGATCATGCAGTACACTGATGATGTAGGGCGTAGAACCCCTTGCTTAGCTACTGGTCATGCAGCTGGAGTGGCAGAATCCTAACAGTAATGCCACTTTTGCACCAGTGGGCACATCTAGCCAGCCACGTTGGTTTTGTAGTTCAGCAAGAACAAGTGCTGTGTGAGATCCCCCCATATGAGATCACCCCAATACCTGGCCTCAGGTTTTATTTTATTAATAAGACCTTCTAAGATTCCTACTGCAGTTGCCCACGCCCCATTGGATGGCCCCACACCTTGCACATGAGGAGGTTATGAATAGCAACAACACTAAAATGAAGACGTGAAGTTGGGAGGGAGGGGCACTAAGGGGAATGGAAGGAAGGTAGTGATGGACAGACATGATCAAAATATATTGTGGAAATCCATAAATCCATGCATTTTCTTTCATTTTTTCTTTTTCTTTTTCTTCCTTGGTTTTTGAGAAAGGATTTTTCTGTCTCAAAAAACCCTGGCTATCCTCGAACTCTTTCTGTAGACCAGGCTAGCCTCAAACTCAAAGATCCTCCTGCTTCTGCCCCAAGTGCCAGGATTAAAGGCAAGTGCCACCACTGCCCAGCTAAATCCATGTAATTTTCATAGAACAAATAAAAATATTATTTTAAAAGGAAGGTAAAACATACTTTAATAATATTTTTATAAAGTTAGCAAAATCTGTAAATAACAAAATATTAAAATAAAGGCAGATCACAATTAAATAAGACAGAAAATAAGAGAAGAAAAGGTAATACATTATAAGAATACCAAAACACCGAAAACGAACTGATTTTCAGAAAAAAAAAAATGCTTAGTACAGCTTCATAAACTCGAAGTTTTGAAAGTTAGATGGCGAAAAAGAAGCCGCATGTTGCGTGTGTTTTAAAACAACGCTGCCCTGGCTAACCTGAACTTGTGGCTTTCGGGAATCCTCAGCTGCCAGGACTAAGGACCGCCCTCCTAGAGCCGCTCAGGTACCGTGTGGCCTGAGGAAAACACAGACATCCAATAACAAAGCACCGAAATAACCCATACACATAGTACCAACTACTCACTAGAAAGGGTATCGGGACCGACCGAGAGGTGAGTGGCTGTCAGACATGGAGTGCGCATGCTCCCCGGGGCACATGGAGGGTGCCCTGGATTTCCATGGTCTACCTCCTCTAGCTGATTGTTTTTCTTTCTAATAAGGATATTCCCTTGTAGAACTATTTCCCTTGCTTTTTATGGGCAGCAAAGATGCTCCAATGCTCTTGTGAGACTGGCCAGCAGGGGACAAACAGCAGGGCATAGACTGAGCACGGGCATGGGCCTGCACCCCAGGGGAGGCTCCCACCACTCCTTTCTCCTCCCCTCCACCAGCTTCTCAAGCCTGCTCAAGTCGAGTGAGGGATAATTAGGTTAAAACCAGACCTTCTCCAAGAAGTTTTGTTGTGACCATCGTTAACCCAGAAATTCACAACTGGCCGAAGTGCACAGGATAAGTGTCCATGGAGTTCTCAGCCACAACGGGACTTCTGTAACACCCTCTTCCCAAAGGCTCAGAGACCATCATGGAAGAGCGGCCGGAAAGATGGTAAGAGCCAGAAGTCAGGGAGGACCAGAGAGGGTGTTCTGAATGTGGCAGAACTGCTGGGCTCATGAACTCACAGCAGCTGTTCTCGTACAAGGTCAAGCCAGTCAGCATTCTAGCCTGGAGACGGCAGTGGTGAGCCGCGTTCCCGAGCCACGTCCCCACAGAAGGAGCTAGGGAGAGCTGACGGCTTCCAGGGGAAGGAGAGTCAGTTTTTTTTGAGGGTATGGACCTTAATAAGTCAACCACACTCCCGTGGATATCCCAATGCCTGGACTGAACTCAACGGGGTTCATTTTTTATAAAATTAAAAAGAAGAAAAAAGAAAAGCATGAATTTGGAGGGATATAAGGAGGTGGGGTGGTTTGGAGCAGAGTTAGGAGAGGTAGGGGTTGAGTATCGTCAAAATACATTGTATGAAAATCTCAAAGAATGAATAAGAATATTAAAAGACAAAACGGGGTCCCTCTGCTGACAGGGCATCAGGGCAGGATCTAGTCCCGGGGCACACAAAGAACAGGAAGTGACTGGACCACAGAAAGACTCTGACTCACTGGCTTATGGGGTACTGACCACATCCCGCCAGGGCTTCTCTGGAGACCACCAATGCCATATTGGGTGGGGGCTGAGGAGACCAGAGGAGCCGGAGCCGCAGTACCGGGGCTGCACCAGAAGCTGCCATACAGGGGAAGTTGCCCCAAAGTGTACCAGACTTTTTCTTTGGGGCCACCAACCAGCTCCCCAATCATGACACAGAGACTTATTATTAGTTTTGAAAGCTCTGTCTTGCTTAGGCGCGTTTCTGGCTAGCTCTTTTCACTTAAATTAACCCCTTTCTCTTTATCTACCTTTTGCCTCAGGGCTTATTACTTTCTTACATCTGTGTATCTTACTTTCACTGCTTGTCTATGTCTGTCTGTCTGTCTGGCAGCGTCTGCATGGCTTCGTGTCCCAGATGTGTCCCTCATTCTCTCATCCTTTTCTCATTCTTTCTTCTCTTCCCAAGTCCAGATTTCTCCTTCTATGTATTCTCTCTGCCTGCCAGCCTCGCCCATCCTTTCTCTACCTAGCTATTGGATGTTTAGCTTTTTATTAGATCAATCAGGAGCCGTAAGCAGGCAAGGTGAAACAAATACAACACATCTTTTCATAATTAACAAATGCAGCATAAACAAAAATAACACACACCGGGCGGTGGTGGTGCACGCCTGTAATCCCAGCACTCAGGAGGCAGAGGCAGGTGGATCTCTGTGAGTTCGAGGCCAGCCTGGTCTACAAAGGGAGTTCCAGGACAGCCTCCAAAGCTACAGAGAAACCATGTCTCGGAAACAAACAAACAAAACAAACAAACAAAAAAAAAAACACCACACACCTTTACACAGCTAAAGTAATATTCTATTCTATAGCATAAACAAATGCAACACATCTTTGCCCAGTTAAAATAATATTCCACAACACCACAGCTCTAAACTCTGGAGTTCTGCTTAGGCATCATGCTGTGTGGTCCCCATTCCCACACTGGCACATACTGGGAACCTCACAGTCTTGCTCAGTCATGGTCAGACCAACCAAATCCAGTAAACCAAGTAGGTGACACATCATTGCCACGCTGTCCTGCCTCCTGGATGGGGCTGGGACTGGCTAGCTAAGTTCCAGGCTCTGGCCTCAGGCCACTGGGCCAGCCAGGCAGGATGAGTCATTCTTTGGAAGACACTGTCTTCTTCAGATGGAGGTGAAGTGCTTCTTTCTCCTCGTAGAGCATTCCAGAAAAGACAATGTGGAGGAGCAAAGAGCATTTCTTTAAAAACAAAAATGTTGTAAGATAGGGTGGTGAGACATGAATTTGAGGCTAGCCTGGACTACATAGCTAGGTCAAGGACAATCTAGGCTATGCAGTGAGATCCTGTCTTTAAAAAAAATCAAAGCAAAGCAGCAAAAAAATAAATAAAAATAAAAAACGCAAACAAAAAAAAAATGTCAAAACTCAAACACACCCAGAGGAGTGTATTCTAGTATCACATAGGTCAAGAAGTCATACCTTGAAGGCCACTCATGTGGGTCAGCTCTCCTTACCACCTGTGAACAAAAGTATGTTCATCTCCCTGCTAACCTCTTTGTTTCCAGCCCCCTGCCTCTACCTCTATGGTCCCCTGCTTCCAACCTACAGCCATGTGAGCCCCTTTTTAATGATCTCAGTGCTCAAACTGACTTTTAAATGAAGCAAATGCTGCGTCCGCCTCTCCTGACTTCTGCAAAAGTGAATTCTGTGTATAGGTTGTTTGGAAACTATTCCAAGAAGTGGGGTAGTGAGTCAAGGAAGGAGGGCGTGTTAAAGCACAGACTATCACCGTGAGACACAGGCTCAGGCCTGTTGGGTCGCTCTGAGTAGTCCTGCTGAAGGTTATTCAGAGGGGTCTGATAAAAGGAAACAGAGGCCTGGTGCTTGGTTGAGGGGTGTGCTTAGGTTGCAAAAGCACAAGTATGTCCCAGGCTGGAGGAATGGTCGTGTGTTGGAGAAGATTCTGAGGCTTTTGAAGTGGGCATATGTGGGTATAGCAGTAGTATCAGGTATGAATGTTTCTTGTCCCACACCCACCATCAAGAGTTCTTCATGGCTGGAAAGCCAAGAAACCACATCTATGTCCCAGGCAGGTAGAAAGGTAAAACTACATATAACAATAACAGCTCGCTCTCGTCTGTTTGTCTGTCTCCCCTCTCCCTCTGTGTGTTGTATGTGCACATGTGTGTGTGTGTGCATGTGTACAGTGGCCGGGGGAGGACATCAGGTGACTGGACCTAGCACTCTCAGCCTGTTCTAGTTTACTTTTCTGTCGCTGTGATGAAATACTCTAACCAAAAGGAATTTAGGGGAAGGTTTATTCCATCTTACACGTCGAGGTCACAATCCATCATTGAGGGAAGTCAGAAAAGGAACCTGGAGCAGAAACAACAGGGGAAACCTACTTACTGCCTCACTCCCTAGCTTCTTTCTGCTCAGGGAGCTTTCTCATACAGCCCAGTACCCACCACCGAGATAGTACTGCCCACAGTGGGCTGGCCTCCCACATCAATTAGCAATCAAGAAAATAGCCCCATGGACATGCCCACTGCCCAATCTGATCAAAGGATTCTCCAGTTAAGATCCCTTCAAAGGGGCTGGAAGGATGGTTCAGTGGTTAAGAGCATTTGTTGCTCTTCCAGAGGACCTGGGTTCGATTCCCAGTACCTACATAGTGGTTCACAAGCATCCTTAATTCCAGTTCTAGGGTATCTGATGTCCTCTTCTGACTTCCTTAGATACCAAGAATGCAAGTGATGCACATACATACATGCAGCCAAATATTCACACACAAAATAAAATGAATACATTTAATTTAAAAATAAAAAGAGTCCCTCGGATAATTCTAGACTGTCAAATTGACAGCTGAAGCTAAGTAGGAGACTGCCTTATTCCTTTGAGGCAGGGTCTCTCACTGAACTGGAACTTGATGGTAGCCAGTAAGCCCAGCACCCTCTTGTCTCTGCCCTCCACAGCACTGGGGTTCCAAGCTCACACACAATCAGGCCTGACTTTTATGTGGGGTCTGGGTTTTGAACCCAGGTCGCCATGCTTCAGCAGCAAGCACTTTACTCACTGATGCACCTCCAAGCCCCTAACATGTTCTTCTTATGTAGTTTTTTCCCCCAAGAAAAGTTTTTCCACCTACATTCTATTGACCAGATGTAATTATATGACCATGCTTATCCACAAGGGGTACTGGGAAACAGTTTTGGGGTTTTTTGTTTTGTTTTTGTTTTTTGGGACAGGCTTCTCTGTGTTTCTCCTACTGTCCTGGAACTTACTTGTACACCAGGCTGGCCTTGAACTCAGAGATCTGCCTGCCTCTGCCTCCCAAGTGCTGGGACGAAAGGCATGTGCCACCACCGTGGGAAAGTGTTTTTGTTGTTGTTGTTGTTTTGTTTTTTTGGTTTTTCGAGACAGGGTTTCTTTGGAGCCTGTCCTGGACTAGCTCTGTAGACCAGGCTGGCCTCGAACTCACAGAGATCCACCTGCCTCTGCCTCCCGAGTGCTGGGATTAAAGGAGTGCGCCACCACCACCCAACGAAAAGTTTTTATTTACATTGGTGGCCAAGTTCAGGTAATGTAGTCAACCAAGATTTCATTATTCTATTGCCAGGAAATAGAGGGAAATAAGCTTAGGACTGTAGCCTTCAGCCCTGCCTCCTGTTGTTCACACCACGAGGCAGTCCATTTTGGAGAATAGGATCATCCCATCTTCTAAAACATTGCTCTGAATAGCAAGCATGGCCGGAAGGAGAAGGCACCAAGCAGAATGGAGCCAAGGGTCTGGGGACGTTCTTGTCACTCTATGGAGGAGAAGCATAGTGGGTAGGAGGGCAGCAGGGACCCCTTTTGCCCATTTCCCTGGCCATCTATGGCATTCTTTCCACAGGTCCTGCTCTTAGCACAGGAAGCTTCACCACATCTTACAACCAATTGTTTTGTGTTCAAATACTTATGCCCCAGACACAAGCACGTTGTTCATCCCAAACTGAGGGCACCTCTGCACCCATATCAAATGATACCGTCTTCCTTCTTCTTTCTAGAAGCCTTGAGCTGAGTCATTTTCTGGGACTTCTTCCTTTGTGGCATGTATGCACAGTGCGGCCACTGTACCGCTCTGCATTGCTCCTGTGATGTGACCTTGACACCCTAGAGATACCCTCTCTCAATGTCACCAATCTCATCATAAGGTTCCCCGTGTTACCAACCTCTGAAATCCACAAGGAATGTTAGTCATCAGGAAGCCTTGCCCTGCAGACATTACCCCCCAAGGGCCCGTGTGAGTCAGCAGCTTGAGATCTGCTTGTTCATTGCTTGGTTCTGAACTGTCCTTCATTGAATGAAAAGAGTAAGTTAGCCCTGAAGAGCGTCACTGCTCCATTTACTTCCCTCTCTACATGTGAATTTGGCAAAGCACTTTAAGAGCTGTCTAACTCTTCCTTTGAACTGGGCACGGCCTCTGTGAGTGGTAGCGGCATTTGGGGAGCTCAGGACTCAGTCCTAAGAAGCCACGTAGCTCTCATCTATCTGGCCATCTTAAATGTATGTTTTTGTGACACACCCCCTTAGTCTCCAACCACTTCTTCATGAGGAGTCTCAACTCACTTTGGAAGGCCATCTTAGGAAGGCGCTCCAGCTGAGTTCTTAACCACTAGCATCAACTGCCAGCCGTATGAATGAGCCGTCCTGAATTTGGAGCCAATCAAGTCTTCAGATGACTTGCTACCATAACCAACACACAAACCCAACCCAATCCAAGTGAGGACTGATCTGGGCCCCATCATCTCCCCCACACATAATACACAAAACAAGTGTTCCGAAACTGAGTGTTAGCATTTGCAATTTAGGAACAGGGAACCAGAAGAGCCACTGAGCCAGGAGCTGAAGTCTGTTTTAATCACCCAGGAATGCCAGCTCCCCTTGTCTGCCCACCGCCTGCTCCAGGTGCGCTAATGGCTGGCAGATGGCAGCTGGTGGTTGCACTCAGGCAGATGTAAGTGGAAAGTAGGATTTAATTATGGAGTGGGTGAAGACACCATAGATATTTGCATAAAGAGATTTGTGTTCCTTCCCTGTGAATAACCTGACAAATTACACTCCCACCTCACTCCTGCCCCATCTCTCTGTGTTGTGTTTTTGTTTGGGCTGTTGCTTTGGAGCAAATGTGGCAGAAGGACAGCGCCTTTTCTGAAGATGCCTGGGCGTTCTGTTTGTTGTTTTTGTCTTCCAGAAGCGGTGGAGGCCCCATTTCTAGGTGAAAAGCAAGGGGGTGATTGTCAGGAGGCACACACACACACACACACACACACACACACACACACACACACACAGATGACCACATCCTAGATGCCTCAGAAATAATGGTGAATACACTTGACCCTAGTCATGAGTGAATGCCTCAGTTCAGGAAGTATGCACCACTGAGCTGCACATAGCCTAACACAAGGCAGGACAATCAACAGCACAAAACACACAGCAGATGCAGGGATGGGTGTGGCTCTGTGGAGCTGGAGACAGATGGGATTGGAGTATGGATCTATAAACACAGTAATAGATTCACAGCAGAATAAACGTAGACATTAATATCTGCGTTTAGTGAAATAAATATATAGAAATATAGATGCCCGAGGCATATACACACTCAGGTAACTTATCTATGTGTGATAAATACAAGTATCTGTACAGGGAGAGAATTATGAGAGGGCTGGCAACTTGAAGATACTCTTTTTTTTTTTTTTTAAAGATTTATTTATTATGTATACAGTGTTCTGTCTGCAGGCCAGAAGAGGGTGCCAGATCTCATTACAGACAGTTATGAGCCACCATGTGGTTGCTGGGAATTGAACTCAGGACCTCAGGAAGAGCAGCCAGTGCTCTTAACCGCTGAGCCATCTCTCCAGCCTCAAAGATATTCTTAAAGTTTCTGTATTTGTGTTATTCTTTCAAACCCATTTATGACTATTGAAACTTCCAAACAGCCTAAAAATATTCCTTCTTCTTTTTCCTCTTTATTATTATTATTTTTAATATATAGCCCAGGCTGCCCTCGAACTTGTGATCCTCCTGCCTCCACCTCCTTCAGCAAATCCTACTGGCTTGTGCCACCACAACTGGCTGCCCCCCCCCCCCAGACAGGGTTTCTCTGTGTAGCCCTGGCTGTCTTGGAACTCACTCTGTAGACCAGGCTGGCTTTGAACTTAAAGATTCACCTGACTCTGCCTCCCTTTAGTGCTGGGACTTGTAAACCATCACTGCCTGGCTTAGAATATTCTTTAAATTTTTCATGGAAATAGTTTTTAAAAATTGGTATGAAGAATAGCATGTATACTATTAGGTATGATTATAAAAATGTTCAAGAATATGGCCCATTGGTACTCTGCAGTTAAGAGTACTTGTTACTATTCTTGCAAAGGACCTGGATTTAGTTCCCAACATCTACAAAGTAGCTCTCAAACACCCTGAACTCTAGTTCTGGGGGATCCAATGTCTCCTTCTGACCTCTGAGGGCATGAGGCATGCCCATAAAAAAAATGTTCCGCTGACAAAGACTGGGGTGTAATACACAAAAACTTTTAGGAGAGTGGAGCATGTGATCACTTTATTTAGCACTGTAATTGTTTTGTTTGTTTGTTTGTTTTTTGTTTTGTTTTTTTAAGACAGGGTTTCTCTGTGTAGCTTTGCACCTTTCCTGGAACTCACTTGGTAGCCCAGGCTGGCCTCGAACTCACAGAGATCTGCCTGCCTCTGCCTCCCAAGTGCTGGGATTAAAGGCATGCACCACCACCGCCTGGCGAAACTGTTTTACAGTATTTGTCAATAAACATGATTAAAAAGTGAAAGTTCAATGGGTGTGTCAGTGAGAACCTGTAGTCCCAGCTACTGGGGTGGGGGCGGGGAGGAACCAAAATAAAAAACCAAAACTCTTGTAGGGCAAGAGAGAGAGAGAGAGAGAAAGAGAGAGAGAGAGAGAGAGAGAGAGAGAGCGAATAAGTATAATGTCTTAGTTTCCTTCTCTCCTGCACAATAAAACATTAACCATAATTAACTTGGCGAGGAAGGACTAATTTCATCTCGCCATTCTATTCCCATGTCACACTCCATCCCTGGGGGAAGTTGGGGCAGGAACCTGGAGGCAGGAACTGATGCAGAGGCTGTGGAGGAGTGCTGCATACTGCCTTGCACCTCATAGTTGACTTGCTTTCTTACACAGCCCAGAACCACCTGCACAGGGGTGGCACTGCCCCACACTGGGCTGGGCCTTCCCACACCAATCTTTTATCAAGAAAATGCCCCCCCCCCCGACGTGATTACCAGCCAGTTTGAGGGAGTCATTTCCTCAAATGAGGTTCCCTCTTAACAAGTGACTCCAGCTTGTGTCAAGTTGACAGAAAACTAACCAGCACAGGTTCCAAAAACTTTAATTCTGGAGCTGTACCTGGAGGTAAAGTCCTGAGACAGAAAGACCTGTCTAATCAAAGACAGCACAGGCTACATGATGAGATCCTGTCTCAAAACACAAGAATTAAAATCTAGATCATCCAGGTAGGAACGGTGCTTGCTTTGGAGATCGCGTTTGTCTGAAGCCCCTGGGAGACACTAGGCTTACCCTTGAAGCAGTATAGTGGGCCGGCACTGAATCAGATGCTTTCTGAGTCCTCTACAAGAAATCAGGCCAGAAATTAAAACCAGAAATCACTAATTGTGTCAGAATTGAAACAAGAAAGTGCTGACTCACATGTGTCCTGATTTCCTCTTCGGAGGCTGGACAGCCCCATCCACATTTAGGCTATAGGAAGGCAACAAACCGAGGCCATCTACTGTCTGTGTTAGGATCTCCTACATAGCAGGACACTCCCTAGACTCCAGCCTCTTAAAACTATGAGGTGGAAGCCCTGTGCTGACCCATGTAACTGACTGTGAGGTTCACTGGAAATTCAGCAACAGTGAAAGGTTTCTGAATGCACAACGACCAAAAAATAGTTCAAAATAAAATACCCGATGCATGGCGTTACTGCTGGTGGTGCTCACCATGTTGCACTCACAACTTCATTGCAGCCTTGGTTCTGCACATGCTCTGAAACACTGGGGCTCAGACTCCAGAGTGCTTTATGCTCTGAACTGTAAATGAGCACACACGGTCTTCTGCTCTTAGAGAAGCATGATGGTTTAACTATGGAAAACAAAGACTTTAAAACCATCGCTTGAGTTCCTTCCCTCCCTCCCTTCCTCCCTTCCTCCCTTCCTTCCTTCCTTCCTTCCTTCCTTTCTTTTTTCTTTCTTTTTTTTTTTTGGAGCTGAGGACCGAACCTAGGGCCTTGTGCTTGCTAAGCAAGCACTCTACCACTGAGCTAAATCCCCAACCCCGAGTTTCATTTAAAAAAAAAATTTTTTTTTTGTTTTTTGTTTTTTGAGACAGGGTTTCTCTGTAGCTTTGCACCTTTCCTGGAACTCGCTTTGTAGACCAGGCTGGCCTCGAACTCACAGATATCCACCGGCCTCCCGAGTGCTGGTATTACAGGCGTGCACCACCAATGCCCAGCTAAAAAAAATTGTTATACAAGGGACTGGAGAGATGGCTCTGCTATTAAGAGCATGAACTGGTCATATAGAGGAACTTAGTTCAGTTCCCAGCAGCCTCATTGGGCAGGTCACAGTCACCTGTAAGCCTATTTTCAGGGGAATCTGATGCCTCTGACCTCCAAGGGCACCAGCACTCATGTGCACATACCTCTGTAAGAAATATCGGGGGGGGGGGGCGCAGGGGAATCCATGGCTGATATGTAAAATTAAATTAAATTATAAAAAAATCAAATATGACAGTAGGGTGGTGGCAACACACACCTTCAGTCCCAGTACTCGGGAGGCAGAGGCAGGTGGATCTCTGTGAGTTCGAGGCCAGCCTGGTCTACAGAACGAGTTCCAGGACAGGCTCCAAAGCTACACAGAGAAACCCTGTCTCAAAAATCCCAGCACTCCACTGAGGTTAGTGGAGGCAGAGGGCAGGTGGATCTCTGTGAGTTCCAGGCCAGCCTGGTCTACAAAGCAAGTTCTAGGACAGCCAGGACTGTTACACAGAGAAACCCTGTCTCAAAAAACAAACAAACAAAGTAATGGATTAAAGGGCTGGAGAGATAGCTCAGTGGTTAAGAGCACTGGCTGCTTTTCCAAAGGACCCAGGTTCAATTCCCAGCACCTACATGGCAGCTCATGCCTATTTGTAACTTCAGTTCCAGGGCTTCTGACACCCTCACACAGACATACATGCAGGCAAAATATCAATGAATATAAAATAAAAATAAATTGTTAAAAAAGTAAAAAGGAAAAATATTAATTTGACTTGTGATTAGGAGAGAATTCCCAATAGTTTCTGAAATGACCCTACACACACTTCTGTCATTTTATGATACTAATTTGTGCAAATGGCATCTCAGCATTATAAAGTCAAAATGTCAATCAACTCTGAAAAACACTCAAGCCCTTCTCCATCTGAAGTGTCGAACACTCAGCCAACACTTTCTTATGTAGACAGAATCACATCCATGTCATTAGCATGTAAATTTGCTTTTGTGTTTAATAAAAAGTATTAAAATGATATGTGTATCAAAGAAATTTTTAAAAATAAATTTATGACTTATTACTAGTAGATGTTTGGTATCTAGTGTGTGTGTGTGTGTGTGTGTGTGTGTGTGTGTGTGTGTTTGTGTGTGTGTGTGTGTGTGTGTCTCACAGTACATGAATGGAGGTGTGAAGACAAACTGTGGGGGTTGGTTCTGTTCCTCCACCTTGTATGTCTCAGGTTGTTGGGTGGCAGGCACACCCACCCACTGAGCCATGGGCCCCGTATCCTGCCAGGCAGCGATCTTTCTATAGATTTAAGCTACCTCCTGTCCCTGATCACAAACCTTCAAGGGTACCTGGTGAATAGTCAGGTCTCTTGTCTTAGCCCTGCACTGTGTAAAACTGACCAGTTCCACTTTGTAAATGTGTAGGGTTTTGTTTTTGTTTGTTTTGAGTCTTCTCTGCCCATGAGATAGTTCTAGGGAAGCACACACCATCTATGGCGGCCAAGCAGAACTCGCCCTGGGATGTTTCTACCTGGGGATCTTAGGAGAGAACTGGCCATGCACATGAGCTTGAAGCATCTTGAGAACTTGGCTCCAGCCTCCCTGTGGTGTTTGATGACCTGAGAAAGAGGCCAAGCAGCAATGTAACTGACATTCACTTCCCTGAAACGGGTTCATTTCTCTGGCCATTGTGGCCAGCAGACCCAAACAGACCCACCAGAGACCTGAGGAGGCCTCTGCTCGGGTTTCTAGGAGGAAACAGGTTAGCCAGTTTGAAAAGCCCAGGAAGAGGACTGTGAAAAAAGGATGTACAATACAGGCCACGATCACTTGTGCTGCCAGGCTGTCTGTGAAGGGGAGAACCCTGGAGACCATCCTGACCCAGCAAGAATGAGATGTAGGCCCAGCCACACCATTTGAGCCCCAGCAGTTCCCATATCCCCTTGTCCATTTTAGTCAACTTGAGTAGTGTTTTGAAAATTTGCTCTCTCATGAGCCCTGAATCATTCACTGGCTCTTTTTGGAAGCAGCTGTATTTTGAGATCATTTTCAAGAGTTCTTTAAATATCCTGAATGCTCCACTTTCAAGAGTGAATCAAAAAGAGCTCGTTCCCTAGGGGGGAGGTGTGAGGGGTGGTGAGGAGGGGGAGGGATTGGTGTTGACTGAGAGCGAGCTTGTTCTGCAAGATGAAGAGGTTCAGGCACGGTGGACGACAATGGCTTACCACTGCTGATCTGCAACTTAAAAACGCCAAAGTCAGACCAGCCTCATGGCTCAGAATTGACAGTCTGCACTAGATCCCCCTCATCCCACAGGAAGGGGGGAAAACAGAGTCCTTAGAGCTGTCTTTTGCTACATGCACAAGCCACAGTATGCATGTACCCACATATGCACACACGTAAATAAATACATAAATGCATGAATAAATAAATATGACTGAATTGGGAAGCTTAGCAGTATGTTTCTTAAGCACCATTTTAGAATTCTGTAGAATGCTGGTATACACGTGTTCATCTAGCTGTAAAGTTAGAATGGAGTACATTTTATAGCACAGGACTTGTCCTTTTTTTTTTTTTGTCCCCAGAACAGGGCCTCTCTGTGTAGGCTTGGCTGTTCTGAAACTCTAGCCTGTTGGCCAGGCTGCAACTTGAAGAGATTGCTTGCCTCTGCCTCCCCAGTGCTGGAAGTGAAGGTGTGCCACCATGCCCAGCTAGTAAAAGATTTTTAAAAGAATAGTTTCCCCATAGCACACAATCTCATGGTATCCTGGGACATGCTTCAGAACCCCATTAGGACCCCAAATGCCCACTATTCCCTCATGGACAGGGGATGTTTCGAAGCAGATGCTGTGGGCTTGTCTTGTGCCCCAGAGGATGGTGTGCAAAGACTGGACAGACAAAACCAGCTGAACACACGGGCCCACCAATGTGCAGATGCATGCCATGTATTCTCTGATTCGTTCACTCCTTCTCTCAGCAAACATCCTTTTAGCAGCGGCCGAAGTGAGGAACTCACAGAAGCCTGTGCTCCTCTGCATTACATTCTAGTCGAGGGGCAGAAGTAAATGGGTATATATATGATGTAATGAGATACACACACACACACACACACACACACACACACACACACACACACACACTGTGGCAGATGGTGGTAAAGATTTAGAAGAAAAATGAATCAGATTTAGGGACCAAGAGCATAAAGGACGGCATCTGACGGTTGACGTCACAAATGGACCCCACACACACCAGCACGGCTGCCCCAGGGAAGTGTGATCTCAGGCCGATTAGCAGGGAAAGTCACTCAAGGGAGAAGGGAGGTTGCCAGTCAATCAGTTGCAGCTAGGGAGAGCTTCACGGCTCCATAGACCTACACATAGAAGGTCCTAATGTTCTACCAGTACCCTGAGTTTCCACTTATTTTTAGATTTTATTTATTTAACCTTATGTGGGTTCTGGGGATCTGGACTTCTTAGACTTGGGTAGCAAGCACTTAACCAACAGCCACCACCTTTGCCTGGGCTTCTTCTTGGCCAGATTTCCTTTCTATTGATTTCCCTGTAGGTTCCTTCACAGAATCACCATTGTAACGTCTATATAACACTGTTTAATGTCGGAGGGCAGTATTTCTTCAAGTCCCTCTGAAACTCTTTCTGGCTTACATTACAGCTTTCAGCTTTACTTTTTAGATAGACTTTAGGGTCACTCTGAGACCCCCTCCCCACTCTTCCTGTAGGGTTCTAATTAGGATGGAATTGCAGTTGTAGAGACACTTCTGCTTTGGAAAACTGAGATTTACTAAATTAACAAAATTTTTACGAATCTCAGTAAGGTTCCACGATTTTTATCAAATGGGTTAAGTAACTTCCCATTAACTTAATCCTCAAGTGTTTTCAGTTTTCTTGTGAATAGACTTTGTTTTATTGAACATGGAGACAAGTAAGATAAGTATTACCTAGATGTTATCATGCTATAGTGGAAACACTCTCAATGCTTATATTCTCAATAATCATTTATTTTACTAAATTCTCTTATTTGTGCTGATTATTTTTAAGATTTATTTATTTTGTATACAGTGTTCTGCCTGCATGTATGCTTTGCAGGCCCGAAGAGGGCACCAGATCTCATTACAGATGGTTGTGCCACCATGTGGTTGCTGGGAATTGAAGCCAGGACCTCTGGAAGAACAGCCAGTGCTCTTAACCACTGAGCCATCTCTCCAGCTCCTTCCTTCCTATCTATCTATCTATCTATCTATCTCTCTCTCTATCTATCTATCTATCTATCTACCTATCTGTCTATCTATCTGTAGGTAGAGTCTCACTGTGTAGGCTTACCACTTCTGGAAGAGCAGCCAGTGCTCTTAACCACTGAGCCATCTCTCCAGCTCCTATCTATCTAATCTATCTATATCTATCTATCTATCTATCTATCTATCTATCTATCTATCTATCTATCTATCTGTAGGTAGAGTCTCACTGTGTAGCCTTACCACTTCTGAAGAGCAGCCAGTGTATGTATTTATTCATTTATATATTTATTTATCCACTTATTTATGTGTTTATAGACAGGGTTTCATTGTGTAGGCTTACCTGTCCTGGAACTCACTCTGTAAAGCAGGCTGGCTTCCAATTCACTGAGATCCGCCCCCTATGTCTCCCGAGTGCTGGGATCAAAGTCGTGCACCAGCCATTAAGCTTGGCTCTGCTTTTTAAAACATTCTCTTGTTTCTTTGAGGGCTGTCATCAACTTACTTACAAATTGTGATTAAGTTTCCCCAACTAGGAACATCTTATTTCTGTGGCAAGAGTGAAACTTGCCATGTTGGACGAGACAGTTTTCATTTCCACTATTTTCTGGGACCTCAGGACTCATTCTTTCTAGCTCTAGTGCTATCTGTCTGCTGACTTAGGGGAAGGGGTGACCCAGCAGAACGGAGGAAAAGGAAGTCACCCTCCCGAGTCTCTGTCAGCTGTGGGACAGCAGATGAAGCAGTGACCATATGCCAGGTTCCTCAATGTTGACCCAAGTGCCTGAGCTGGGTGTCACAGATATGGAGGACAAGCCCTTATGAGCTTTCCCAGATGGTGTCACAACCAATCGATTAGAGAGGGCACAATTCCAGACGGACCCTGACGTCACTTAAGTACGGATCAAACAAACGCAACAACAAAAATGTCAGGGTCAAGGAGATGGCTCTGTGAGTAAATGCACAAGCCTGATGACCTGAGGGTGTAGGACACGGCGGGCACATCTGTCATCTTGCCAGTCCTGTGGTGAGATAAGGGGCAGAAACAGGAGAAACACCCAGAACTCCTTCAGGTCAGCCAGCCTGGACTACACAGCACAGAGACCCTGCCTCAGCAAGGTGGAAGACAAAGACCAAGTCCCCAAAGCTGTCCTTGGAACCCCCCCCCCCCCCCCACCCCGCAAAAACACACACTGCCACGTGTGCATGATCACACCGGTACACATGCCCTCACTCACACACACAACAAAAAAAAATTAAAAAAAAATTAAAACCTACAAACCAAATACTAGTGTAGACACTCATGGGTCAGAGACTTCCTCTTTCTGGAGCTCTTGACCCTAAGTGACGTCTTTGCTCCCAAATGAGATGGCAAAGCTGCCAGGAAGGGGAATATGCCCATAATGACTGAGAGGAAATTTCCATCACCTGAAAATATGGTGACTCATGATAGTAAGTCAAAATTCAGTGGAATTTTTTAAAATTTAATTATTCATTTTTGATGAGGTTAGGCACCGCCATCTGTTTGAAGTCGGGTGGGGTTTATTTGTAAACACTAAGTCAGGATAAGTATCTATTTAGTTTTACCAGTTGCAGTTTTGGGTACCTGTCAAAATGGTCATATGATTTTTCTCCTCTACCTATGAAGGCAGGTAAATACACAACACAATATCCTTGGCTTTGCCTACTTGTTTTAATCAAAAGCTAGGCTTTATCCTTTTGTAATTTATTTATAATCTTAAAATCAATATTTGGATATTAATCTGGGCAAGATTTTATGAGGGTTATACTAGGTTTGTAAACAGTGATACAGCTAAACATTCTTCATGGTCTAGACTCTAAAACCACCCACAGTCCTTAGGCTTATGAGAAATTTTACAGCATATTATTAACTAGGTCTGAAAATTTAGGGAAGACTTTAAAATTTGTGTGTGTGTGTGTGTGTGTGTGTGTGTGTGTGTGTGTGTATGTGTGTGTGCTTTCTGTTGTTTTGGTTTTTCAAGACAGGATTTCTCTGTGTCTTGGCTGTCCTGGAACTAGCTGGAACAGGCCTCAAACTCACCTGCCTGCCTCTGCCTCCTGAGTGCTGGGATTAAAGGCATGTACCACTACCACCCAGCTTAATATTTATGTGTGTGTGTGTGTGTAACGGCATGTGCATGCTGGTGCCCATAGAAGAGTCAGAAGGGGTTTGGAGTCTCTGGAGCTCAGCTGCCATGTGGGTCCTGAGAAGTGAACAAGTGCTCTTAACTACTGAGACTTTTTCTTTCTTCTGTGCTAGGAATCAGGGCCTTATAAATGCCAAGGTTAGGGCTAGAGAGATGGCTCAGCCCTTAAAGGCTAGGCTCATAACCAAAATAAATGCAAGGTTAGCATTCTACCAGATCCACAGCTACAGTCTAGATTTTGTGTGTGTGTGTGTGTGTGTGTGTGTGTGTGTGTAAGTCAGAGGATAATCTCAGGTCTCTTTGTTACTTGCTGTTGCACATGACAGGTTAGCAGGCTCATGAGCTTTCAAAGGTGCTTCCCTTCTTGCTGTCGGGGAGAGGGGGCACACACTGGGGTAAAAGGTATGTGCTACCTAGCCTGGCTTTACTGAGACTCCGGGGATTCAAACTCAGGTCCTCATTCTTAAACAGCAAGTTCTTTTAAAAAAGTTTCTTGAACATTTTATTACTTTTATGTGTATGGCTGCTTCACTGGGTTGTATATCTGTGCACCACGTGCAAGCAGAACTCATGGAGGCCAGAAAAGGCATTGGAGTTCCTGACACTGGAGTTACAGATGGTTGTGGAGCCACCATGAGGGTGATGGGAATTGAACCTGGATCCTCTGGAAGAGCAGCCAGCCAGTGTTCTTAACTGCTGAGGCATTTCTGTAGCCTCTGAAATAAGATTTTTGATCACCTTTTCCAGTCCACTAGAATTAATTTTCTTCAATAGCTGGTCCATCCAGACTTCCATTTCTTGCTGAGTCAACTTTGAACTAATTATGTGCAGGAGTGCTTTGCTTGTGTGTATGTATGGGCACCAGGTGTGTGTGCCTGGTGCCCACACTGGTTAGCAAGACATCAGGCTGCAGGCGATTCCTTTTTTGATGTCTGATTAAAGTGCTGTGTCTATAGTAGGTGCTCAAATTATATACATGGGAAAAGGTAGGATTCAAGGTGAATTCATATGTAATTTTAAGTCAAAGTCTTGAGATAAAAGTCAAGGTTAGATTAATGCTGTGACTGATTATAGTTAAAATATGTAAAGGATCTAATTGTATGATAGACTTCAAAGTTCCTGCTCTGCTTTGTTGGTTAATGTTTAAGTTGAACTGTTTTAACAGAGGTATTTTGCTCCAAAAGTACTCTGTAATGCTTAGTTTCAGTGATTTGGGGCTTGGTAGGCAAACGCAGGTCCACTCCACCAATACTCGAAATGCCTTTATAGACTCCGTACCGGCCTCCTTTGGTTTTCTAAATTGCAAAATTAGTGAGAGGTTAACGTCTTCGATGCCAATCTGGTAAGACTGTGGGAGAGAGAAGGCTTTCTTGCCCCTTGTTGGAGGAGCGCCACAGAAGCACCAGAATGGCAGCACAGTAGAACTTGTATCAATGTTCAGAACAAACAGGCTTGGCCTTAGACCAGCACCATTCCATGGCTCTTTGGGTAAACCCCCATTAAATGGGGGAAAGTCTTGCCATTTTTTTTCTGATGAGAAATAAACATATATACTAATATTGGGTTGCTGTAAAAAGGATGGAAGCAGATAAAATTTTAAATACCATTCTTTCTCCCTCTCTCTTTCCCAACACCCTATCTTCCCACTCACTTCCTGGAATATAGGATACTGAATCATATTCATATTCTTTACATTGAAATGCTGGCTTCGTTGCCCTTGGTGTGGCCTTGGAAAGTGGCTTTTCCTTGCCAAGGCTTTGTTTCCATTAGGTGGTTATAACAAGAATGTGTTTTTTGGTTTTTATATCTATATTTTTTTATTTAAAAAAAAAGATTTTCTTTCCTTTTACATACCAACCCTTGTTCCCCCTCCCTCCGGTCTTACCATTTTCTGATGTTCCCTGTGCAACATAGGCAAACCAACAATGTACCACATTAAAAGAATAAACAAAAAGTACTTATCGCCTTACAAGATGTAGAAAAACAGTAAAACTCAGCATCCTGCTGAGCAGTGGTGGCATATGCCTTTAATCCCAGCACTCAGGGGGCAGAAGCAGGTGGATCTCTCTGAGTTCGAGGCCAGCCTGGTCTATAGAGTGAGTTCGTACACAGAGAAACCTTATCTTAAAAACAAAAAACCCCCAAAACCTCAGCATCCTCTTATAGTAAAAGCTCTCAATAAGGTAGGTACAGAAGGAATATGCCTTCGAATAATAAAGATCATACACACATCAATACCAAAACAACATTTATCTCAAATGGTTTATGAAATCGTTTATATCTTTTAAATTTTTTATTTATTTTTATATGTATGGGTGTCTTGCCTGCATGTCTGTGCACCATTTATGTTTCTAGTGCCTAGAGTTCAGAAGAGGGTGTCATATTTCTTGAGACTGGAGTTAAACAGTTGTGAGTCACCACATGGGTGCTAGGAATCAAACTCAGGTTCACAAGATGAACAGGTAGTGTTCTTAATCGCTGAGCCATCTCTCCAGTCCCAAAAGAATTTATTCTTGAGCCAAAAATGAGTGACCATGGCCCAGGAACAGGTTTAGGTAACCCCAGATTCCACGTTCCAATATGGAGGCAGATTTAGGGAGTTTTTAAGGTAACGTAACAAACATTGGTTAAGGCACTATTTGAACACCTGGTGGGAACATTAGGAAGGTGGGTTATGGCAAGCTAGGAAACCTTACTATAGGCTTCAGATGCTCTCTGATGACATTCTTAGCTTTTTCGGTTGGTGGACTAGTTTTGTTGATGTATTCCAAAGGGTTTATCTGTTAGTCACAGGATGTTAGGTCAGACACAGAAGTGGGCAAGAAATGCCTATTTATATAAATTGCAATTAGGCTTGCAACATTCCAAACTCTCTACAATCCTCGAAGTTCTAATTAGTTAATCAGCCTTGCAGGAGGTTCAGTGGAAGGTCAGCTTCTTTCTGGGAGCCTTCATTCACCCACCACACACTGGTGAAAAGAAATGGAGGGGCATCCACATTACAAGGAAGCCAGTCCGTTTGCAGAGGTCATGACCTTAATTTAGAAACAGTACAAACTCCACTCCTCAAATCTACTAGAATCAAACTAAGCCAAGTTTCAGGATACAAAACCAACACTTAGAGCTGGACTAGAGGTAGAGCAACTGCCTAGCAGATGTGAGACCCTGGCTTCTGTCAGCACTGCAAAAATAAAAGCCAGACACCAGAGCAGGTGGCCTGACTTGCCCCGGGGCTGCTCTTGTGGCCACACCCAGCACCTGCTTCAAGTGTAAGGAGTGCCAGTCTCCGCTGTGCCAGACCATAAACCCTCCCAGGCTGTCGGTGATTCCACTGTTGCCATCTTCAGCTTTAAGAGACATGGGCCTGGGGGGGAGGGGAGAAAGATTCAGCAATCTGCAGATTTCTATGAATTCCAGAGACAACCTTCTCAAAGGATTACCTCAGACTGGAGTGTTTTCTAGATCGCTTTCTCAAGTTATGGAAGGGATGGAAGAATGGGGTTGTCAGACTTACAGAGGAGGAAAGCCACCACCACCAATGATCAGGACTAACAACCCCTTACATCATGCTTGCAAATGCCTCTCTTGGGGGGAAACACTGCACTGGCTGCTGTTCTGTTCCCATCTTGGGGCTGTTTTGGTTTCTCATGCCTCACAAAAGTTTTCTGAGTCTTTCTGCACCGTTTCCCTGACCTGACGTGAAGCATCCTCACCCCCTGCCCTTGTTAGCTTTACTTAGAGTGGTGGTAGCTAAAGAGGGCTGCCCTGAATTTTCTCCCCCACCCCCAATCACTAGCGCTGCTGGAAGAGGTCTAGCCCTAAGCTGAGGAAATGGAATAGGAGGTGCCAAGTGCTCAGGGATAATGAGAATCCCAGGGTCTTGTTAACACGGCAAACTGACCAAGCAGGCAGGTCCACATGGCTGCATTCTGACAAGCTCCCACGTGGGACTCATGCTGCTGGCCCAGAGCAAGCTTCTGTGGTGGTCTGAATGGGAATGGCCCCCTAGGCTCATGTATTTGCGAGTGGTCCGCAGTTGGTGGGAGCTGCTTGGGTAGATTCAGAGGTCTATCACTAGGCCATTCCCAGTTAGCTCTTTTCTCTACCTTGTACTGGAAGATCAGCAACTGCTCCAATGCCATGCCTCTCTGCCTGCTGCCATGCTCCCCACCATGATGGTCATGGACTCACCCTCTGAAACTAAGCAAGCCCCAACAAACTCTTCTGTCTCTTCACAGCCACAGAAAAGGAGGACTGCTTCTGAGGTGCCAGGGGCACGAGCAAGTAAAGCAGAGGGTGGAAACAGAATGGATGAGCTTCAGCAGAGGTCACAGGGGCTGCTGTCACACACCTCATCTCCAAGGTCTTCTCGGCAAGGTCCTGTCTTAGGCCTTTAAGAACCCGGCCACACAAAGGCCCAGGCCCAGGCCCAGCCGCATCCAGGCAAAGGATTACTTCACACCCTCCTGTGCTTTCTATCTAGGAAAGCAGCCCTGCCTCTGGGGCAGCCCTGTCACAGAACAGGTTTCTCAGAAGGGAAGGATGACAAACAAGCTCTCTGGCATCCTTGGCCTTATTCCAGGCCCTGCCCCGAACGGACTGACCTTCACTTTTTCCAGCAACAGCTTCATTTACTGAATGCTGACGGACTTAGGTATGTGCAGAAACTGCTTCAGTGAACTCTGCTAATTTCTCCCTAAGGAAAGTTACGCCACTTTATAGAGCAAGTAAGGTGATTTGCCCAACACCTCATAGCTAAGAGTACCCTTTGCTCCCATGTATTAAACCATAAGCCACACAACTTTGGGACAAGTAGTCTCCGGGTAAGATTAAGATGACAGGTCAAAAAGCCAAAGGGCAATGATTGGCAGGCGATACGTCAAAGGCCAGAGGTCACTGTGGCATTGTCCTAGTATTAGGTTGCTTTGTTGTACACCAAGACACTCTTCTGAGCTAGCTAGTCAGTGTAGATTCTGGATCCATGGAGGCCTGACTCATCAACTGTTCAAAGTGTAGCTGGCCTATATGGCAGCAGGTGGAGGACCACAGAGGAAATCTGAATTAAGCAGAGCCAGCTCACCTGTCCATAAGGCAAAGGAAAATGTAATGCCTACATTTCAGTGCTTCATTTGACAAATAGCTGTTGGGAGGAAATTTGTAGTCTGGTAAAGAAATAACCAAGTAGTGGGGACTACAGTGAATTGGGAAGTCATGCTCAGTTAAAGCTACCTTTACAATTTGCTCCAACATGCTCAACAACCTCCTTTTTAAAAGAAATCAAACATCAGCACCACATACTCTTTTAAACAAAATGCAAGCCAACAAGTGACCATTAGTTTGCAACCTCTGTTCCTCAGTGATCATTCCATCTTTTTTTGTTGTACCTGCAGAAGAAAGAATCGGTCAATTCATGCCTGATATACCAGCCATATGTGGCATTTTCCACTACAACAGCAATGGATAGGTCTGGACTCTCCATCACATGCAGAATACCACAAGTAACTGGGTAGATTCTGCTTTGGATTTCCTGGAAAGTGTAATAGTTGTCACAATTACTGGTGCCATCTAGTTGAGTCAACAGCCCAAGACAGCAGGCTGCATTTAGGCAAATACTTCTTTGATAAATGGCCTTGGTCTCTACTGCTCCTACTGTACAAACCCTGTTCCCATTCCTTTTTCTTGCTCAATCCCCAAAGGCATTAATTTAAGCTTGGGAATTTTTTTCCCAACACAGGACTTTTGCAGAGATTAAAATCATACAGAATTAATGAGACTAGGTGCATAAGGTCTCAGCAAACAGTTTAAGAAATGTTTACTGACTGGAGAGATGGCTCAGTGGATAAGCGCATGTAGTACTCTTGCAGAGACCCTGAATTGTAGAGTGCAGGCAACAGTGAGGCCTCCAGACTGGGCACTGGGGAAAATGTGGCTGCCTTCCTTGGATATATAAAGCCATGTGTAATAAAACAGAAAAGGGATCACAGAACCACACAACTGTGCCTGTTTTCGGTTTCTTTTCTTTTGAGACAGGATCTCACTGTCTAGCCTTAGATGTACTAGAATTCACTATGTAGACCAGCTTGGCTTTGAACTCAGAGAACCATCTGCCTTTGCCTCCAGAGAGCTGGGATTAAAGGTGTGTGCCACACCACCACGCCCAGCAGGGGCATGGGTTTCTGTGCTCACAGCCGTCTGGAAAGGAACACAGGAGCTTATGTGGACAACATGGAGATGACCCCGAACAGATGTTCCCCTTGCACTCTATGTCCTTTATCATTTCTTTTTCTTTGTAGCATCAAGCTCTTTGGTTTGGCTGAGCCAATCTAGCCTTAGCTTTGTGAGCAGTGCCCACCAGGGAGCTTTAAATATCCTATGCCACTTCGTACCTTTACCAGCAAGGTTCTAGACATACGTGTTCAGCACCAAACCCTTAGGGCTCTCCTCCAATTTAACACGGCAGCTGCTGGGGGTTATTGTCTTACTTCTATGCGTATAACTCCACTGGTGAGCTCCCTAGCCCCATGGCTCTGAAGATACTATCCAAACACGACTCTAACATCTCTATCTCCAGGTGAGACCCAATCCAATTTCCAGACACACAGCACTGCAACTCTCTCCCCTCTCCATAGCTCTCCTTGGGTGCTGAGTTGACATCTAGTTTCAACACATCCGAAAGTTACCTTTCCACCCAAACGCCCCTATTCACAGCCTTCCAAGTCTCAGTTGATGACACATCCAGACTTCTAGTTGCCCAAGTCCATAACCTCAGAGGAAACACTGACTGGAAAGCAGAGTCTGACTCATAAAGCCGGTTACCTAAAAACAAAGGTAGTCCTGGGTACCGGGATTAAATACAGGGATTAAATACATCAAATCATTAGAATGCTTTTCTAAAACATGCCTAAAGTTAATCGTTTTAAGCCTAGAATTTGAATTATGACACTTTAATATTTTATTAAACATCACCTTTTGGAAGCTAAAAACCAGATTTGACCTAATACATTTGTAGGGATCCTGGCCAAGTCTTGTAATATTTAGCAGAATGATGTCATAGTACTAGGTGCCAGCAGTGGGTTACAAACTCCAAGTACACTTATCTACAGTTTTACTAAGAAGCAGCCAAAGTCTAGTCCTTGAAGATGATTCACACAACCTCCTGATCTATGAAAGACAGATTTACCCAAGTGTTTTGGTGGGTAACCTACGGAGAAACCAGAGGAAGTATTTTGTTATTGTTTTTTTTATTTGAGACAGGCTTTCATTTGGTAGGTTTGGTTGTCCTAAAACTCCATACGAAGACCAGGCTGGCCTTGAACTCACAGAAATCAACCTGCTTCTGCCTCTGAGGTGCTGGGATCAAGGGGTGTGCTACCATATCCAGCAAAGTTTTTTTTTTTTAAAGATCTGTTTATGTTTATGAGTGGTCTATCAAAATTTTGCCTGAAGGGCATCAGATCCCACTATAGATGGTTGTGAGCCACTATGTGGTTTCTGGGAATTGAACTCAGGACCTCTGGAGGAGCAGCCAGTGCTCTTAACCACTGAGCTATCTCTCGGGCCCCACGAAGTTTACAATTTGAAAACCTACTTTGGGGTTTAACAATTCTAGGTTGCTGTCAATTTTTTTTTTTAAAAGCCTGTTACAGATGGATCACAGATATTTGGTTTTATCAGGATATGAAGATAGAGGAAAGTATATGGGATAAGAGATATTTTAATTTTACCAGGATGTAAAGGGAGAGGAGAGTGTGAGAGATAAGATAGATATTTTAAAAATAAATTACTTAGTAGTAAGAAACCAGACATAATACATTTTCCATATGCTACAAAAACAAATTGACGATGGAGGCACAAGGCAGGCTCACCCCAAAAGAACACTTTCCACCTCAGAATACAGCCTGCCTTTCCAGACAATTAGCCTCACAGTTCTTACATGATGCATACGCATGTGGAAAACTTGTCAAGCTTTGCCAGGGCCAGCAGATGAAAACATAACAGGTCCTAATTAGCTAATTATAAAGCATGAGCATTTTGGAAAAGGACTCATACAATCTGGCCATTGTTTTGTTAAACATCTGCAAATTGTAGACTTCCTCAGCCCTTAGCCATAGTTCCTGCTTGGTGTCTTAAAGTGGGTACACTGTGTCTCTTCTCAAGGCTGAGGTGACTGCTAGTCATCAAAGTCTGGAATGTCATCATAGGAGTAACCCCGGTAGCCTTTGGATGCGTAGTAGGCGATGCGCAAGTGGTAAAACCCTGGCAGGAACACCAAGATGCCAATGATGAGGACAGGAACAGCTCGGTCTGCCCCCTGGTGGCAGAAGGAACACATTAGTATCATATAAATCACACCTTTATATCTTCTTTCTGATCATAAATTGTCAACTCTTCTTTTTCTTATCTGTGTTGGGGATCAAATTAAGACCTTAGGCATGTTAGGCAAGCACTACACTCCCAATTTCCTTCTGATTACAAATTATGCCATAAATTCAAAATTATAAAAAAGAAAAACAATTTTTAACCAGGTACTATGCTTATTTCCTTCTGCTCTTTCTTTCAAGCTGTGTGTGTGTGTGTGTGTGTGTGTGTGTGTGTGTGTGTGTGTGTGTGTTTGGTGGGTACATACTATCTGTGTCTAAAAGTGTGCATGCAGATGTATACATGTGCACCAGAGGTTGACCTCAAGCAACTTCCTCAAGGCTCTCCACCTTATTTATTTGTTTGTTTATTTTTATTTATTTATTTATTTTTGCCAGAGCTGAGGATCGAACCCAGGGCCTTGTGCTTGCTAGGCAAGCACTCTACCACTGAGCTAAATCCCCAACCCCTATTTAATTTTTAAAAAGACTTACTTATTTTAAATATGTTTGTATGGGTATGTCTTGGTCACTTTTCTATTGTTAAGAGAAACCATGACCAAGGCAATTTACAGAATAAGGAATTTACCGGAGACTTGCTACAGACTCTAGCCCTGACTGTCATGGTGGGGAGTGTGGCAGGGCACTGGAGCAGTAGCTGAGACCCTTCATCTAATCCACAAGCACAAGGCAGAGAAAACAGAGCTAGTCCTTCCTAAACAGTCCACCAACTATGGACCAATCTCTCAAATAAAGGAGCCTATGAAGCCTGTTCTCACACAAACCACCACATTCCACACGTTGGTCCCCGTAGACTTGTTGCCCTATCATAATGTAACATGTATTAGTCCAACTCCAAAGTCTGCACAACCTTTCACAGTCTCAACAGTTTAAAAGTCTAAAGACTATTCTGAGACCCACAGTCATGACTCTACCCGTCCCTGGACTGTGAGTCCTGAATTACATGCTTTCTTTATAAGTTACCTTGGCCATGGTATCTTATCACAGCAATTAAAAAGAACTAAGGCGGGGGCTGGAGAGATAGCTCAGAGGAAGAGAGCATTGGTTTCTCTTTCAGAGGTCATGAGTTCAATTCCCAGCAACCACATGTTGGCTCACAACCATCTATGAGATCTGGTGCCCTCTTCTGGTATGCAAGCATACATGCAGTCAGAACACTGTATACATAATAAATAAATCTTTTTTAAAAACGATTTATTTATTTATTATATATACAGAAGAGGGCACCAGATCTCATTACAGATGGTTGTGAGCCACCATGTGGTTAATGGGAATTGAACTCAGGACCTCTGGAAGAGCAGTTGGTGCTCTTAACCTCTGAGCCATCTCTCCAGCCCAATAAATAAATCTTAAAAAAAACAAACAAACAAACAAAAAAATTAAAGCACTAGGGAGGCAGAGAGGTGGATCTCTTTGAGGGCAGCCTGGTCTACAGAGCAAGTTCCATGACGGCTAGTGCTACGTAGTGAGACCTTGTCTCAAAATACCGAATTAAATAAATAAATAAGTAAAATTTCAAAAGACATTTTTCAAAATAAATAATACGTAAAATAAAATAACAAAAAATTGGCTGCCAAGATGGCTCAGAGGTTAAGAGTACTGGCTACTCTTCCAGAGGTCCTGAGTTCAATTCCCAGCAACCACATCACAGCTCACAACCATCTGTAATGGGATATGGTGCCCTCTTCTGGGGTTCAGGCAAACACTAGACATAATAAATAAATATTTAAAAAAAACAAGAGTTGGGGATATAGTTCAGTGGTAGAGCGCTTGCCTAGCAGGGCCCTGGGTTCAGTCTTCAGCTCCAAAAAACAAACAAAAAACCCCCAAACCTAAGGCATATATTTTGCATGTATGAATGTCTCTGCACCACAAGCGTACCTAATCCCTATAGAGGTCAGAGGATGCCCTAGAACTGGAGTTACAGACAGTTGTGAGCAGTCATGTGGGTGTTAGAAATTGAACCCAATCCCCTGGAAGAGCAGCCAGTGCTTTTAACCACTGAGCTATCCCTTCAGCCCCAAGAGTTATTTTTTAATTACGTTCCTAAGAGTAGGTGCTGGAAGTGGTCAAAAGCTTTGGGTTCCCCTGGACTTGCAGTTGTGAGCCACCCAACTTGAGTTTTAGAAATCCAGCTTGGGTCCTCTGCAAGAGCAGTGTAAGTTCTTAATGGTGAAGCCATCTTTCCAGCTCGTCTGCCTTATTTGTGAGACAGTCTCATCTCTTACTGAACCTGGAGCTCATGAATTTGGCTAGAATGGCTTGGCTGGGGGATCTGCCTCCGCCCTGCAGAAGCATGCCAACACATCTGGCTTTTATGCAGGTGCTAGGAATCAGAACTCAGGTCCTTAAGCACTTTCTTGAGAAGCAACCTTCCTATCACTTTTTTCAAGTTCTTGTTGCAAACACACCACACTCTTGTCCTCTAATATTACTAATATTAAGTAATATTTAGTTAATATTACTTAAGGTGGACACACCTTTAATTGCAGCACCCTGGAGGCAGAGGCAGGAGGATTTCTAAGTTCAAAGCCAGCCTGGTCTACACAGTTGAGTTCTAGGACAGCTAGGCCTGTGTAGGGAAACCCTGTCTTTTTTTGGGGGGGGGGGTTTCAAAACAGGGTTTCTCTGTGTAGTTTTGGTGCCTGTCCTGGATCTTGCTCTATAGATCAAGCTGGCCTTGAACTCACAGAGATCTGGTTCTGCCTCCTGAGTGCTGGGATTAAAAGCATGTGCCACCTGCCTGGCTAGGGGAAACCCTGTTTTAAAAACAAAACAAAAACACCCCAAATATTGCTTAAGCTATAATGGCATATAACATTTCTCTGAAATGCATGTCCCACAATTTTATTTAACTGTCATTTGAGCAACTAGATGCTTAATTTTTGCTTTTTTAAACTATAAAACACCAGTAGGAACTGCATTTTTTCTAGGGTGTAAAAGAATGGACCTGCATTATGATCAGAATACTTCTTCAGAAGAACTCACAACACAGAATATATAAACATTACCCAAGGGTAAGAACTACCAAGCACCACTGAGGCTTTGAAAACAGATACTCAACAGGACTCTGAGCAAACCAATGGAAGAAGGAAACCAATTACAAGGTGCAGTGGCCACATACACAAGACTCACTGCTTTTCCCCAGACACTGATCAGCATGTCCATACTGCTGCAAAACTACAATGATGGTACGTTACTCTACCTACAGCCTTGTACTAGCCTGGAAGCCCCAAACCAGGCACAGCTGCATTATTCTATACTGTGTCAGAAGCCATACCTGGCGAGCGCCCGCCTTAGAGGGATTATGGAGACATCTGCTCAAAGGGGAAAGCAAAACAAAGGACACCATGCCGCACTACTTCAGTGGAATCCACTGCACTTCTGGAACACAACGCAGTGCTCTGGCTCACAGGTGAAAGACCCATGGCATATTCTCACACACCCATTAGCTTACCCCTTTGCTGATGTAGCCCGATAGCAGGAGAGAGCCTATGATTATGAGAAAGGTGCCAATCAAAAACAGCACGGTGGCAAGTGCAATGGCCTTATAAGGAATCTTAGGAGGGCTTTTCTTAAACTGGAAGAGAGAAAAACAAATGACAAAGAACATTATGAAAATGCCAGGCCTAGTGTACTTAAAGAGGGAGGGCATTCAAAACCAAAGTGGACACGTCAAGTGTCTGGAGTATGTCCACCAGTAAGTGCAGCAAAGCAGGGGCATGAGGAGGTGGAGCTCCTGCTATTCCAGACTCCTCATTACAACCAAGGAAAGCCCTTTGAAACTACTCTGTCTCCTAGGTGTTGGACACGAGTTTACTAAGTGCATTGCATGGAAGCTTGTGCTAACCTGCAGGGATTTCAGAGTGAGCTCCGTGCTACGCAAAGTGAAAAGGTGACTTCTGGAAATGAAGGTAACTTAGCATGCAGTCAGTCAAAAGTTTAGAAACAGAATTTCAGCTTTTCTTTCTTTTTAAAGATTCATTTTGTTTTAAATTATGTGTCTGTGTGTGGATACATACCTGTGAGTACAGATGCCTATGCAAATCAAAGGAATTGGATCCTCCAAGAGCTGGAGTTACAGGCAGTGTAAGTCACCGGACATAGTTGCCAGGAAACAACTTGGGTTCTCTGCCAGAATAGTACGTGTAGTCCAGAGAGATGGCTCCTGGGTCAAAACGTTTGCCTTCCAGATGATCTGAGTTCAATTCCAACACCCACATGGTGACTCACAGTCTGTAACTCCAGTTCCAGAAGATCTTCTGGAACTCTTCTGCCTCTTTGGGTACTGTATATTCATGGTACATGGACCCAGGTTTGGTTCCTAGTACCCACATGGTGGCTCATAACCATCTGTAACTCTACTTCCAGGAGACCCAATGCCTACTTTTGGCTGCCTTGGGCATTATGCACACACATGGTGCATATGAGAGCAAGACACTTATACACATAAAACATAAATATAAAATATTAAAAACACTAGAACAGCATGTACTCTTAACTGCTGAGCCACTCTCCCGCCTAAATTTCAGTTTTCTCAAAGACCTGCATTATGAGTAAATTCAGCTAAGATTCAGGCTAAAATACAGCATGAACACTTATAAAAATGTCATAATGAAGCCCATTATTATATACAAACTATATTCTATTAAAAACATTTTTAAAAAGGTTTAGAGGCGGGGCTGGAGAGATGGCTCAGAGGTTAAGAGCACTGGCTGCTCTTCCAAAGGTCCTGAGTTCAATTCCCAGCAACCACATGGTGGTTCACAGCCATCTGTAATGAGAGCTGGTGCCCTCTTCTGGCCTGCAGGGATGCGTGCAGGCAAAACACTGTATACATAATAAATAAACAAATCTTTAAAAAAAAAAAAAAAAAAAAAGGTTTAAAGGCAACCTTCTAAGGTTTGGCTCATTAATGAATCTGATGTTAAGTGTTTGGAAGCACCCCAGAGCTATTCTTACCTCTTCTTCAAGTAAGTCCAAAGAACAATTGATTTATTTGTCTTTAAAAGAATGGATCCCTGCCTGCTACTTCACTCCTGGCTCAAGCTCCACCTAGACTACTCTATCGTAAGGGAGAGCAGGACAAAGGAGATGCTAGCCCACTTACTAGGTAAGGGTCAGGAGAGGGCACAAACTTTATTACTTTCTGTTTGCCGTAAAGAGTATCTGGAACTAACTGCATCTCATGACACCATGAAAGAAGATATTTTCTGGGTAAGTTAAAAAGTTTGTAGCTACATAGGTTTGGTACTTCAACAGAAACCTCAAGCAGATAACCCTGGAACTATCTAAAACTGCCCCCACCAAAATCCCTTCTCCAACTGGGACTGAAAGGGTCTTGGAAATAAGCTTGCTTTTTGCTGGTCCTGATAACAGATACACAGCAGCTAAATGGCTTTGTCTTTTTTTTTTTTTTTTTTAAATTGTGTTACCTGAAGATCAATGTAGCCATCATCTGTGCTGGAAAGCCTTGAATACTTTACTTTACTACTGGGGATTCCAGTGGCCAGGTTGGTACGAGATGGCATCATAACACGGTGACACAGCTAGTCTGAAAGGGAAAGACTGTTACTGTCTGTAGGAATAACAGGACATTACGGGCAAGGACATCAGATACCGTGTCCTGGAGTTCTGGGTTGCCATGTTATGTATCACAAGGCAACACAGGCTTCACTGCTCTTACAACGACCTGATACTTCTTAGACACACTAAGCATACTTCCTTTATGTATCTGGCTTATCTTCACAGAATGACAGCAAAGGCATTTCACAAAGAATCAGACCCGCTGTACTTTGCCACCAATGTTTCCTGCCTAATTTTTCCAAAGTCACCCGGAGATGAGTGAAGATTTGGACCCAGTGTTCACATTTTCAAGCTCCCCATCACAACAGTATTGCTTGCTCCTTAATGTTCCCTCAGCGCTTCTCTTCAAGGAACTCTTTCTGTTTGCTATCAAAGGGGAGGATGAGGAGTGGTGTACACTCACATCAGCATCTTGTCTACTCAAATGTGATATCATCCTAAGTGCAAGCGGTCCGAAAAATCTTATCATTGTGGGTAACTTACTGGCTATCAATACCACACCAGACACTTCAGAGCCACCTGCCTCTCTGCTCCCATCCCAAGAATGAAACAAGTGATTCTACTTTCCACATCATGTAGCTCCTGAAAAAATGGATTTAAAAGTCTGTTTTACTCCAACTATTCAGACAGCAGTAATAAAATCACATCTACTGTATCATTTGAGAGTAGTTAAGATTAAAAAACAATGACGTTTAAATGTTAAAAATTTGAAATTTGAGCTCAGTACTGCAGTAGACGACTGTAATACTAGCTAATTGGGAGGACTGGTGTGAATACATGAAGTTGAGGGCCAGCCTAGGCTGTATATTGAGACCAGATGCTCTCCCCTACAACTGAAATTTGTTGATTCTTTATAAAGTCATAAAATTATGTAAGCAAAACAGACTATTCCAATTGCAAAAATATTTGAATTTTAAGTGTAAAAGCCTATCTTTAAGAAGAAAACTAAGTATTTCAGTAGCCAGGCCTTCACTGGTGTGGTATTTTGCACATCATCTCCACAATGGCATGTGGTATTTATTCCATGTTGGTGAGGTGCCAGACACTGCTATTACAGTCGACCTAAGGTAACTAACATGCAAAATCTACCGCCAAGTGGTCCTGCCTTTTTGTTAATTACATCCTAGTTCAGAAGCTGAGTATCAAAATGGAGCAACGCAAATCCACTTACAGTTCTAAAAAACGTTAGATCAAGTTGTGTTAAGTACCAGGTTTTTGGTGTTGCCATCCCATAACATGCTTAATTCCTCAAGCCTGGAAGTTCAAGCTAACAATAAACAGGAGTTCTGAGGCAATAAACCACGCCTGGTTTGATTACATGCTACAAAGTTACATGCTTTGCCATTAAACTCGCATCAAAACAAAAATGTTGCGGGGTATGAGCGAGAAGATTTGTGCTTTCCTTAGCAAAGGATTCCAGAAGGGAGTTATCGCATCCGAAATGACAAGTCTACATAACAGCAGCCCAAGTTTCTACTACGCTCTTTCACGGGTCCCACCGCCACCTTCGCCACCCCACGACCCCGCAAGCACCTGCGCGTGGCGCTGTGGGCAGCCTCCCGCCGGCCTCCGCCGTCTCTACCCACGGTCAGGACCCACGCGAACTTAGCGCTAAGAAAACTGGCTCCGGGAAGAGCCTCGGTGGCGGGGCGAGGCCTCGCGGCTGGCTTCCGGGAGCGTGCTCCCGCCCCTACCCGCGCAGCGCGCCCCGTTCTCCGTTAGGCGCGCTAGCGGCGCTCGCCCAACAGCCAACCGCGGTCAGAGCGCTAGCCCGCCGGAAGTGGTGTGCGAATGGAGGCGCACCGGAAGTGGCGCCACCAGGAAGCTACGTCATCGCACCCAGCGACGCAAGGTTGGAGAGCTTCAACTTTTTTTAATCTTAAGTTTCTCTATGTTGTCTTACTACGCTGACCAGGCTGGCCTCGAACTCAAAGTTCCCCCTGCTTCTGCTTCCCGAGTACTGGGAACATCCAGCGGGCCAGCAGTTTGGGCTTGGGCTGGTGACCTGGGCCTGCCACCTCCCTATGGTGGGTGGTCCCTCCCACCGGGATCGAACCCTACCTAGCTAGCTAGCCTGCCTGTTAATGTGGTTCCAGCCCAGACCCTTCACGGACAAGTTTGCACAGCGGGAGTCCCCGGGACCCGGAGGGGTGTGCAAGGGACCGGCCAGGACTCTCTCTGTCCTAGACAGCCCTAAGCTGACACTGGTCTCTGCCCACTGGCATTCTTAGCCCTACTTTTGTGCTGGTTACCCTGTCTTGTTATCAGACCACACCCAGTTAGAGTCCTACCGACTAGACAGTTACATGCAACAGTGACCAGTCTTCATAAAGCATGTCCATCACCCCAGAGTTCGTTCTAAGTGAGGTGTATTTGCAGCCAATTTCCTCCTCTACCTGTTGGCACAAAACTTTGTAGTAGCAGCTACTGGCTATGAGCGCTAATCAACAACATCCTACAATTATCAAAGCTGTACCCTCCACAAACTGCCAAATACAATATACAATGGGAAAACTAATTTGGGGACTGTGGGGATAGCTTAGTATTTAAAAGCCCTCCAAAGTGTGGCCCACCCATAAATTCAGCCTGGAAGCAGATAGGGTTTGCTCTATTAGCCCTGGGTTTGAGACCCTGCCTCAACAAGGCAGAAACACAAAAAATGACTCCCTCCATCAACCCAGGTTTTCTACTTGTATACCCAGATACCTGCAAAATACACTCACATAAAAACTGAAAAGGGATGGTGGGGTAATTTGGGACAAGCAATGCTTACTGAGTGAAGGTACTTGTCTCCAAACCTTAAGAACTGCATTTAATCCCTGGAAGCTACATTGTAGTGGGTGTACAAATTCCTGTAAGTGTCCTCTGCACTCCACATATGAGCCTCCACATACACAGTGGCTACAAAGCATTCAAGTATTCTTTAGTATGTAGCATGTCATGACTTTTCTTCAAACCCACGAAGCCTTTTTAACCCTTGCTTGGACCAAGTATCCATAAGATTTAATCAGGCCTTTATACGAGATGGGGGGTGTCTATGTAGTCCTGGCTGGCTTAGGAAGAGATCGCCTGCCCCTTGCCTCTGGGCTGCAAGTATTTTAAAAGCTACATCCCAAACAAGACTACTCATACTAGAAAATTTTTTGTATAACCTAATCACACAGACTAAAGCTAAACCGTTTTTGTTATCTCTATGATGTCTTAACTCCAGGATGCTTTAAAATGGGAGACCAAAAACCCATTTACATAAAAGGGTAACTTTCACTCAGAGTCCAACAGACATGGTTCAAAAGACACTGCTTTTTGACTTTTGAAATTCAGTTAACTTTATTTAAATTGAAAAACATTTCTTGAAACTGCATTTAGCATCAAAATCCTTTATAAAATTGCCAGTATTTCTAAAGCAGAAATATTTATGTTAAAAGAACCAGTTTTTACTTTGGAGTTTATTCTTTAGACAAATGGTGGAGAATAGAGAGGAAAAAGTAGGTTATTTACAGAAGATATCTACATATGTACTCAGGTACAAACTTGGTGACAGAAGAGACTTCAAAACATGCTGGCATCTCAGAAGATGTTCTCCAAGACTTCGTTTTTCTCAGATTCTAGCAATGCCTAAGATCCTTCTTCATCCTCGATCTTGGGAGCCAAATAGTACTTTAAGTGTCCCATGTCAGAAATTTTATACTCTACAACTGAAAAGACAGGAAAAATTAATTACCAAGCAGTACTATAAATACCACACTACAAAACAATGTTCAAACTTAATATCTTACCAAGGGGTACATCTGCAGACATACTGAGTGTTACTGTAGGAGACAGTGGAGTGGCTTTTGTGAAAAAGTTCAGGTACCTCAGTGCAAAAGTTAGCTGGACTGGCTCATTCATCTCTATGGCTACCTGGAGGAGAAAACAGGCTCACTATAGACATCAAAAACTTATACTAAATTAGTTCATAATATACAGTACAAAACAAAACAAAAACCTTTATCACTTTGGAGGGTTTTATGAAAATTTTGAAGACTGAGGAAAAGAAATGTATTTAGCTTGTCTCTCCCACAGAACCATACCTCAAGCAACCAAGACAAAGGAGGCTGCTGTTATACAGATTGCAAACACTAATCTCTTCCAAAAAATATAGAGGGGAAAAAGAAGTGGAATGACAGCTAATCAGTAAAGCACTTGACTAGTAGGAGTAAAGTCCTGGGTTCAATGCCGAACACTCAATTCCCACCCCCAAAAGTACCCAGGGCTGGAAAGCTGGCTCAGCAGTTAATACTCGATGCTTTCCCAGAAGCCCCAAATTTGGTTCACAGCATCCACAGCCAGCATCTCATAACCAACTCTATTATCACCAATTTTATTCAAGTCCCAATTCAAACTAATGAAGTAAGGAGCATGTGAATTCTGAAAAATTCCTTAATTTTCCTTGTAGTAATGCTTATACTTCAAACAAAAATACTTATGAATTAAATGTCTTGAGATCTGATGGCAGGGAAGTAGAAATAATTCAGCAGACAGATTAAAATTAAGAACCAATCCCTATGGATTGTATATATATCTATGTTCTAATCCTTAGTTATACATTTATTTTAAATTCATGCAGAAGGCAAGAAAAGAATATATTAAATACTTTGTGATAAGCACTCGAGTTTCACTGTATTTTTTTTTTTGTTTTTTTTTTTTTGAGCTGAAGATCGAACCCAGGGCCTTGCTAAGTCCCCAACCCGAGTTTCACTATATTTAACACTTAAAAAAACAAAACAAAACAAAAGACAAAACAAAACAAAACAACCAAAAACTTTTTTAGTTCAGACTTCTGTCTGCAATTTAGAGTGTTTGATGCTTAGGCTAGATGGCAAGACTTTTTAAAAAACTGAATACAATTATAAAAAAAATGTTGTATGAAGTCTATTTCCTTTGTTCCTGTGGGTACTCTATATTAAGCCCTGTTGCCTGCGACTCAGTCTGCTTTTGTACCATTAAATGGGCTAGCAAGTGAACCTCCAACACATAGAGCTTCAAGAATTTCTACACGATCAACTCTTTTACAACCCCCAACCATTTTCTTCTGCTCACTTGCTAATCCTCACTTCTTTGTCAGTCATTTTTAGGTTGGATTTGTAGCTTTCCAACCTCATTGGTGAAAGCATATGTGGCATATGGCATCATCTGAGTTCAAAGAGCCTGATCTACTCAGACTCCATCTCAAAAGCTAGGGCTGGAGGGCTAGCTCCATAGTGAAGCTTTCAGACATTGGTTGGGCAACAACTCTTACTTACAGCTTCCTCCTCTTTATCAACATTACTTGTTTGTGACAACTTAATGTTTCCATTTCCAAGCTCTCCACTTGCAGAAAACTTCACCCCGTCCTTTGCACAGGATATTACAACAGCATCTCCAATATGGCTAAGGTCTCGGCATATGCGTGCAAATTCACCAGAAGGCATCTTTACTACACAGCTGTACTCCTGTTCCTGTAAATCCCAAAGTTAAAGGTCAGTAAAGAGAAGTGTGAACACTGCTTCACTTCTCTCAGAACGCAAAACTTCTGATTTCTTTACAACTCAATTTTAGACTCTCATAGCTTAGGGAAATCGTGTCATTCCCTTCAATACACAACCCCACTTTGGAACATGCATCAGCTGATATCACAACTTGGTAAAATGCATCATCAAAAACAAGATACTCTCAGCACCAGGAAGGCAGAGGCAGCCACATCTCTGTTGAGTTCAAGGCCAGCCAGGGCTACACAGAGAAACCCTGGCTTGAAAAACCAAAGCAAGATACTCACCGGGATTCCAAGTTGTTCAACATCTAAATCCATTAACTTCATTTCATAGTCTGAAACTTTCTCTTGATCTAACAAAAGAAAGCAAATGTTACTGAAGCACACATTCCTATCTATGGCGTAAAATTCACAACCACAATTCTGTTAATATTCTTAGTTTTGAGAAACAGAACATTATACTTTGCTTTCTGTAACAACTGTGCTTTAAAGATGTAACTTACTTGGTGCTTCAAATACTAGCGCTAAGGTATCAGCATTATCTTCAGCTCTTAATGTAATGATGTCTTCATTACCAGCACATTTTAGTATTTTGGACATGCTAGAAAACAAGACACAGGGCTTATCAACACATGTGCTCAACAACTATATTTTTAAAGGCAATTACAAGATGTTACCATTTCACACCCACCCCGATGTAGGAACTGTTAGAGGCTAAGAGTACCCCAAATCCTCTCACAGGATGAAGTAAATCAGGAATATGTGAACCTTAAAAAATGGCTTTGTAGCTGGGCAATGGTGGCAAAAACTTTTAATCCCACCATGGAGGCAGAGGCAGGTGGATCTTGAAGTCAGCCTGGTCTACAGAGTTCCAGGAAAGGCAGGACTGGTTCATGTTTCACAGAGAAACCTTCTCTCAAAAATACCAAACCAAAAAAAAAAAAAAAAAAAAAAAAAAAAAAGAACAGGCTTCGTAAAACCCCCTAAAAGGTAATATGCAAGGAAACATTTTTGAACAGGGTGTCCTTGGCTTCCAGTAGGAGTGTGTCCATCACCTCTGGTCTTTTCAAGTGTATACAGGTGGCACTAATCTAGGTACCTGTAGCAAAATTAAGTCATACATAGCCCCTGAATACGTATACAGGTGGCACTAATTCACGTAGCTGTAGCAAAGTTAAAAGCTAAGACTGTTAAATTTTCTCACAAGTGATACGTAGTGAGATTCTAGAACCCGAAACAGAAAAAGCCCATGGTCCAAGTGGACAGTACCACATTTTCACTAGAACACGTTTCATGGGCAGGTCAGATTAACCAGGACCAGGTTGTGCCACTGAAAATAAAAAGGCTGCAGGCACTTAATGAGCAGGACTCAGCAGGCATTTTCCCGCCGACACCCGTTATGTGGCTTTGGCGCGGAAACTGCGGGTTCGCGGGGCCGCCAGCGCGGGCTTTTCGGAAACGCGCGCTTCGCGGGGTTCCGCCCCCCGCCCCGCAGACCAATCAGAAGGCGAGGATGACCACGTCAGCCAATGAGGACACGGGGCCGGAGCCCCGCCAAGACCCGAAGCGGGAGGGCTAGGGCCCAGTTCCCGCCACCCGCTCACCTGGTGAGGTTCACGCCCATGGCCAGGTTGCGGTCGCAGCGGTAGGTGTCGAAGCCTTCGGAACGCAGAGTGAGCTGCACCAAGGAGACGTGCGACGAGTCCATGCTCTGCAGGTTCACGCCGCCCGAGCTGATGTCCCAGCAGGCCTCATTGATGAGGTCTTTGAGAGCCTCCAACACCTTCTTCAGGATGGAGCCCTGGACCAGACGAGCCTCGAACATCGTGGCGGAGTCGCGACGACTAGATGCTAGAGACTGTAACAGGAGCGAGAGCTAGCCGCTAAGGTCTCTCGGTTGGCGATGCAGAACTCGCAGCGAGGACCCGGAGGGAAGGACTACCAGCCCGCTGCGCCCGCAACCGTTTAATGCTGCCGCGTCCTAGGCGCGCGCTCTTCCCGTGCGCGAGGAGCGCGACGTCACAGCGGTGCCCCACCCATCTCCCCTTCAGGACCAATTGTATCCTTGTTCCGCTCAAGGCCCGCCCCTCTGCGTATACAGGGGCGGGGCCGCGGCGTGCGAGCGTGGGAGGCGTAGGGCATGATGGGATCAGCGTAGGCTGTCGTCAAGGCCCAGCTTTGTGGCTCCGGGTGGGTGGGTGCTGTTTCTTTCCTAAAACGTTTCCGCGCCACGGAAATGAAAGTCACATGCAAGCAGTGCGCGGCGGCCCGCCTAAAGCCGAAGCATATACATGCTTCAAACACTACAGAACGCTTTCCTTTTACTACTGCGTAAGCGAAATTCGCAGCAAAATATCGAGTCATAAAGAGGCCACCATATCTTAACAACCTCAATTTCATATCACTTTACTGTGTGCGTCGCTCTGAACTTTCCTCCCTAAAGATTAAAGAATACTTCTTGCCATGAACGTGAACACTTCTGCAAAGAACCCCAAAGTATTACTGTCTCTCAAGATACATAATCCATAGGTGCCACCTAATTTGTTTCCTGTTACGCCTGCTTCCCTTATTTTCCTGTGTAATTAGTGTTCTCATCTTAATTTTAGGTTGGAGATGAATCCAGCCTGAACCCCCATCTAGGCTGGGGGGCATGAACCCAGGGCCTAGACAGATCTCTTTGAGCCAGACGCTGAGCACCATTAACCTCACTTTGAAATCTGTACCTCTACCCATTCGTGAAAGTGTCCGCTATTAACAGGTGGAACGACTCTCAGGTGTTTCTGGGCTGCTGCGTTTTGTTTTACTGAAATTTCTTTTTCCTGTTGATTACAAGGTTGAGGAAAACTGAATGCAGATAATGAACACCAGCTACAAACGAATATAAAGCTAATTGATTTTCTACTTCTAATATTTTTTCTTTTCGTTTTTGGTGATGGATAAAATATATTTGATACTGAAAGCGTAAAATGTTAATGTGAAACTCCACAGCTTCTATTTCGAATGCTTCTAACTGTATAGAAGTTCATTGAGTGTATAGACTTTGGTGTGTGTTGTTTTTATTTGCAAGTTTTTAAAATAAGGTTTATAAAATTTCAAAAACTTAAAAGGAATGTTTTAGCTGCTCAGAGTGGTTTACAACCGTAATTCCAGCACGTGGGAAGACTGAGGTGGGAAGGCCTGGAGTTTAAAGTTGGCTTGGACGTCTACCAAGACTGACACAAAGCGGGGTGGGGGGTGGGGTGGGGGGGGGTTATGATATTTTACATATGATAATGTTGATCACGTATCTTGTATATTTATCTTTTCCTTGTTTACAGCATTTCTCTTTAGTTCATCTTGTTTGTTTTTGCTTTTCCTGTCTCGGAGATCTAGCCAGAAAATTTCATTGAGCTACAACCCCATTCTGCTAAGAGGCTAGCCTCAAACTCATTCTGTTGTCCATTCTGGCCTTGACCTCACAATCCAGTGCCACAGCCTCTGGAGTAGCTGGGACTACAGGGCTGTGCCACTAAGCTTAACTCTTTTGTTTCCCCCTAACTCTTTAGTTGCTTTAAATATCTTATCTTCGTTTGTAGAATTCCTCAGCTTCCCCCCCCCCAATATGTCCATGATCCACAACATCACAAGAGAGACAGAGAGGCATTTGCTTATGCTCTTACATTCCGAGTTTCTCACTCAGTTGCTGCTACTGCTGTTTTTAATGTATTACACTCTGCTTTGTTCGGACCATTGATGCAGCAACTCCAGCGTACCAGTCTAGGGCTGGAGGGGGTGGCTGCTCTTGCAGAGCCTTCAGTTCCCAGCACCCACACGGCAGCTTATAAACCTCTGTAACTGAACTTCTAGGGAACCTCACACCCTCTTCTGGACTCCAAGAGCACCAGGCATGCACGAGGTATACAGATATACTTGCATACAAATACTCATATACATAAAGTAAAATAAGAATAATTTTAAAAAGAATGCTACTCTGTTGTCTCTGGAATTTCTTCCAAGCCCCTGCCATCCATTTGTAAGTTTTGATGTGGGCACTTTCTTGCTTTATTAACATTCATTCCTATGTGGTGCATGCAAGCTGGTGTATGGAGGTCAGACGAAATCTTTCAAGACTTGGTTCATTCCTCCACCATGTGGATCCCAGGATCGAAACTCAGGTTGCCAGGGTTGGTGGTAAGTGCCTTTACCTGCTAAGCCACCTTGGCAGCCTGAATTATTCCTTCACATATCAAAATATAAGTGGAGTGGGGCTTGCTTGTAGGTTAGTGTTACTATGTGTGTGGTTAGGACCTTGGGTTAGATCTCTAGCACCACAAAAAAATAAAATAAAATAGCTACATACATTTGTGAGGATTTTCTTTTCTTGGGCATCTTAAAATCTTATTTCCGCCAGGTGGTGGTGGCGCACACCTTTAATCCCAGCACTCGGGAGGCAGAGCCAGGTGGATCTCTGTGAGTTTGAGGCCAGCCTGGTCTACAGAGCGAGATCTAGGACAGGCACCAAAACAACATGGAGAAACCCTGTCTCCGCCCCCCCCCCCAAAAAAAATCTTATTTCCTTTGTAAACCATAGAATATATTCTTTCCCACCCATGGTACTGCTTTGCTGACAATAAATGTGCATTTTCTGTTGCTCTGTCTCAGTGCGAGGGGGCTTACATAATATTTTCTTTAATGCCTAGTCACAGAGTAATCATTTGAAAGACTGTTTTTTAATGCTGGGAACTGATGTCAGGACCTCATGCAAACTAAGCATGAGCTCTGCCACTGAGCCATACCCCAGACCCCTGAAGATATTTTAAATGGCACATAAACTCAGTTGGCATGGTACCTGCAGTGCCCATGAATTAGTTGCAAACAGGTACTTAAAAATAGCTACGCTGTAGTTGGAGAAAGCCTGCCTGAGGAGGGAGCATTTTTCCAGAGACGCTAGCTGTTTGAAGAGCGGAAGAAAGAGCAGAGGAGGCTGAGAGAAGAGAATGATTGAAATGGTGTTAGGGCTGGGGTTGTAGCTCAGTGGGAGAGTGCTTGCCAAACACACACAAGTCTCTAGGTTCCATCCCCAGCACACACACACACACACACACACACACACACACACACACACACACACGGGGGGGGGGGTGGAGGAGAGGGAAAGAGACAGAGGCATGCTGAGATGTGCAATTCAGTAGCTGTGGTAGAACTCAGAGGTTGGCATGGCGGGAATATAAACAGTGGGGGGATGATGCAGGTGAGGTTGCAGAGAGAAGCAGGGTGGATCATGAGGACTGTGTCTGTCCTTTGTAAGCACAAGGAAACGTTAAAACAGACCCCTCCACTTTCAATACAAAGTCTCTCTGTGTAGGTTAGGCTACCCTGGAACTTGCTACATAGCATAGACTAGCCTTAAACTTAGGACCCTTCCACAACATGTCTTTGAAATGACTCAATTTACATTTTCGAGGAATCTCCTTAACATTTAGAAAAGATATAAATATATTATGCACATTTTTAACTGATGCCTGATTAAACTTGTAGAATATATCTATGGACTCTTCCCAATAACCATTCTTCAAATTCCAGGTGAAGAATTCAAATTTAAGCTAGGTGTGGTGACAAAAGTTGGTGATGAAGTGAAAAGAGGAATTATCAGATACTGGTTTATTGATTTATTTTATGAAAGCACTGCTTGTACTGCGTGTTGTCAAACATAACTTCATCTTGCTACCTAGAACAGAATGACCTGGACAAGGACGGAGACAGTTGAAAACTCCCAGCTCCAAGGCAGTCGTTGCCCTTAGCAACCTGACTACAAAAGCATACACCTGTCAACTGTAACCAGCAGAGGGCTAAATGCCATGCATGCTCTGGAAGAAGTCCAGCTTGCTTGCCTGCTCACCTCATCCTATGGTTCTAGAATATAAAAATGAGAATGCAAACTGGACTTGGGACTGAAGTCTTTTTTGTTTGTTTGGTTTGTTTGTTTGTTTGTTCTTTCTGTGTAGCCCTGGCTGACCTGGAATTTGTTCTGAAGACCAAGGTGACCTCAGAGATCTGCCAGCCTCTGCCTCCCGAATGCTGGGATTAAAAGAGTGCACCACTACTGTCCCGAGAGGATCAGGAGTTTGAGGTCATCCCTAGCTACATGACAAGTTTGCAGTCAGCTTGAGCTACATGAGACCTTGCCTCCTCCCCCCTTTGCCCCCCGCCCAAAATGAGAAGGGGGTGGGGGTGGGGGCTGTCAAATTTAAGTTCAAATGAATGTAAATTCATTAAGAAAAATATTTTGGTAAATTCTTATGAGATCTTGTGTTGTGTAGTATTATTTTAAGATGTGTTACATTTGTTTAATGTTGCAAAGATGTGTTGCATTCTTTTATGTTCTATTTGTTTAACCCTGTGAAGCTGTGTTACTGTGCCTGTCTAAAACACCTGATGGTCTAATAAAGAGCTGACCAGCCAATAGCAAGGCAGCAGAAAGGATAGGCAGGGCTGGCAGGCAGAGAGAATACATAGGAGGAAAAATCTGGGAGGAGAAGAAGGAGCAAGAGAACAAGGAGCAGAGGATGCCAGGGGACAGCCACCCAGCCAGCCATGGTGTAACAATGAAAGTAAGATTTATAGAAAGGTGAAAGCCCAGTGGCAAAACGTAGATGGGATAAGCCTCCGTGTGTGATTTATTTGGGAGCTGGTTGGTGGGCCCCTCAAAAGAGCCAAAAAGAGTAAATAAGTAAAAACAACCAACAACATTTTGGCATTCCGACACGGGATCGTACGAAGCTGAACAACCTTTTGGCGTGCCAGCGTGAGGCTTGACTACCCCTAGAGCCTGAGAAAGCTGAAAAGAAGAGGAAAGAGGGCACAGCAGAGCACTTGACTGCCTTTCCCCATGCTAGACAGAAACAAACAACTAGGTAAAAAGTGCCCGCCACAGTGCAGGGCACTGGCGTTCCATAACGGGGGGTTGAATGTGGTTTCAGGTAAAACAAACCTCCAACCAGGCCTGAAGCTTTAGGCTTGGTTCTCACAAACCTAGAAGCGGGCAAATCCAGCCAAGAGAGCACCTTGGAGGATTCAGGTGTAGCTTAGCAGTCCTAAAGTTTGTTCGTGGGGTCAAAAAAGACTAGAGATAAGCAGTGAAAGAGGTCCAGATGAAAAAACCTCTAAATGGGTTACAGTGTGTTTAACAATATGTGTGGCCTTAAGAAAAGGGGTATGTATACTCATAAAGAAAACGAATAGTTTAAAAATAAAGTATTTAAAGAGAGAAGTAAAATAATAAAAAATAGCCACATAGAGCTGGGATACACAGGGAGTCTGGATCCTGTATGTTACTATGTTGACTTTGAATTTTTTGATTGTTGATAAGCAAACAACAGCTGCTGGGAGACATGGGATTGTGAGCAGGACTGCTAGCTAAATTGAACCAACCTAGCTATTTTAGGGCTACTATAACTTTAAAAAAAAGTCATAAAATATATTTGTCAAATGGAAATAAAAAATGCTTTTGAGTTTTGTTCCCACAGACAAGGGGTTGTGGATTCCTTTAGGAATAATATGGAGGGCTGGCGAGATGGCTCAGTGGTTAAGAGCACTGGTGGTTCTTGCAGAGGTCCTGAGTTCAATTCCCAGCAACCAACCACATGGTGGCCTACAACCATCTGTAATGAGATCTGGTTTTCTCTTCTGGCCTGCAAGGACACATGCAGGCAGAACACTGTATACATAATAAATAATAAATCTTTAAAAAAAAAAAAAGGAATAATATGGATCAGGTTTGATCAAGGGAGACCTCCTGAACCTTGACAGGTGATATCTATCAACGAAGATTATAAGCTGGTCTTCCCAGGATTTGGCCATTATCTCAAATTTTCTCTTTGGGATTCTAAAGATAACTTAGTCCACAGACAGCAGGAGGCAATATGGAGAAAACTATGCCTACATTTCCAAGACTTTGGGAGTATGATAGCCACTGAGTTATCTCTCTAGTCTTGTTTTACCTGTCTGTCTGTCTGTCAGTCTATCTATCTATCTATCTACCTATCTATCTGTTTATTTAGTTAGTTTTTTGAGACAGGGTTGAGGTGATACAATGTGTACCCTAATAAAATTTGCCTGAAGATCAGAACAGAACAAGCCACTAGATTAAACCTAGAGGCCAGGCAGTGGTGGCACATACCTTTAATCTCAATACTTGGGAGTCACATGCCTTTAATCCCATCACTTGAGATCTCTCTTGCCTTTGCTTGGGAAGCACATATATCTTTGATCCCAGCTCCAAGACGGAAATGATATGACTGGGCAGAGAAAGGTATATAAGGCGTGAGGAGACAGGAACTAAAACTTTTCAGGCTGAGGAGTCCTAAGGGTAAGATGTGGCAGTGGCTTATTCCTTTGTCTCTCTTATCTTTCAGCATTTACCCCAATATCTGGCTCCGGATTTTTTTTATTATTAAAAAGTCCAAATTAGATTTCATATTACACAGGGTTTCTCTGTGTAACAGCTCTAGCTGTCCTGGAACTCGATTTGTAGACCCGGCTGGCCTTGAACTCACAGAGATTCACCTGCCTCTGCTTCCTGATTGCTGAGATTAAAGGTATGTGACACCACTAATTGGCTTTTTCCCCCTTTGGTTTTATTTTGTAAAATGATATTTATTTTATTTTGGTGTATTGTGCACCTGCATGAGTTTATGTGTACATGTGGACCATGTGCATGCAGGAGCTCCTGGAGGCCATGAGAAGAAGTTGGAATCAGAATTATAGGCAGTTGTGAGCCATGTGAGTGCTGAGAATCAAGCAAATGGCTAGGCAAGACCCACAAGTGCTCTTAACCATTGAGCCTTCTCTCTAGCCCCATATTTCAGTTTTTGGGATGGTCTCATGTATTCTGGGTTAGACTTGAACTCACTATATAGATGAAGATGACTTCAAACTTTCGATTCTCCTTTCTCATATTGGTATTACAGATGTGTACCCTCTTACCACACCCAGTTTGTATGGTGCTGGGGATTGAACCCAGGCTTTGTGGATGCTAGGCAAGCACTCTACCAATTGAGCTACAACCCTAGCTCAATTGGTAGAGACTGGGCTTGAAATGGAAGAGCTGAGCTTGTACAGACCAATGCAATATTCTTCAACTACATGATTGGTACTCAAAAGGTGTGGCTCTGCACACTAATACCTTTACTTGTCCCAAAGGTGTGGTCACTCTGAACTGATGCTCTAAGTCCTTTAGTTTGGTAAGCAGAGACAAATGGTGAAGGTCAAACTGGTGTTCACACAGACTTCAAAGCATTTGTAAGAATTTTATAATTATCTCCCGCATGTTTATTTTAGAGACAAGAGCAGCTTTTGTGGTCTGAAGGCAGTGATACCTCTTTTTTTTTTTTTTCCTAACAAAACCAAACCAAACCCAAACCCAACAAAAACATCAACAACCAGCCAAGCAGCAAGAGCACCCAAGTATTTGGGCAAAGCTGTTAAACAGGAAACAAAATTCAGAGTTCAGAGGTTCTGAAGGCTGTCTAACTATTTTACTGTCACTTTGAAACGTCTTAACAAGAACTTCAGAATATACTCAAAGACCAGTGCTATTAATGTCTTTTTTCCAGATATTTTCTGAAAACTCACAACTCGGATCAAAATCGCTAGGAAACAATCTTGCCTGAGGTGAAGACCTCTTACTGTTAGATTACAGTGTGGTTTAGGCCTGGGAGTCCCTGGTTTGCACAGGGCAATGCTGGCACAATACTGGTGTTACTGAGTTCAGGCAGCCCCTGAGAACAGTGGCTACAGGGTGATTTTGGTAACAAACATCTGGGTTCTAATTCTTTAAAAAAAAAATTATTATGTAGTGTTCTGCCCGCATGTACACCTGAATGCCAGAAGAGGGCGCCAGATCTCATTACAGATGGTTGTCAGCCACCATGGTTGCTGGGAATGGAACTCAGGACCTCTGGAAGTGCTCTTAACCTCAGCCAGTGCTCTTAACCTCTGAGCCGTCTCTCCAGTCCCCTGGGTTCTAATTCTTACTAGTTATTTTGTAGTTTCCAGCTAAATGCTTTTCCTCTAGAAGTTTAAAATCACCAACTGATTAGGCTGTATCAGGGATATAGGGGAGCCATAGAAAACATTCCTGTCAGCCAAAACATCTTCCAATAATCAATTGCAGGAAAAGCTCACTGATACAATTTGTTAACATAAGATAGGCTTGGGTTCTATCTTCAGCACAAAACGAGACAAAGACTTAAGACAAGAAATTTGTAATACTTTGGATGATCTTACCTGCAAAAATCATTATCTATCCATTTCCAAGTGTGTGTGCAGGTTTTTTTTTTTTTTTTTTTTTTTTTTTTTTTTTTTTTTTTGAGACAAGGTCTCATTGTGTAGCTACTACATAGATCAGATCCACTTGTCACTTGTCTCTGTCTCTTCACTTGTGCTGGGAAGAAAAAAGGCATGTGATTTGAACGAGACAAACCAACCAAAGCGATTTCTGAGCTCGGTGCCTAAACGGAATCAGTGCTCACTATTTACTAGCAACCACGGCTTGGCAAGGCAACGTGCTCTGAAGTTTGGGTTTCGTCTCCGCTGCGATGTCTCTTGTTCAGCGGTCCACCTCACTTGGACTTCAATCTGAGAGCCGCAAGGGCTGGCCAATCTCGACCGCTGAGAGGCGCTGTCGTCTCCCAGTAACGGGTTACCATCAGCGCGGGCACACGCGGTAGGACGCAAGCGCCTATTGGTTCGTCGTGCCCCTCCCTCCTGTCGTTATCCAATGAGCGCCTCGAACTCCGCCTCCCCCTGTCCCGCTGCTCCGCCCCCTGGCGTCTAGGCTCCCGGGCCGAGATGGCGGCGGTGCGCGTGCGCGCTGGCTTACAGCTTCCCGGGAGGAGGAGCGAGCGGCCGCTGGGGAGGCAGCGGCTCCCCTCTCCCGGCAAGGGCGGCGGCAGCGGTGCTGGGCGGGGCCGGGCTCGGGGCTAGCGGCGCGGCTGCAGGGGCTGTGCGAGGCACTGCGGGGCTGCGAGGCGCTCGGGCCCGCGGAGAGGCCGTGCGCGCTCAGCCGACCTCCGCGGCCACCGCGCTGCTCGCTCTGGGTGACGTCGTCCCGGGGTCCCCAGCATGACCGAGCTACGGCAGAGGGCTGTCCGCGAGGACGCACCGCCGGAGGACAAGGTAGAGGCGTCGTTGAGTGCGGGGGACGCGGGGAGGGTGCCGGCACCCGCAGCCTCGTCCTCTGACCTTTGTCGCGGCCTCAGGCACCAGGCCTGGGCTGCGCAGAGGGTCGGCCGGCGTCCTCCGCTCGTGGGGACCGCCGCCTGTGGGCGCGGGGAGTAGCGCGTGAGCTCTGAGGGGTGGGGGGTGTCCACGCCTTCCCTAGGCCTTCCTAACGTGGAGACCGGACACCCCACAGACCTTGCCTGGGGCCCCGCGAGTGCGATGTAGGCTCACCGCTCGTTTAACAAACGCTGCTGTTAACTGGGGAGTGGGGAGACTTCAGGCCATAGCATTTGTCCCTTGGGAGGTTAAAACCCTTTCTTGAGTGTGATTAACGCATGAAATCTGTTGGGTTCTGTCAGGGAGGCATCTTGATTCACGTGGTGTGCCGTCCGCGTTAATAAGCAGGTGTGTGCGTGCTCCCCATGGTGGGTTTGTTTACTGCGCCAAGTGTGGGCATTGATGGGGTAAAGGAAGAAGGTAAGGAGGAGGCCATTTTGGCAGGGACACAGCCAATGTGGGGGCGCTCCTTTGATTGAAAGTGCAAGGATTGTGTGGAGAGAGTGGTTGTGTCACTGTGGACGTCGTATGGCAGCGTGTTCGCCTCCCGACTTAGCAGTGGTCAGAATCAGTGATGGGCAGAACACATTGTGGGATCCTGGACCAGAATGATGGAGACTGATTAACCCAGGGTTGTCAGCTGGTGACCTGCAGATGCTTTCCTAAGCCCACAAGCTGTTAGGGAAATAAGGGTTCTTCTGATGGTTTCTAGCCTGTCTTCAATATTGGAGCGTTTGCCGCGTTTCCTCTGATGAATAGTTGATAGCGTTTAGTAGCTTTTTGTTTGTTTGAGACAGGGTTTCTCTGTGTAGTCCCGGATGTCCTGGAACTGGCTCTGTAGACCAGGCTGGCCTCAAACCCAGAGATCTGCCTGCCTCTGCCTCCCGAGTGTTGGGATGAAAAATGTGGGCCACCATGCCCCGCTTAATACCCCACCCCATGCCAGTTTTTATACATCAAGCCTTACAGCACCCACTTTTGTCCTCTGGACTTTTGTTTGGTTTTAGACAGAATCTCTCTAATGAAGCTCTGCTAGCTGGCTTGGACATCATCCATTTCTACCTACCCTGTGCTGGAGTTAAAGGCATGAGCCACCCAGCCAGCTTGTACCATTTGGCTATGTTTGAATTGATTAGAGAGATCGTCAGGAAGGAAATGAGTGTAAGCTTTGGTGACAGTATGCCAACAGTAATTTTACTAGGAAGAATGTTCCAGATGAAAGATAAAGGGCTTAAATAACTATGTTACTACTGGGAAAGTGGATCATCAGAGGAGAGCTCCCTATCCCTTTGGAGACAGCTTGGGGCTGAGAGGTCCAGACTTAGGAGGATCTTGCAAAGACAGTACTTAAAAAAGAGCCAGGCAGATCTCTGTGAGTTCGAGGCCAGCCTGGGCTACAGAGTGAGTTTCAAGAAAGGCGGAAAGCTACACAGAGAAACCCTGTCTCGAAAAACAAAAACAAAACAAACAAACAAAATATCTCTAATCTTCCCCTTGTGGTATGGTAGATTGGCCCTGAAGAATGCTGTATTCACCCTGGATACTCGAGGGTGAGTTTGAAGGCTACCCTGTGACCCTGTCTAGTGAAGGGTGACTGCATACTTAAAGTTAGTGGGGGTTCTGGACCCAGGAGGTATGAGAAGTGGGAGAAGAAAGAAGGTCTAGAGGACGTGGAGTCCCTGCAGAGGCCGGTGGATCTGAGTCCTCTGAGTGAGGCCACCCTGGTCTACAGAGCAAGTTCCGAGATAGTCAGGGCTACATAGAGAAACTCTGTTTTTGAGGGGGAGCCTGATAGCTGGTGGAATACAGTCTGCCTGTCTGTCTGTCTCTCTCTAAGTTAACTATAATAACTAGATAAGACAAAACCACTGTGATATTAGTAGGTGAAGCAGCTTTTATACTCCCCACCCAGCTCTTTGGCTCCATTCCCCAAACATTAAGTGCCAGTTGATTCTGCCATTCACATCCATATTTTATATAAGAAGCTCCGAGGAGCTGTCCAGCCTTAGTAATTACAGGTGCATTTAAAGCACGTGTGCAGCGATAGGGGCTTGTGGTTGTGAGGTCTGCTAGGTATATGCTCCCTAAAATATAGCAGTTATGCATTCTGCTTAAAAATTGTTGTAGGCAATTAGCTGATGCAGGGTAATGGTTACTTATATCTAAATTGTTGTGTATGGGATTTATACAAATACAAAAATACAAATTATTTTAGTGAGATAAAAATGGGATTTAAAAAATAAAAATCAAACAATAAAAATATTTTTAATAAAGTACATTTAGGAAACAGTGTAATACATTATTTTCTTTTGATGAATATATGTAATAAAATTTTTAAAAATCTTAATTTTTTAAAAAGGATTTGTTTTTATTTGTGTTTCTGTGCCTTTTTAGGGAAATGAAGTTGTGGAATTTGAACTCTGTTACTTCATAGTACAAGAATCCAGGGAACATTTTTCAGGTCATTTCTTTAAAGAACAATTTTGAAAGATTCCTCAAAATGTTACAGTTGCTAAGCTGTGTTTGCAAATCTGTCTCGTTAATAGACAATCATCACTATCAAAATAATCTGGAGAATGTGTTTATAAAAGTCAGAAGGTATTTCGTTATATTTAGCATCTGAGGATGGAATTCTCAAAGCCAGTTGCTAATAAAGGAAATGTTCTCTGAGATCTCGAGTCCCAATGCAGTTGCCAGACTAAGACCCTTGAAGTTAAGCTTTAGCACAGCTCTGTGCTGCCTGGCCATGTTTTCTCAGCACAGTTCAGGAAGCAAAAGGATGAAACTTGGACCAAAATACTAAAAATGTTTGGTTTGGCATTTCAGGAGACTTTTGTTATGGACTTAAATGGAAGGTTCTGGGTTTTCTGCTTTATTTAGATGCTGAAATGGTGTGAAAATTACAGCTTTAGTTGTTTCAAAGGCTTCCATTCAAGATGGGTAAAGTTAGTATAGATAGGTAGCAAGTTATTGATTGATCCGCCTATCTATTTATGTATGTATTTTTTAAAAATTTATTTATTGTGTATACAGTGTTCTGTCTGGATGCCACAAGATCTCATTATAAATGGTTGTGAGCCACCATGTGGTTGCTGGGAATTGAACTCAGGACCTCTGGAAGAGCAGCCAGTGCTCTTAACCTCTGAGTCATCTCTCCAGCCCTCTATTTATGTATGTATTTTGAAATGGTCTTTGTTCCCTGCTGGCACACAGGCTGGTCTCAGACTTGCTGTGTATCTCAGGCTGGTCTGGAACTGAAGTCCTTCTGTCTCTGCCTTCCCAGGGCTGGTCTTACAGGTATATGCCACACCTGGCTAGAAAGGAGAATTCATCTTAACTGCAAATTATCTACCTCGTGCCTGGGCTCTGCCACTTACCACTTCTCTAAGTCAGCTTGTCAAGCCCTAAACTCTAGGCGCTGAAACTGCATGTGCTCCCAGTCATCTGCCTGGATTCAGTGTGTTCACGGGTATACCCTCAGCATGGTGCATCGTAAGAACATGTCAGCTACTGTTGCTGCTGGTTAAAGTAGATTTTTGTAGGATTTCAATTATTGTTGTTATTACTTGTTTTGGCATGTGTTTAAACCTTCAAGTTATGTTTAGAATAATGCTTGACCTTCTGTGACCTGTTTTGAATTCATTTTCTTGATGAATTTTTCAGTGCTCAAATGCCACACTTTAACTGTAGAAGGAGCATTAGGGTTAGTATGTGCAGTCTTCTTCGGCTCCTTGGAACCTGGGAAAAGTGGATCCCAGGGCTTCAAGAACATTAGGCGAGTGCTCTACCACTGAGCCATATCTCCAGTCCTCTTTTTACTTTTTCTTTTATCAGAGAGTGCGTGTCATTAAGCTGACGAGGCTGGTCTTGAAGTTGAGCTCCTCCGGCATCAGCGTCCTGAGAATAGGTAGGCTACAGGTTTGTGGCACCAGGTCTGGTTGTAGTTGCCTTCTTCCATAGCATTAGCTAGGATATACTTCAAGACTCTCCTGAATAATTAAAGTGGTTTTCTGGTAGATTTTGAGAATAAACCACTGAAATCTTATTTTAAGAACTATAACTAGGTTTTCAGAAGCACAATTTATATCTAATTTTATAATTAAAAAAAGATTATTTTACTGGGCAGTGGTGGCACACACCTTTTAATACCAGCGCTTGGGAGGCAGAGACAGGTGGATTTCTGTGAGTTTGAGGCCAGCCTGGGCTACAGAGTGAGTTCCAGAAAAGCCAGGATGGTTTTACTGAGAAACTCTGTCTCAAAAAAACAACAAACAAACAAACAAACAAAAACAAAACAAAAGATTATTTTATATGTATCAGTGTTTTGCATGTGTGCCCACAGAGTCAAACAAGGGCATCAGATCCCCTGGGACTGGAATTATTTATTGATGGTTGTGAGCAGCCGTGTAGGTGCTAGGAACTGAACCATGGTCCTCTGTGCTATTGACTGCTGAACCACCCTGTGTGAGGCGTGCATTGGCACCTGTGGAGGTCAGAGGATAGCTTGAGGAATGGGTTCTTTCCTTCCACCTGTCGGATGCTAGAGATTGCATTTAGGTAGTTGGGTTGGCAGTAAACACCTCTACCCACTGAGTCATCTTGCTGGTCTTTATGTTGGTAAAACAATATTATTTTATTTTAAAGACTCAGTTACTTCCCAATTTATGACTACTTAAAAATCATTTTTCCCACAAAGCTAATTTCATTCAAAATACTCTGTATACATTTGCATATTTCTTTAAGTAATATAGCTAATTAGTTGTAGAGGGGTTGATAGTGTGAAGTTTTTTCTCTCATGTTGTAAAATGCTGTCTTTAAGAATATAGGATTAGGAGCTGGAGAGATGGCTCAACAGTTAAGAGCACTGGCTCCTCTTCCAAAGGTTCTGAGTTCAATTCCCAGCAACCACATGGTGGCTTACAACCATCTGTAATGATGCCCTCTTCTGGTCTGCAGGCGTACATGCAGGCAGAACACTGTATGCATAATAAATAAATAAATCTTAAAAAAAAAAAACAAAAAATGAAAGTATTTAAAAAAAATATAGGATTAATGCTTTAATTTACAGTCTTTAGGAGTTCCTATATTGATGAGTTTTGATTTGGAAAAAAAAAGCCTAAATTTTATCTGTTTTTCTTTATTCTTTAATTATTTTTTTTTTTTTTTGAGACAGAATCTCACTATGTATTTCTGGCTGTCCAGGAACTCTGTGTGTAGGCCAGGATGACTTTGAACTCAAAAATCCTCCGCCTCCTGAGTGTTGGGATTAAAGGAATGTGCCACTACTTGAGGCCTAATTTTCTTACGTAGTTATAAATAAAACGGTGCACAGTCATCTTTTTTTTTTTTTTTTTGGAGCTGAGGATCGAACCCAGGGCCTCTCGCTTGCTAAGCAAGCACTCTACCACTGAGCTAAATCCCCAACCTGCACAATCATCTTTTAAAATGTAAAAGCAAGTATGGTTTCAGTGTATGTAGTGAGTGTTGGGGAGAAGCCTGGTGGTCTAGTGATTAAGGTTTGGCACTTTAATCCCTGTGGTCTAGGTTTTATTCCTGGTCAGGAAAGCCTCTCCAGGCTGGGCAGTGATGGCACAGGCCTTTAATCCTAGCAAGTGGGAGGCAGAGGCAGGCAGACCTCTGTGAGTTTGCGGCCAGCTTTAGTGAGTTCAGGACTGCCAGGGCTGTTATACACTGTCTCAAAAAACAAAGCAAAACAAAAACAAACAGGAAAAGAGGGAGAGAGAAGATTAGACAATTCTCAGTCATTTGTTCTCTGATTTATATATTTTGAAGTCCATCCCTGAGAGCAGCCGCTGGGGCATCCTTGAGTGGAACTCCCTGTTTGGGCTTGGCCACCACAGAACGCCACTCAGGAGGCTCTTAGAGGAAGTGCTGGCTGGCATGACTAAGCATCAGAACTGTGTGTTCTAGCATTATCAGTCATTGGTGTCAGCAGCTCCCAGAACATTCTCTCTTCCAGTCAGCTTTGGACATTGCCTGTGGCTCTAATATACTTGGTGGCTCTGGTTGATGTTGATGTCAGTATGTCTGGGTCATATCTATAGTTTAGTTCCAGTATGTGTGCTCATGCTCACATGTGGGATGGAACCCAGGGTCTTGTACATGCTAGGTAGGTCATCTACCAACTGATCTATATCACAGGCACTATACCAGTTTGATTTCCAGTGATCCTTTTTCTTTTCTGATTTAAATAACTGTTTTTGTTTTTGGCAGGGGGTCAAACCCAGGCCATAATGGTTGCACTTCAAGTATTATATACCCCTAGTCCTTTAAAAAAAAAATTAAACAATTATTTTGTGTGCATGTATGTATGTAGTATTCTGTACCTCTAGCCCTTAAAAAAATTTCTCTCTTTCTCTGTGTGTGTGTGTGTCTGTGTGTGTGTGTGTGTGTGTGTGTCTGTGTCTGTGTGTGTGTCTGTGTGTGTGTGTCTGTGTCTGTGTGTGTGTGTGTGTGTGTCTGTGTCTGTGTGTGTCTGTGTGTGTGTGTCTCTGTGTGTGTGTGTCTGTGTGTGTGTGTGTCTGTGTGTGTGTCTCTGTGTGTGTGTCTGTGTGTGTCTGTGTGTGTGTGTGTCTGTGTGTGTCTGTGTGTGTGTGTGTCTCTGTGTCTGTGTCTCTGTCTCTGTGTCTGTGTGTGTCTGTGTGTGTGTATGTGTGTGTGTGTGTGTGTGTGTGTGTGTGTGTGTGTGTGTGTGTGTGTGTGTCTGTGTGTGTGTGTGTGTCTGTGTGTCTGTGTGTGTCTGTGTGTGTCTGTGTGTCTGTGTGTGTCTGTGTGTGTGTCTCTGTGTGTGTGTGTGTGTGTGTGTGTCTGTGTGTGTCTGTGTGTGTGTGTGTCTCTGTGTCTGTGTCTCTGTCTCTGTGTCTGTGTCTCTGTGTGTGTGTGTGTCTGTGTGTGTCTGTGTGTGTGTGTGTGTGTGTCTGTGTGTGTGTGTGTCTCTGTCTGTGTGTGTGTGCGTCTGTGTGTGTGTGTGTCTCTGTCTGTGTGTGTGTGTCTCTGTCTGTGTGTGTGTCTGTGTGTGTGTGTGTCTGTGTGTGTGTGTGTGTCTGTGTGTCTGTGTGTGTGTGTGTCTGTGTGTGTGCGTCTGTGTGTGTGTGCGTCTGTGTGTGTGTGTGCGTCTGTGTGTGTGTGCGTCTGTGTGTGTGCGTCTGTGTGTGTGTGCGTCTGTGTGTGTGTGCGTCTGTGTGTGTGTGCGTCTGTGTGTGTGTGCATCTGTGTGTGTCTGTGTGTGTCTGTGTGTGTCTGTGTGTGTGTGTGTGTGTCTGTGTGTGTGTGTCTGTGTGTGTGTGTCTGTGTGTGTGTGTGTGTGTGTGTGTCTGTGTGTGTGTGTGTGTCTGTGTGTGTGTGTCTGTGTGTGTGTGTCTGTGTGTGTGTGTCTGTGTCTGTGTCTGTGTGTGTGTGTGTGTGTGTCTGTGTGTGTGTGTGTGTGTGTGTGTGTGTGTGTGTGTGTGTGTGTGTGTGTGTGTGTGTGTGTGTGTGTGTGTGTGTGTGTGTGTGTGTGTGTGTGTGTGTGTCTGTGTGTGTGTCTGTGTGTGTGTCTGTGTGTGTGTCTGTGTCTCTGTGTGTGTGTCTGTGTCTCTGTGTGTCTGTGTCTCTGTGTGTGTGTGTGTCTGTGTCTCTGTGTGTGTGTGTGTCTGTGTGTGTGTGTGTGTGTGTGTGTGTGTGTGTGTCTGTGTGTCTGTGTGTCTGTGTGTGTCTGTGTGTGTAGGTAGGGAACACCCTACAGTAAGTGTGTGGAGGTTGGAGGACAGCTTTGTGGAGTCAGTTCTCTCCTTCCACTTCTATTTGTATGCCTGGGTTTGAACTCAGGTTCAAACCATCTCTCAGGTCAAACCCTTGGGTTTTTGAGACAGTCAGGCTAGCCCTGAACTCTTGATCATCCTGCTTCTGCTTCTTAAGTGCTGAGATTATAGGCATGCATCACTGTCCCCAGCTGAGGAACTCATCGAAAGTGACGCTTGCCATACATCTCATGGTGCACATAATCATTCTTGAGATCGTTTAAAGCGTCTGTGTCCATATTTCTCCGTTTCATAAGTGTCTGCCATTCTGACGCTGTATAGGCTGAGTGGATTCCTTCACACAGCTTGCTTGCCTGTGCTTGTGCTGTGACAGTTTCTAGTTCTTGACTGGCACAGGAGGCTGGGGGGTTAAAAAGTACAGCCCCTCCTCCAGTTTGGAAAGGAGACTTGGGCTCTTGACTGTTAAGTTTGCCAGAGTCTTGTTGAGTGAATACTGATTTGTTCCTGGCATTAAGCAGAGTTTCTGCTTTCCAAGTCTTGTTCTGTAGTAGCTGTCTGATTGGGGGAGTGGTCAGGTGCCCCCTGACCCTTTAGCCACCTTCCCTGTGGAGTCACTGATCTTTGACCGCGTGTTTATCCAGCAGTAGGGATGGCATTGGGTTCAGAGAGCTGCCCGACCTCGAAAAGAAAGTTCAATTTTATCCTGTTATTTCAGTGGCCGAGCTTGCTGGGTCAGGATTGGAAGGGAAGGGTGCTCTGGGAGGCACCTTTCTCCTGTTTGTGTTTCTCCAGAGACACACCCCCTTTCATAGTAAGCTGCAGAGCTCCTGAGGGCTGGTACCTGTGGAAAGGCCTGGCCTGTCTTGCCAAGATCAGATGTCCTTTTGATTTGGGAACTGTGGCATCAATCTCTTTGCAATAGAGTCCCTACAGAGCCATCTTGAGTGTTCTGTAGACTTGGCTGAGAGTTTGAAAAAGCCTTTGGGACTTAGGATCTGCAGGCTATGCTGTGTTTTTGAGTCTTTGATACTCAGAGATGCCGGTCATACACACCTCTCCACCCCCAGCTTAGTGACTCTTAGAGCTGTGTCTTCCTACCTTGTTTCCTAGTCTGAACGCACCCCCCGGCCTTTCGACAGTGCAAACTTGGTTGGTCTGGTATCTGAGTTTGTCATATTCTCTATAATGACCCTGTTCCTACAGTTGTTTACTCCTCAGCTAGAACCATGGATCCCTCAGCTACTAAGGCTTGAATCTGCTAGTCTTCGGGCCCTGTGGATGAGCTTGCTGTCAAATCTGACAACCTGAGGTTGATCCCTGAGTTCCACATGGTGGAAAATTGTCCTCTGACTTCCATAGGTGTGCCATGGTGTGCACACACACACACACACACACACACACACACTAAATTAATCTAAATTATTAAAAAGAAATCGGTTAGTCTTGTGTATCTCCTCTGCTCTTCTGCTCAGTCCAGGCCGGGACTCGGGTTCTGACCAAGTGTTTCCTGGATTTCTTAAGCTCCTGCCCTGGCACATCTCCAGGAGTTCAGGACCGATGCCGTCACCTTTAAACTCTCCCATTGAGCTTCCTCTGGCTCCTCGGGACTGGCTCCCAGCACCTGCTGTTCTAGCCCATCTGTGCTTGGCCTCTCTAGCCCTCTTGAAGCCACCCTGAGAACTGAGGAAGAAAGCATGGAGTCCTTTGTGTCTCCCCTGGTGCCACCTCCTGCTGGATGCCTCTGTCCTTGATCGTGGTCCTTGGCTCCAACCTCTGAAGTAGCTTTCACTGTCCTCCTCTTCCACTCTGGCTTGTTACATCCCACCTTCTCACCGGAAATGATTCAGGCCTATATTACAGAAACAAACGAATGTGTGCATGTCTGAATAAAATCTGTCCCTGAAGCCCTGAGAGACCCGACCACGGTTCAGCTCCTGTGCAGGCCGCCGTGTGACTGAAATGGTGGCCACGAGTTATCTTTCCTCGTGGTGCTGATGGAAACAATGCCCTTACGGTTCTTTGTAGACAGTTTTTCAAACTTATTCATGATTTTGAAGAAACAGATGAAGATAAAGATGCTTATTGTAGAAGCACCAAAAAGAGAGAGAGAGAAAAAGTCTTAATTCTGCTGTTTAGGTACCACTCTAATATTTTGATATATAAGTTATTTCATTGTAGACATTTTATACATTCTTGCATTCTGTGTATACAGCTGCTTTATGACTCAACTCATGATTTCCACATTTTCTAAAAATGTGATTTGAATATTGAGATTTTTAACTCAGTATTTTTTTTAAAAGAGATTTAGTTAATTTTATTTATTTTGTGTGTGTGCTTTGTCTGCATGTCATATCTGAGTACCAAATGTGTGACTGATGCCTGCGGAGGCCCAAAGTGGGTTTCAGAGTCCTTGGAGCCGGAGTTACAGAAGATGGTGAGCTGTCACATCAGTGCTGGGAATCGGACCTGAGTCCTCTGAAGAGCAGCCAGTGCTCACAACTGCTGAGCATCTCTCCAGCTCCTCAGCATCCTTAAAAAATCTTTTTTATTTTATTTATCTATTTATTTATTTATTTATTTATTTATTTATTTATTTATTTATGTGTATGTGGCAAAGGACAGTTTGTGGGACTTGGTTTTTTCTTTTTTCTTTGTGGGTTCTGGAGACTTAATTTAGGCCACCAGACTTGGTGTCTGGTGCCATTCCTTTATGAGCTGTCTTGCTGGCGCTTTTAAACTTAAAAAGATTATTATTTTTATGTGTATGTGTCTGCATAAGTTTGTGTACACCCCGTATGTGAAGGAACCCACAGAAGCCAGAGGAGAGTGTTAGATCCCCTAGAACTGGGGTTATAGGAGGTTATGAGCTGTCATATAGGTTCTGGAAACCAAACTCAGGTCCTCTGCAAGAGCAGCAAGTGCTCTTACCACTGAGCCATCTCTCTATCCCCAGCCTTCATTTTAATAGCCATAGGCCATTGTGCTGTGTGCTGAGCTATTATTAAACTGGTTAGAGTTTAAGTTGTTTTAAATATTTGGCTTTTAGAAGTAGTGCTATATGGGAACTGTGGTTAAAAACAACACTAAATTTTTATTCTTGCATAATCTTCTTGGAAGATTGTTTTGTTTAGGATTACTGACCCAGAAAAGGATGTCCATTGTATACGCCTTTGATACAATGAATGCATTTCCTTCTACAGGAAATTTGTAGATTCCACAATGTGTAATCTTTCCTTCACTTGTTTCTTGATTTTCAAGAGAAGTATTATAGCCTGGTGATGACAATGCAGCCTTGGGGGTTGGCTTGCTTGCTTTATACTGTAGCATTGTACTAATTTGCCATCTGAACAGTGGGCTGGGAATGATCTGAGGCATTCTTTCATTCTCCGAATGAAGCATACTTTCGAGCAGGCTACCCCTTTTTCTCCAGAGGAATTTTTACCTGACTCTGGGTATATAGATAAATAAAGTAGCTATACAAATCAAACATTTAATTAAATTTGTAAGTTTATTTTAAGGATGGGGCCATCCCTGATAGTTTAGCTATCAAATTGCTAGCTACATGAGCATGAGGAACTGAGTTTGGTACCCAGAACCCATCCAAAAAAGCTAGACATGGTGGCACATCTTGTAATCTAGTACTGTGGAAGCAGAGACAGGCAGATCTGTGAATATGGCGTCAGCTTGTTCTACATAGTGAGTTCTAGGACAGCAGGAGCTATGTAGTAGAGGGACCCTATCTCAAAAGTCAAACAGAAAATATTATGATCTACTGTGTGTGTGTGAGTATACTAGCCGTGGTGCATGTGTGGTGTCAGAGAACAGCTTTCAGGAGTTGATTCTCTCTCATCATGTGGGTCTGGGAGATCAGATTCACTTGTCAGACTTGGTAACAGTTGGCTTTACCTGATGTCTTAGTTTCTTGCCTTCCTCTTTTTTTTTTTTTTTTTTTTTTTTTTTTAATTTAAGGTTTTATCTTTTGGGAGCCCTGGAGTATTGGCTCAGCAGTTAAGAGTACATGCTGCTCTTGCAGAGGACCCAGGTTCAGTTTCTAGCACCCATATGAGGTGGCTCACAACTGTTTGTAATTCCAACTCTGATGAACCTGAGGCCTCTGGCATGTGCCCACACATAGATAAATACAAAGTTAGAAAAGGAAATCTTAAATTTAAAAATTGCTGGGCATGGTGGCACACACCTTTAATTACAGCACTAGGGAATCAGAGGCAGGTGGATCTCTATGAGTTCAAAGCCAGCCTGGTCTGCAGAGTGAGTTCTAGGACAGCTAGGCCTGTTACACAGAGAAACCCTGTCTCAAAAAAAAAAAAAAAAATTGTGCATGAATATTTGCCTGCATATGTCTATGTACCATGTGTGTGCAATGCCCCCAGAGGCCAGAAGGGGGCAATATATCATTGGGAACTAGAGCTACAGACAGTTGTTAGCTGCCATATGAGTGCTGGAAACCAAAAACCTAGGTCCTCTGCAAAGCAGCAAGTGCTCTTAACCATTGAGCCATCTCTCAAACGGCAGAAATTGTTGGAAACTGATCTGAAGCCAAAATTCATTTAATAATTTTTTTATGAAACTTAAGTCAGCAACTCATACAGCTGTTTTTAAAATCAAATATTCTAACACAATACAATCTAAAGATATACAAAGTAAATTTAATACAATTAAATTAAATTAAAACAAATTTAATACATATTGAGTGACAACAGCATATTAAATCTGTGTCTTTCATAATTAAACTATTATGCTTCTGTCAGAGCAGAAAACTGTGTGTAAAGACATTACAAATCCACAACACAGTCGCCTAGAATTTGAGCCAAGTGTTTCCGGCACTGCTTGTTCATTGGTGCTAGGTACCCTTTCTATGTGCTCAGAACCAGGGCCCCACGCTGTGCAAAGTGTGGGAATGCTGTCACAAACATCTTGAATTTATTATGTGTTTGATTTAGAATTTTTGGTTATTCCTCCCATAGAAAGCTCTTCCTGTTGCCAAATGTGAGCCCACATTCAGTTAGATGACTAGATCAGCGGTTCTCAGCCTGTGAGTTGTGACCCCTTTGGGGGTCAAACATCCCTTTCACAGAGGTCGAATCAGATATCCTGCACATCAGATATTTACATTACACTTTATAATGTAGCAGTTATGACAAATAACATGACAGTTATGAAGTAGTAATGAAAATGACTTTATAGTTGGGGGTCACCAAAACATGAGGGACTGTATTAAAAAGTTGCAGCATTAGGAAGGTTGCTAACCACTGCTTTATATGGAGTTGACACCCAAGATTTAAGAATTGGTGTGTCTTGCTGGGTGTGGTGGCGCATGCCTTTAATCCCAGCATTTGGAGGCAGAGGCAGGCAGATCTGAGTTCACAGAGTTGGAGGCCAGCCTGGAACAGAGCGAGTTCCAGGACAGCCTGGGCTACAGAGAGACCTTGTCTGGAAACAGTGAAACAACCAACAGAACAGTGACAACAGGGACACAAAGGGGCAGGAGGAGGCTCGAGTCTTAGTGAGGGCTCAACTGTCGTCTAACATGGTGACCAAAGCAAGGGAGGAAGGGCTTGTTTCCGCCTGCCGTCCCTCCTCACAGTCAGTCATCACGAGGGAAGTCAGCAGGAACTCTGTGGAGGAGTCTTTCCTCCTGCCTTGCTCAGCCTGCTTTTGTAGATAGCACCCAGGACTACCAGCCCAGGGGTAAACTGCTTACCCTGAATTGGGCTCTTCTTCTTCAGTCATCAATCAAGAAAATGCACCACAGGCTTGCCCACAAGCCTCTGATGGAGGCACTTTCTTTTTCTTTTTTCCCTTTGGTTTTTCAAGACAGAATTTCTTTGTGTAGCCCTGGCTGTCCTGGAACTAGTTCTGCAGACCAGGCTGGCTTGGAACTCACAGAGCTCCATCTGTGTGCCTCTGCCTCTTGAGTGCTGGGATTGAATAAAGGTATGCGCCACTACTACCTGGCAAGATGGCATCTTCTTAACTGAGATTCCCTCTTCCAAAATGACCCTAGCTTGTGTCAAGTTGACACACACTGAACCTTAGAGCAACCAAATAGTTGATTAGGGAAAGTTTGTCTTTATAGAAGGTGGTAATGGAGTGATAGGGTATTAGGGCCTGGGGAACTATAGATGAATAGTCACACCCTGAGTTCAATCTCCATTACCACCAAAACAATAATGGAGCTGTGTCAGCCCACATTGAATTAATGGAATGAGATAGTAATTGTGCTATCATAGAGGTAGCCAGATATATTCCATAGCTTCTGACTGGGGAGTGTTCTTAGAAAAATCTCACTTGCAAGTGATCAGAACTTTTAGTTGTAAAGACTAATTGACAGGAAATTGAAGGACAGAAGAATGCTCTGAAAAACACAGTGGACTAATGGCCTAGGTGCTTCTGTAAATAAATGGCTCAGAGATACTCTATTTCCCCTTGAGACAGGGAGTGTGAGGGGAAGGTAGAGATGGTAGGAAGGTAAAATCACTTGTCACATTGACAGACTTTAAGAATATTAATGATTTCTGAACTTTATTTGAATATTGATTTAATAAATCTTATGCAGGAAAATAATTGAAATTATTGGGTATATTTGAATATTTCATATTTATATTTAAAAATTTTTTAAGATATGTGGTCTTAGCCAGGTCTGGAAAAAGCCAGCATGCCTTTTAATCCCAGTTCTTGGAAGTCAGAGGCAGGCAGATAGATCTCTATGAGTTTGAGGCCAGCCTGGTCTACATAGAGAGTTCCAGGACAGCCAGGACTACATAGTGAGACCCTGTCTCAAAGAAACAAGTGAACAAAACCTGAAACAAAAGAGGTTTGGTCTTGCTGTGTTCAGGCTTGCTCTGAACTCTCGGGCTCTCACAGTCCTCTGCTCATCTTGCAAGTAGCTTCAACTACAGGCACATTCATCCTCTGGCTCTTTAATATTGGGTATCTATTATAATACAATGAACTTAATTTTCTTTATTTTTTTCTTTTTGAAATAGAGTCTTACGGGGCTGGAGAGATGGCTCAGAGGTGAAGAGCACTAGCTGCACTTCCAGAGGTCCTGAGTTCAATTCCCAGCACCCACATGGTGGCTTACAACCATCTGTAATGAGAGCTGGTGCCCTCTTCTGGCCTGCAGGCATACATGCTGTATACATAATAAATAAATAAATCTTAAAAAAAAAAAAAAGAAAAACAAGAAATAGAGTCTTACTATGTAGCATTAGCTGTCCTAGAGTTCACTGGATAGACCAGGCTGGCCTGGAACTGAGAAGTCTGCCTGTCTCTGCCTCACTAGTGCTGGGATTAAAGGTGTTTACCAGGCTAAGTGTTGTTTTCTTTTTAAAGATTTTCATTTTGCTTGTGTGTGCACGTGTCTGTGCCTGCATTGGCCAGAAGAGGTCCTTGGATTCCCTGGAGCTGGAGTTCTAGGCAAGTTATGAGACATTCAGTATGGACGCTGGGAAATGAACTCGGGTCTTCTATAAGAGCAGCAAGCATTCTTAACTGCTGAGCCCTCTCTCAAGCCCTGAATACTTTTTCTTATGGTTTGATCATCTGAAGTGCTGATGTTTCTATCCAATATCAATATCATCAGAACACTGAAAATTTAAAGCCGTGCTAAAACTATCCTTCTCAATGGCTAACATTCAAAAGGGATGAAAGTACTAAGAGTTAACAGATATGCAGAACAAATGCATGGTTTGGGGAGTATATGGTGGTGCAAGAAAATGGTTGGGCAGTATGTATGGAAGCTGTTTATACCCAAACCAGCTAGGTTTGGAGGCATATTCCTGCTCACACTGTAATCCTAGCACTGGAGGCAGATGAGAGGATCAAGAGTTCAAGGTCACTGTCACCTACATAGTGAACTTGAGGCCAGCATGGGTGGTCTCAAAACAATAACTCCTCCCTTTTGTGATCAAGCCTTTCCAGTCATAGGTGATTGATTGCCCAATGGAGATTCTATACTTATAGCCTCTGAGAGACAAAGTCTAGAGTATCCATTCAGAGATGTAGGAGTCCTGCAGTACAGTGAGTGTTGTGAAAAGTGTTGCTTTCAACACGAGTGTGCAAATATCTGTCTTTGCTCCCCCCACCCCCACTTTAAGAGCAGCCACTGTAATGAAGTGTGTTACTCGCCAAGCAGCCAAGGACCAGAGCTGCCACTGTCTTTGGGTATGGAAGTGATGGTGTGCGACTGGGTCTTGAGCAGGGCGACACGCCCTCTGCTCCCTAGTGTTCTGGTTTGGGTGAAGTCACAATGATGATGTGGCTTCCTTCGTATCTGCGTTGCTGTCAATCTTTCAGTGACCTGTGGACTCTGAATAGTCAGGCTCTAGGCTGAGAAAGAGCAGAGTGATACTTTGTTATAGGAAAGGACTAATTGGAGTTGATATAAGACATTTTAGCTAAATGTTGGACCTGTATTTTAAAATTATCTTATTTTTATAGGTGTGTGTGGGGTGTGTGTGGGGTGTGGGGGGTGTGTGTGTGTGGGGGTGTGTGTGGGGGGTGTGTGGGGGGTGTTCAACTCCCAGGTTTGGCTCTCCTGCAGTCAGTCATGAACTCTCTCAGATGGATGGACTGAGGTCCTAGCACGTGTGGCTTGGCAGGAGGTTGAGGTGAAGTTGGTGGTGGGTCAGCTGGGAAGTAACAGCTGCTTGGCAGTGAGAACCAGGCCTCTGATCTAGAGGCAGCTAGTGACCAAAGTGTTGGGAAGCACAAAGAAAATGGGCCTGCCAGTGTTTTATTTAGTGCTGCAGTGCCTGTGTTAATGCTTCATGAACACACCCAAGGATTTTATTCCAGAGGGCTTAGGATTTAAGAAATGAATAAGGTCAAGTAGTTCAAATAGTCAGGGTTTGGACGTACCACAGAGTAGTAATTAAAAAACTAAGTTAAGCTGGGCGGTGGTGGCGCACACCTGTAATCCCAGCACTCAGGAGGCAGAGGCAGGCGGATCTCTGTGAGTTCGAGGCCAGCCTGGTCTACAGAGCTAGTCCAGGACAGGCACCAAAGCTACAGAGAAACCCTGTCTCGAAAAACCAAAACCAAACAAACAAACAAACAAAAAAACTAAGTTAATAAAAAATGTAATTTTGAACATCAATTATTGTTCCTGGGTAGGTTAGTAGATAAAATTTAAATATTATTTCCAATTAAAATTTACCAAAATGTCCCACCTTAACTGAGTTTATTAAATACCAAATCAAGACATAGATTTAAAATGAAATGTCCCTTTTAAGACGCACATCAAGGGTGGCACTGACCTGTGTTCATCTAGGAGGAGGGATGGCGGCCGTTCACCGCCACTCTTCCTCTTAGTGCTGGGTTGCTGCCGGGTCCCCTGTGTGTGGTAACTTTGAGGACATCGAGGCCAGTGGGCTCTGGTCTATGTCTCCAACACAGGACATCCTGTTTGCCTTGCTGCCCTTCAGTTGTCTCTTTAGAAAGTCCTTGAACATGATTGAGACAGTGGGTTGTTTGTCTTCTCCTGAGGGTTTTGCAGGGAAGGCGGCTTCTGATACTGGTACAGGTGAGCCTGCCTCACAGTGAATACAGGCTTGCCCTTCAGAGTGCATTGTGTCATACAGGGCTGGGGTCTGGGGCAGGGCTGGGGTCTGGTGCTGGTGATCACACCCAGGGCCTGGCACATGCTACCCCAGTGCTCTTCTGCTGAACTGTACCCTCAAACCCAAGATTTTCATTGTAATAAAGGGTGTCTTCTGTCTGCCCAACCCCCTTGTTGGCCCCCGACACTAGGATTTGCATCTGTGTATGTCACCTTCCATGTACATGTTGTTTGGGAACAAAAGGTTCACAAAACAGTACATCCCTGGCTGTTGTGGAAGACCAGGCTGGCCTTGAACTCACAGAGATCTGCCTGCCTTTGCTTCCCAAGTACTGGGATTAAAGGCTTGCACCACCACCTCCTGGCGGAAAAACAGTAATCTTACTGTCTGTGAACATGTCAAAGTTTGCTGCTCTTTGATTTTTCTTTCTATAAGTCTTTGTTGACTGTAACAGACATACACATATGGAAATTTCACAGTGACTTTTCATAAATTAAACACATACCATCAACAGCATCAGACCAAACAGAGCATTCCCTGTCCCTAAAGAGACTGGCTGCCGTGGGGAGGCTCCTGTGTGACATCTTCCTTTCAATGACCTCTCTCATGGGAGCAGCCTGCCTTCTGGCATGTGTGTGGGTGTGGGTGTGGGTGTGTGGGTGTGTGTGGGTGTGTGTGGGTGGCTAGTTGTGACCCACTAAATTAATTTCAAGACCTAGTGGGTCTCAACTTGCTACTTGGAAAAAATGTAGCCATGTATCATCTAATTACTCTTGAAGTAGGTATTTTCTTTTTTGTAGATGAAAAAGATGAAGGCCAAGATGAGTTGGTTTCTCCCAGGATCACATGGCTTGTGCTGTTTGTCTTGTTCCCATGTTGTCCTCTTCCTGAGATGGAGTGAGTGTCTTGTTTAGAAGGTCGTTGTAGCTGTTCTGGTTTTATGCTCAGTGTATCCCTCTTAATGTGCTTTCAGAAAGGGTGTTCACTAGGAAGACCGTTTTTTAGTGAACTGCCGATATTAGCACTCTGAGCATGAGTCACTTCCATTTGCTTGTTGCTTTGGTGGTGTTTTGGAAGATTTCTTGACATTTGTCCTCTGGTCTCAGGGTAGATGGAAACTGCAGGGCTAGATGGTGTGGGCTGTCATACAGGAAAAGCTTAGTGCCTTCCTTGCCTCTCTAGTGCAGCTTGTTGAGGAGATTTCTGTCTAGCCCATGTCTCAGGGGCTTAGCATATCTCCTGGAAGCCTCAGTTAAGCAGTCCTGTCCTCCTTGCCTTCTGATTGAGAGACTACTGCTTCTAACTAGCTTCTCTGGGAGTTGGTACACTGAGAGCTGCTGAGGTCATGTCCCACAGTCTGTATCCAGAAATTCCTGCTTGAGGATGCGCCTAGGGACTCTATCAGGCTGGAAATGATACCTAACTCTGTTAATGCTTAGCTGAGACTTAGTTCCAAGAGCCTTGAATTTTCAGGTTCTTCTAAACCCATGGTAGAATGATCTGGGATGGAGATAAGGCTCAGTGGTTAAGAGGTGATACTGCTCATTCAGTTGCCAGCACCAATGTTGGGTGGGTTATAACTGCATAGTAATTTCAGCTATAGAGGAATCTAGTGCCCTTTGTGGCCTCTGCAGGCATTGTGCATACTGCCTTCCTCATCTACCCATAGTTAAAAATAAAATCTTAAATCACTGTCTCTTTTTTTAAATTGTGGGAAACAAAGAATTTTAAACATCTTTCTTCTGTGTCTTAACAAAAGATTTATTTTTAATTGTGTGTGTGTGTGTGTGTGTGTGTGTGTGTGTGTGTGTGTGTCTGTGTGTCTGTGTGTCTGTGTGTGGGTATGTAATGTGAACGCAGGTGCTCCTAGAAGCTAGAGGCATAGGATCCTCAGGAGCCAGATTTACGAATGATTGTGACCCACCTGACAAGGTTGCTGGGAACCAAATTCACTGGAAGAGCCATCTTTTCAAATTCAGCTTCTTGTTTTTCTAGAGCCTTGAGGGGCATCAGTAGGTGGTTTGAGAACTCACTAGTTTTTAAACATGAATCTCGTTTAGAATGGCTGCAAGAGACAAAGCTGAAAGTTTAGCCAAGATCTGCTCCTAAGGGAGTTTGAAAGGCTTTAGACATAGCATTCGGACACCAGACTAATCTACAAGAAGTGTAGTAATATGTATGTTACTTTTCTAGTGCTGTGATAAACCACCATATAGTAGAAAGGATTTATTTGGGCTCACAGTCCATGATGGTGGAGTGAAGGCGTGGCTGCTGGAGCAGCAGCTGAGAGCTTGCATCTTGAACTGCAAAAAGGAAGCAGGAAGAGTGAACTGGGAATGGAGCGTCTTTCAAATTCTCAAAGCCTGCCCCTAGTGACTTATTTCCTCCAAAAGGGCACTTCCTAATTGTATCCAAACATCACCAACTTGGGGCCATGTCATCAGACCTCCTCAGGGAGGGATGAGATTAGATGACACTTTGCTGCAGTGTCAAGAGTGGGAAGAGTGGGTTCAAGGCTGGAGGAAGGTGGCTGGTTGGGCTATTGACATTCTTAGAGGAGGGATGATGATACCAGCTTGAATTACGGAGTCAGAGATGTATAGGATGAAGTGTGGCTGAAAGCAGTTTGGGAGGTAGTGTTTACAAATGTAGTGATGGCTGTGAGGATCGGGGGAGGAGCCACACTAGGAAATTCAAGGGCAAAGATGGGTTACACAGTAGGAGGAGGTTGGCAGAGGAACTGGTGGATTTAGTTTTGGACACATGGAGAATTTTACGTGCTGTGGAGTCCTCTGAGGGGTATTTGGACATGGATTCCTGCAGTGAGGAAGAGAGACTTGATGGCTGGAATATAGCTTAGCCATATAGAAAGCTTGCCTAGCATGTGCAAAACCCTGGGTTTGGTCCCCAGCATCCCCCACCCCCAAAGGAGAAGGACAGTTGGAGGCCTGAATTGGAGGGAGATACTCAGAGCATGTCCAGTAGTAGAACAAGCTCCCGAGGAACCCCCACATTAAGGGACAGGCTGAGAAAGAGGGGCGGCTAAAGAGAAGGCTGGCTAAGACAGCCTGGCCAGAGAGGCAGATGGGGACCAGGAGGCTGTGCTGCTTAAAGCTGAAGAAGTTTCCTTTCTTTCTTTCCAACGTTCAGAGGGGTTCAGGGGTGAGGTTATGTTGATGAGGGGGCTGCCTAGTGGACCCGGCTTAGATGACGCTGGCTTGCTGTGGTTTGAGGACTGGTGCACCAGGGGTAGGTCCCCACTAAGGTTTTCTGTGGAGCTGAAGAAAGTGCGGTACTGGATGAACTTTTAGAGTTGTTTACACTGAGCGTGCTTAGACGGCTGGGAGGAAGTGGTGAGAGGCGAAGGCGGAAGCAGTGGGTGAGTGCATCCAGGGCCAGGCAAGCTCATGGCGGGGACCCCCCCCCCCAGCTTTCCAGGAGCCCGGGGGGTCCATGGCCCTCAGTGCTGTGTTCTCTGCAGTGCCCTTTACCCCTTTACACAGTTCTGCCTGCACTGGTGAAGTGGTTCACAGCCAGTTAGGTTTTTAAAAGCTGACTGCATCCCCACCTTGATCTTTTCTCTGAGTACCATTGCTGGAAGGGGAGTGCACTTTCTGTAGATCTCAGCGTTGATGGAGACTTTCGGAGGGCGGGGTGTGCTATGGTGGGGTGGCTCTGTTAGGGCTCAGAAATGATACCCCAACATGTGGCACTTTGGCCTGCTGAGTTTTTTTTTTTTTTTTTTCTAAGTCTCAGAACCAACATCCTTGGTGCTTTCTTTTGGTGACATCTCGAGCAGTCGCTCTGACCACCTAACTGTCGTGATGCTCAGGGGACTTCTTTAATGTTCTGGAAGGGCCAGCCATGTCCTCCAGCAGAGTGGCAGTTGTCACCGACTTTTTGAAGATTCCTCAGCGGCTAGCTACCGAACCACATCACAGAAGGACTTGACGCCATGCAGCATAGACTTGGTCGGTTAGCACCGGCTCTCATTTCCCTCAGATCTCATGAGGAGCGCCCGTAGTAAGCTTTTCTGTTCCCTGGGGTTCTGAGTGTTCACTTGCCTGTGATTGCCCCTCCCTCTGGAGGTAAAAACTGTATGCTGCCTTTCCTGTTGATCTGTGTGGGGGAGGGAGGAAGTTCACTTGCTTCTACAGTCCCAAACTCCTCATAGTAAAGTTATCTTTGACCTTTTCTTCAGACACGTGAACTTGTCAAATGGGATTAGTATGGAAAAGGGCTAGAAATAGTTCTTTGTTCTTGCTAACAACACCCCCTGCCCCCATACAGTACACATGCAGGCATTCATCATTTTGTCCTATAAGAACTCAGATGGAAACCCACTGGGCTTTCCCATAGAGAAGGACATAGGGATCCTGACATTTCTTAAGCACCCTCTGTCTAGCAGTTTCTCTCCCAGGGACCGGTCTCCATAGTGGGGGGAGTTGATTACCCAGGCAGCTGGCCGAAGGGTTCTTTAAGATGATGGGGTTGGTACTCAACTGGAGCATAACCTTAGTACTGTCTTTGCTCCAGGAGGAGGCTTGCGATTTGCATATAAAGCAGTGCAGAAGATAGTTTGTGAGCTGTGGAGTCCCTTCAGTAGATGGAACTTACAGATTAGACTGTTGGTCCCCAGAGAGGGAAGGGCTTGGGGAGCATAGTGACCAGTATGCCAAATGCCACCACCTGACGTTTCCGTGGGAAAGAGTGAAGGAATGAAGCCTATGGGTGCTGCTGCTTGTCTCCTTGCCCCAGGTTTTAGCTCTTGATAAACTGGGGAAAATGTGAAATTTTCAGCAGGATACAAAAAGAGAGTCATTGTCTGGTAAAGAAATGGGGTATGGAGCAGGCCAAGTGGGTTCTACATACCTGGATCCCAGTCCACAGGGGCTTCTGTCCAGCCTGGGCCCCAGCCACACTTCTAAAAGGTCAGACTCTGTCATATGGGGAGCTTCAAATGGTTGCACTTTTGTGAGTCCGACCGAGGCAGCCCTTCTTGAAATATGGGAAGAAAATAGGGTGTAAGTCAACAGCAGGGGTTTCACCTAGAAAGCAGGAGCAGGCATGAGTTGGTGTAGGCTTTTTCCTGCAAGCCACAAAATATGTGAGGTTGGAGTTCAGCTAACACCTGGAAGAAGCCAAGGGCCTTTGGAGGTCAAGCTGAGGCTCATGGAGTCTTGGTTTTAGATCCACCCTTAACAATTAACTGAGAACTAAAGGGTTCCAACTTTACAGGTACATCTAGCTGTGGTGGAAGTTGCCTAGCGACCGAGCACACTTACCAGAAATGGCGGGAGCAGAGATAGCTTGGAGAGATGAGGGTCAGAGGCATAAAAGGGCAGTTTATTTTCGCAGAAGGACTAGACGGAGAAGAGAAAAGAGAATGGAAGGGCTAGATGTGGAAGAACTGGAGAGGGCTGAACTAGATGGAGAAGAGGAACGAGATGGAAGATGAGGAAGAGGGAGACGGGAGAGGAGCTAAGATGGGAAAGAACTAGATGGATGAGAACCTAGAAGGGACAGAACTAAGATGAGAGAATTAAGATAGAACTTAGAGGGGACCGCAGATAAATGTGGAGAGAAATCAGGCAAGAAAGGAGCTAGGCACGAGAGCAGAACTGAAGCTGTGTAGACAGAATTTAATCCCAGAGGAATAAAGTAGACAGACTAAGAGCTCAGTGTACTTAGATTCTTTTCCCAAAAATAATTCTCGCCGTTTGTATTTTCTCTTCTGGGCCCCTGGGAAGAAGATTATTAAGACTTGTCCATAATAATATTTGAGAACTGTTGCGGGCTGGGTGAGGTCCTTCCACAGCAGAAGCCAGACCTTGACACAGGAGCTTCCTTGCCCACCCATTGTCTCTGCTTCCTCCACCATTTCTTTCTGTCAGAGCCAGACTTCTGTGCTGTGCTGAGACTGGTTGGGTCCTGGGCCGGGGGTGAAGAGTTTGGAAGGCTGGTTAGGGGAACTTTTTGAGTAACAGTTTCTCCAAAAATGCCAGTGTCCTTTGCTTGGCTCTTGGAGTCCAGGACTGTACATGTGCCTTCACTATAATTACTACTACCCTTTCCTGAAGGGTCTGTGTGGAACCCACAGGAAAAGGCTTCCACAGGGGCGGTTTCCCCATCCTTGCAGAGTGGTGCTGTTTCCTGTTTATCAGCATCCCCACTCCTCTGGGACTGGCTCAGGGACTGTGGGAGGATGGGTGGAGGCTGAGGGGCTGCTCTACTTATCCTCTGCTCTGGGCTCTGGGGAGTCCAAAGGAAGGAAGGCTCTTGGGAAGGAGGAGGGGCCTTGGAAAGAAATGGGCTTCCTAGGAGGGAAGAGGGGCCTTGGGAAGGAGGAGGGGCCTTGGAAAGAAATGGGGGCCCTGGAGAAGGAGAGGCCCTAGAAAGAAATGGGGTCCTGAGGAGAAATGAGGGTCCTGGGAAGTAGGAGGGGCCCTGGGAACAACCTATTCCTCATGCACCGACCTTTGCCCATCCAGCAGAGGCAAGAGTGGATTCCAGGAGCACTGAGTAGCAACAGAGGCAGGCTATGTGCTATCCATGTGAGCTTGCTGTACCTTCAGTAGAGCTATATAAGGTCTTGAATGTAGGTTCAAGAGGGACACTAAGATGGATTGTTTTGGGCATGGAGTTTGTTTGAAGAGTTATTAATGCACAGACAGTCAGAAAACAGCATTGCATGGGCTTTGAGGAGAACTCAGGCCCCAGTACCAGAGAAAAACAGCATGGTCAGTCTGAGCAGACTACAGTACCTTTAGCAGTTCTCTCACAGATACCCATAAGCCCTCTACCGAGACACTATCTGATTTCCCAGTTAACAGACTTCAGGTGTCAGGATCTTATCTAGGAAGTGAGACATCAAAGAGCATTGGCCAAATAGCCTGCTTCCCACATTCCCTGCCTCCTGCATGGGAATCAGCTGTGAAACCACCCCCATTCTCAGAAATGTATAAGAAATCCAGGGTCTGGAAAAATGAATGGCTCAATGGTTAAGAGCATTGGCTGCTCTTCCAGACAACTGGGTTCAGTTCCCAGCAACCACATGGTGGCTCACAACCATCTGTAAATCCAGTTCCAGGGGATTCAACACCCTCTTCTGGTCTTTAAGGGCATAAGCATGTATATGATGCATATAATGCATGCAGACAATCAAACACTTATAAAATAAGAACAAACTTGTAGAGGAGGCAGCCCTCACTTTTGTGTGCATCCCAGTGGAGAGTGAGCACATACATGCATTGATGCTTTAACAGGTAGCTTGCATGTGTTAGACATCACACATTGGCTTAAGGAATCTTCATTTTTTGTTGGGTTGCCTATATGAAATAAGGAAGCCCTGCAGGCAAATGCTGCATTCAAACAATTTGTTAGATTCCCAGCCTACTGTTTTTTTCCTTGACCCTGCCCTCCTTGGGAGTGATGCCCAGGTTGGTTGGGTGTTTAAGGTTCTCTTGCTTCTGAACTGTGTGTTTGGGGCGTGTTACTGAGAGGTGGGTGCAGGAGAGGCTGGCAGGATAGCCCCAACAGACTTTCCAACAATGCGTTAGACAAGGGAGTCTTTGCCCTGTTGTAAGAGCAGAGAAGGAGACTCGTGCTAAGTGTGGTCAACGTGAGCCAGCCTAGCTTTCCAGACTGAAGCTACTACCTCCTGCAGAAGGCTTTGCTGGGTGTCTGTCTTGCTATCACCTGGAGCTCAGCACTTCTGAATTTTTAGTTTTTTAAATTTATATTTATTTACTTATTGTGGGATGAGGGCATGTGTGGAAGCCAGAGGACAACTTTGCATGGAAGTCAGTTCTCTCCTACCCTGTGGTTCCCAGAGATTGAACTGAGGTCATCAGGCTTGACAGCAACTGTCTCTACCCACTGAGCCATCTTTCTGGCTCCAGTTCTGATTTAACAAAACAAAATAAAAAAACCAAGCAACCCCAAATCTTCAAGTTTCATGTGCAGCAAGCCCTCGTCACTGCAGAGCAGCCCATTCTCAGTTGTCGGTGCTGCTTTGATCCCGGCTGGAATTTGGGTCCAGGTCCCTGCCTTCCGCCCACCCAGGAAGCTGCTGTGGGCAGGCACTCTGCTCCCTCGTGTCCACATGAGCAGCCGCTTTCCTGAGTGGAAGGCCTTTGCCTGCGGGTGGAGGAGAGGCCAGAAAAGCGGCAGGCTCTACGTTCTTGCAGGTCTCTGTTCCTTGGCGTCGTCCTTGGTCCCGACCTCCACGCCTGGGTCTAAGTGTGAATAGCTGGAGAGGTGGGCAGCTTCACCTTTCCCAGCCGCAGGTAGGAGTGTGGTGTTGTGAATGGGTGTCGGCCTCTTGTCTAAAAGAGAGAGCCTGAGCTTGCTCATTGGAGGCAGGTGAAACCTAGGGAGTTCCCTTCCTTCAGTCTTGATCCTTCCAGACTTCATTTTTCAGTCCCTCATCCCAGTCACCCTGAGGTCTTGGTAGTGTCGGCAGTCGAAGGGCTTTGCAGGGAAGTGGAATCAGGTTTGGGAAGGTGTAGTGTCATGCTTGAGGTCCATCAAAGACCCCTGGAGACTTATTTTTGAGACAGTTTTACTATGTATCCTTGACTGACTTGAGATTCCCTGTAGGCCCCGGCAGGCCTGAGACTCAGAGCAGTCTCCCTGCCTCATCCTCCTGGGCCGAGATCACAGGATTGCAGGTTCGAGACACTGTACGGCCAGAGAGGTTCTGAGCATCCTTCTCTTAGCTTCCCCAGCCCTAGCCTCTGTTTTGTCCTTTTCACCAGGGGACCCAGCAGCCTTTGTGAGTCTCCATGACGACAGGATAGATAAGCTAAAAATAACCTGTGCTGAGCCTTCTCTGGTGCTTGGCTCAGTTCCTGGGGCTTCTGGATGCTCCTGAGTGTGTCAGTGAGTGGCTGGGGTGGGGGGCGGGGGCAGTGGGCTTACATTGTGAAGTCCTGAGGCGGAGGCGGCAGACCTGGATAACCACCACGTGGCATTGTTATCTGGTCTTCCAGGTAGTTGGTTGCCAGTACTGGGTGAGTGTAAATGTTACAGAGTAGAAACTGTTGTTGGTGCCAGGACTGGACTTCTCTAACTGAGAGGATCCGTCGTGAAAGTGATAGTGTGTCTCTGTGACAGTGGAGAAGAACACAGCTCTGGTGGGATTTGCTTATCTCTCTAGGGAATCCCTGTACTAGACGGGAGGATATGGGTCCCTGGTAGTTAGGTAGTGTGCCTGCCTAGCATGTGCAAGGCCCTAGCTTTAATCTCCAGTGTTTGTAAAACAAAGCAAAACAACCCACAAAAAAGGAACTCCTCCCGAAGAACTGCATCAGAGGATTCAGAGCCATCTTGGGTCAGTGGTGACAGAAGCTGTGGCTTCTCCTCACTGGGTATGCTGTGTCTGTAGGTCCTTTCCCAGAGCCAGCAGCTGTCTGTTATGTCAGCAGTCCATACTAGCCAAGGCCCTGTGTCAGAGTTTATCATGGTTGTAAACTGACCCAGCTGTAACCATCTTTCTTACGGCAGCATCTGGGTCTCTCTGTCACACCTGGGATTAGCCCCCCCCCCCCCCCCCCCCGCCTCCCTTCTGTCCATTAGTAGGCCTTTGGCTGTGGGCCAGGCACGAGGAAATGAGAACAAGATGTCACAGTCCAATCTTCAGAAGCTGCCCGGGAAACCGTTTATAAAAGAACCCTCATTGTGAGCAGCATTGGGAGGGAACGTCCCAGGGCTAAGAGAACTTGAGGCTGAGGGAGAGAACATGTCTATGACACAGAGTTCTTAAATAAAGGATACATTTTCTATAAACTAATAAGACAGAAAGCTCAGAAGAGAAAAGCTTACTGATAACTTGACAAACATTTCACAAAAGATGATTACAATGGTCAATAATTATGAAATTATGCATGAGAGAGATTAAAATTTATTTAACTTCAAAAAGTGTCATATTTCATAAGGTTTTGAAGATGTGATAAAATGTCTGTCATTTTTAGTTTATTTTGTTGCGAATTTCTTAAGAATAAAATGAATTCCAGACCGAAAGAAAACGTAGTGGGACGAACATGCTGTAGTCAAGGGTTAGTACGGGACACTGGGCTACACCCTTAGCTCCCAGAGCCGTTTCTTATTTGTAGACAGGGCCGACTGTGTCTCCTTTCCTCTCAGTTCTGCTCCACACTCACTGGGAGGAGGTCTGAACTTCGTTCACACTGTGTGAAGTCCGGGTTGGGGCAGTCCACAAATCGCTAAGTGGTGCTGTTTATCACTTCTAAGTGATCTGATTCCCCTCCACCTCTTCTCACAGCACCCGGTCCATTTCTGCTGGGAAAAAAGATGGTGGGTAGGCTCAGAGTAGTCTGTTGCTTGGTACTGGGGTAGAGTGTGTGGCTGGTATACATTTGTTCCTCCCTCTTGGGCATGGGACAAGTCAGTTCTGCAGGTGTTTCCTTTGAGGATAATCCTGCATGGCAGCTCTGCAAGTTACATTGCAGAGGGTTTGCTGATGCCAACCAAGGTCATGTGTGGGGTAGGTGGGGTACCCAGTTCTGGCTAGAGCATTGACTTGAATGGACCAGAGGTGGCCTTGCGCTCTGCCTGTGCCAGCTTTCACCCATGTATTCTTGTGAAGTCCAGAAGTCTTCCAGGATTGGGGCATAGTGGTATTTACTAATTTCTGGGGGCAAGAAACCCCAAATCTGGCTTCTTCTGAGAACCTGGACAATGCCACTGACCACTCTGGAGGTTATGAGAGTCCACAGCATGCCCTGGCACAGTAGGGGCCTCAGGTTCAAGTGCTGGTGGCGAGGAGTTTTCAGAAGGGGCCTGACAGGGATGAGCCTGGGATACTTAGACAATGGCAGACTCACAGCCAGGCCCTCAGGAAGTCAGCCACAGCCTCCTCCTCTTTGCATCCTCTGGATCCAAGTGAGCCATGTCTGTCTTCTCATGCCTCCTCCGCTCCCCCCCCCCCCCCCCCCATGGTGTGCACGACACAGATGCCGCTACTGTCCGAACACTGTCAGGATTACTGTGTCCCATCTGCTCTGTCACCTCCCTGTGCCAGGTGCTCTCTGAGTCCTTTTCCTGTGGATCTGCTGCCATAGCTACTCACTTCTTAGCTCTCCCCACAGTTTTGACCTGCGCTCTTCTGTTTGTGCCTTGTAGGAATCGGAGTCAGAAGCAAAAATAGATGGAGAGACTGCATCAGACAGTGAGAGCCGAGCTGAACCAGCTCCCCCGCCAACCTCCATAGATGACACCCCAGAGGTCCTGAACAGGGCTCTTTCCAACTTGTCTTCAAGGTAACCAACCGGCTTCGTGGTGCACGGTGCCCATTGCTGTGTGAGACTGAGGTTTTTAGGGTTTCTGCTTCAGGATTTTTTCTCTCCACATATAGCTGCTGTGAACATATTTTTCAGTCTCCAGGAAGAACTAAGAAGTGTCTCAGCTTAAGTGAATCAGGGGTAAAAACTTCTGACTCTCAAAAAACCAGCCCTCTTAATCCCAGCTGTGTGCATGTATGAGAAGCACAAACCGTAAGACTCTAAAGCGTTTTCTGAAAGTGTTTCTGTGTGCCTTCTGTGGATTAGGGCATCGTGAATCCTGGGGTCAAAGCCTAGATTACCATTAGCTTGCTGCAGGATCAGTTTCCATTTCTCAGCATAATATGCACAAATATTTTATGCTGATTTAAAAATGCCCTTTGAAATAAAACCTATTTAGACAGTTGTGTTGAGGGTTGGATGGGTTAATACATAAAATTCTTACAGATATGCCTGTTGCATATTTGCGGTAGTTGGTACTCTCATTGTCTAGGACAGCTTAGTTATCATTGTGATTTCAGAGCCGTGCCGTGTAGAAGCCCGCTGTAGGAAAAAATGATTTTAGCCTTAGAAATGGCCATGGAAGCCATCCATGTAGACACAGAAGCAAAGGGCCTATCTTATCCCCTGGCTCTAACACATTACCCTCAGACTTTAAGGTGTGTCCTAGAGTGGCTTCTGCGCCTGCTGAGTTTGGCCCTGAGCAGGCATTGGTGCGGAGGTCCTGCCCTCACCAGCTGTGCCTCCGTTGAAGTGAAAGGGGTGCTCTGGAGATGATTATATTCAGAGCCCGCCAGACTCACTTCCTTTAGGCTTGTCCTTTGGTTCTCAGGGCTCCTGACAGGTCTTTCTCTCTCACCTAGATGGAAGAACTGGTGGGTGAGAGGCATCCTGACTTTGGCCATGATTGCATTTTTCTTCATTATCATTTACCTGGGACCAATGGTTTTGATGATGATTGTAAGTACCATTGAGAAGCCATTTGAGTGCTGCATCCAGCTTTCCCTGTGGGATTGATCATCTGTAGTGCCTTGGGTTGGGTTGGTTCTGGGAATCTCAGAATCTTCTGTCTTAGAGCACCTCTAACCTCCCATTTGTCATGTGTAGCTGTAGGGTCACTGGCGTGAATGGTGATCCTGATCCTGACTGTTGGTTTGTGCGAGACTGTGGTTTCCTTTCTTGTTTTCCTGGGGCTTTCCTCACAGACTTGAATGTCCATTAAGAAGTTGCAGTCCACAGGAGTCCGATCTTCCTACTTGTTTTAGTTATGCTTTCTGTTGCAATGATAAATACCATGACCAACGGAAACTTGGGGAGGAAAGGGTTTATTAAGTTTACATGTCCTGATCACAGTCTATCATGAAGGGATGTCAGGGCAAAGGCCATAAAGAACACTGCTTGTTGGCTTGCTCCCCATGACTTGTACAGTCTGCTTCCTTAGACATCCCAGGATCACCTGCCCAGGGATGGCACGACCCACAGTGGACTGAGCCTTCCACATCAGTCATCAACCAGTCTAGTGGAGGCATTTTCTCAGTTGAGTTTTGCTCTTCTCAGATGTTGCTAGTGTGTGTCAGGTGGACAAAACTTAATCAACACGTACAACCGTTACAGACAGTTCTAGATGACGACAGCTGAAGCAGTTGAAGCCCCTACATGTGTTATTCAAGGTCAAAGTGGGAAGAGGATTGGCTCAGTCCTTGAAGGTTCTAGAATAAAACGTTAACCAAGACACCAGGACTATGCATTTTACTTTGAGAAATTGTGCCATAAAGGGCTGCATTACCTTGGGGTGGTATGAGAGAAAAGGAGGATAGCAGAATCGGTGTAAGACGGAAACATTTCTTAAGTGCCTTAGCTGTGTTGAAGGCCTGTGAAGACCCTAAGAAGAGCTCTCCGATTCCTCTGTTTTTTAGGTGATGTGTGTTCAGATTAAGTGTTTCCACGAGATAATCACTATTGGCTACAATGTATACCACTCCTACGACCTCCCCTGGTTCAGGACCCTCAGCTGGTAAGCTCTCTTGGTTCATGGGACACCTTGCCTGATGTGATTTGTGGCAGGTACTTACAGTGATGGTGGAGACAGTCCTTGGCACAGACTTGCACAGAATCCTTGAGTCTGTGTCTTTCATAGGCTGGATTGTGTGGCTGTCTTTGTAGAGTCTTCAGTAGCTGGAGACTTCCCTAGAAGAAACAGATGTGTCTGTGGCTGGGGGTTTACCTCAGTAGTAGGGTTCCTTAGATTCCTCCAGCCAGGGATGGGAGTTTGCATCCCCACTCGGGATCTGTGTAGTTTATACTGCAACCCAGCACCTCACTGGAGTCAACAGGAGCTGGCAGGTTCTAGTGTTGGTGTTGCTGTCTTCCGAGACTTGATTTGCTCATCAGTGCAGCAGCTTGTTGTAGGCTTCATGTATTGGAGCCCTGCTTCTTCTGAGGCACTCGGTGCCAGCATGGTTAGGATCTGAATTCCTTCAGAGACTGTTTTTCTTCTCCTAGAAAGGCTTGGCTGCCTACCAGCAAAGGCTAAATAAATAAAGAACTGTAGTGCATATGATTTCTGAGCCCCTTCCTGACCCTCCTGCTGTTGGCTACACTGTTCTCAGGGGTGTTATTCTAGCAGAGCTGGCAAGACGCACTGACTGTGCTAATTGCTTTGTGACTTAATGATGGATAGTTATGATTTGTGCGTAAGAAACTTGGTTATGGCCAAGGAAGCTGACCTCTCACACTTGTGTACACTCTTCCACGTGTATCCTGTCACTCAACAGTACAAGCTGCCTCTCAGCTTCCACCTGCCCTTTTGATTGCTCTCTGGACTCAGATGTTGTTCTCTATGTGGCTGTTCTCTGGTTAAACAGCTGTGTTTTGAATTTTGTTAACGTACTCAGGAGGCCTGACCCTTGCTATGGTCACTTCGCAAAGGAAATTTTTCCACACAATGGAAAATAAACCCAATGTGGGAGCTTTTGTACTTCATAATTAAAAGATGGGAAAGAGAAGCTCTTCGGTTTCTTCTGTTGAGAGTTTGGGGTGACGTAGCATGATCCCATATCCAGAAGCATAATGGAGGTGTTGGTTGTGGCTTCCCCCTCATGTTCCTCCAGTTGAAGAGGGGATGTAGACAAATGCATAGTTAATGCTAGGTAAAGGATCTGGGTCACAGCCAGGCTTCCACGGGGGATATGTCCTGAGATGAAGCCTGGTCACCTAATGAAGTCATCAGCTTCTGCTTGCTATAGAAATAAATATAATGTGGTAGATGGCTGTCAGGTCATGCAGCTTTTTTTTTTTTAAATGATGTTGGAGCAACAAATGAAAACAATGTATAAATGAAGGGGTGTTCCAAGCAGGAAGAGGTAAAGCAGAACAGACCATGGCAAGTGAACCACTTTTGACAGAAGTGGAGAGTTCCTATGGGAATAATGGCAGTGAGCCTAGGGAGGTGGGCAAGGCAACTCTGGGGGGGTCCCAAAGATGTAGGAACACTACAAAAGGGGGACAACTGACTTCCAGGTTTGTAATAAAGGGGAGTGAATAAAATGTGCATACATGTCTAGATCAGCTCTCAAGATGGCAGGTTGCTCTCTCTTTTCGGAGCTGGCAGGTGGCTTCATGGAGAGCCGCATGCACTCACTCCCCTGGCGCTGTCTTCTCATTCCCAGGTACTTTCTCCTGTGTGTAAACTACTTCTTCTATGGTGAGACAGTGACAGATTACTTCTTCACTCTGGTCCAAAGAGAAGAGCCTTTGCGGATTCTCAGTAAATACCACCGGTTCATTTCCTTTACCCTGTATCTCACAGGTATGTATCGTGTGTTTCCCAGTCTCCTCTGGGCATCATGTTCCATCATGTTTCATTTGTATGAGCTGGTTAAAGTTTTCTGATGTTAACTGACCATGCTGAAGTGAGCTGACAGCTCTGTCTTACAGTGACTGTAAACTAATTTTCCCCATGGGATTTGAAATCTTTGCACTGATTGTTACAAATAAGTTAGTCTATGGACTACTTAACTTGGCTAAAGAAAAAGAGAAAGAAATGCAGTATGATTCATTTTATTCTCTCTCCTGTCTCCAACTAGGGTTCTGTATGTTTGTACTGAGTCTAGTTAAGAAGCATTATCGACTGCAGTTCTACATGGTAAGGGGAGTGTGTGTGTGTGTGTGTGTGTGTGTGTGTGTGTGTGTATTGTGTGTGCACTGCGGGGAATGTGTATGTTATGGGAATGTGTGAGAGATGGAAATTGATTTCTTGGTTTACTTGAAGATCTATAGAAACTAACCAGCTGAGTTTGTGGGCCAGATGATCTGTAGAAACTCATCAGGCCTTTCATGTTTTCTGGGACAAATCTAAACTTGACGGGGTTTGTTCTGCATTCATCTAGAACCTAGGGCAGGAAGAACAAGGGTCCTGCTGCAGTCCTTCATCCAACAGACCAGACACTCAATTTACACCCTGGGATGTCTGTCCCTTGGGCCTGAGGTGGGCTCCAGGAGGGCCATGCTGCAGCCATAGAGACATTGCTGCAGAGGCTCCATCTCTCTCCCTGTTTGGTGCTGTCATTCTGTGCCCCAGTCTGAGGGAAAACGAAATGTTCCAGACTCGAGTGCATGAAAGGACTCACTCACTAGGATGCAGACCCTGCTAGTTTCTATTGTTTGATTGGGTATTACTATGTAGCTAAGACTGGTCTCACATTTACAATCCTCCTGCCTCTGGAGTGCTGAGATTTCAGGTACCCCTCACCCACGTCTGACTTAGTCCCTGCTTTGATGGACTGTCACTAGGAAGGATTGTATTACTTTGAGAAGCTTGTTCTGTACTTCTCACTGCCTGTAAACCAGGCAGTAAAGCATGTCTTCCCTATTTCTCAGTAGTTTCCCATTTGGTCCTTACTGTTGTTTGAAGCTATTTTGGCAATAAACTTGGTAGGTAGAGTTCATTTCCTTCTCTTGCAGTTTGGCTGGACCCATGTGACCTTGCTTATTGTCGTAACCCAGTCACACCTTGTTATCCATAACTTGTTTGAAGGAATGATATGGTAAGTAGTGACACTGGGATACTGGGATGTTGCCTTTTTTCCCTTCGGGGTTGGGGGTTGTTTCTCATACACAGGTAGGCTAAGGACCTCTCCCTCCATTTCCAAGCTTTCCACCTTGAGCCTATCAGAATTTTCTGTGGGCTGGTTTACAGTGTGTAGCTGACTCAGTAGGTCTGGGCTGGCAGCTGATTTGAATTTGTAGGCCATTCCCAGGTGATGTAGATGCTGTTGTTGAGAGCCAGACACTGAGAAGCTCTACTCTAGATTGACAGGTTAATTGAAAGTTAAAGAACCAAAGGTCAGAAGCTGTGGCAACTGATGTGATAGTATAGGTAAAATAAATCATGATTTCCTGCAACTTGTGAACAAGGAAGACAGTGAAGAACACATGCAAGCAGGTTTTCCTCTCCCACCGGCCAGCTTCCAAATAACCACATGGAGACTATTATGAATTCTTATCCCATAGCTTAGGCTTGTTTCTAGCTAGCTCTTATAACTTAAATTAACCCATTTTTATTAGTTTTCTGCCTTGTGGCTTTATTACCTTTACGCTCTACTGCTCATGCTGCTTTCCTGTTTCTTCCATGCCTGACTGGTGACTCTGCCTCCTTCCCAGCATTCTCTCTGCCCTGAAAATCTTGCCTAGCTATTGGCTGTTCAGCTTTTTATTAAACCAATCAGAATGACACATCTTCACAGTATACAAAAAGTTTATTCCACAACGTACACACTTTAATAGGTCAGTAATTATAGAGGAGCTTTGAAAGCTGTTAATTCCACACTTGGCAGAAGAAACAGGGCCACATGGGTCAAAAGCAGGTAGTTACCTGACCCTACTGAAGATCATACAGAGGGAGAAATAGATGGGAAACATAATTAAAAGTAAATAAAATGCCGGAGAATTGAATCTGACAGTGGGTCAGCAGAACAGTATCCTGTTTCTGTGTGATTTGGATTAAGTGTGTGGTTTTCCCTGGAAACTTGTCTGTTGTTAGTCACAGGGTGATTGGAGAAGCTAGATAGATGCTGTTGGTGGAAGGTCAAGTCACAGCTGGTGTAATGAGAGAGATGGTAAATGTTGTGGGTAACAAGCCCATAAGCTTCATCTCAGAATGTGTCCACCTCTAAAGAGTGCCTGTAAATGTTAGCCTTATGTATTATATTTAAAACAAGTGTAGTGGCCCAGGGAGGCACCAACCAGCTCTTTCCCTGTCTGGGTTTTTATTATGTTTTTCTTTTTTTTAAGATTTATTTATTTAGTTCATGTATAAGTGCTCTATCTGCATGTATGACTTTATGCCAGAAGAGGGCACCAGATCTCATTACAGATGGTTGTGAGCCATCATGTGGTTGCTGGGAATTAGACTCAGGACCTCTGGAAGAGCAGCCAGTGCTCTAACCTCTGAGCCATCTCTCCAGGCACCTAGGTATTTAAGAGTGCTAAATTCAGGACCAATCTTACCATGAGGATCATTTGTGACTAATACTAATGTTTCTAATAAAGGCTTCATCACACACAGTTCTATAGAACAGAGACTGCCAGGAGCCTCGATGAAGGAAATGCTGTGGGAGTTGGAGGTGAAGAGAGTGAGGATGTTCAAACACTTTCAACTCCCTCAGAGTAAGCCAGGAAATACCATCTGTAGTTGTTGGGCCAGGAACTGATTTACATGTAGCATGTTGAAACTGTAACAGAGGAACTTAGTGTCAGAGTGAGGAGAGGGGCGGACTGGACCAGTTCTGTTTTGAACGACGACAGCAGGAGAGGAGCAAGGAAGAAGCGTATCTCTGAGCACTGGGCTTGTTCTCCCTGTGTCTTTCTGTAATTACTATTTTATTGTTGTGAGAAATATCATGACCAAAGAAACTTAGAAAAGATTTACTGAAGCTCATAGTTCCCGAGGGTTGATTATCAGGCAGGGAGCATGCATCAGGCAGGCAGCTCTGGCACCTGGAGCAGTGGCCGAGATCCTGAAATCTCACATCATGAGATATAACCAGGAAGCGGAGAGAGAGCTAATTTGGAATGGCAAGTATTTTGAAACCTCGTCCAGAGTCCCAAAGTCTTCCACATTCCTTCGAAAACCAGCATGGCCAGGCCTGTTACAGCAATAGCTCACTCCTTGGTTTTGTCTTAGTTACTTTGTATTGCCATGACAAAAACCATGACCAAAGTGTTATGCCCAGATTGTGGGGAGTCCCAAAAGACCACCATGGAGCCCAAATCCCATATGTAAAAGCAAAGAGCCTTTATTTCAAGCTTGAGCTTGGTCTCTCTGTCTGACACAGCAGTGTGAGCAGAGGGCCCTGATCCCAGGTTGGGTGGGGTTTTTATCATAGCAGAGGCTAGGATGAAGGCGTTTCCAGGGCTCAGGACCCTGAATGACTGACATTTGTCTACGGGTATCTTGTTGAAAGGGAAAATAGGTGTGTGCTAGGCTCAGGGACATCTGGCGATTTTATCTAATCTTATCTAAGGGTTGGAATGTTTGGGATGTCAGGTACTTCCCCTTAGATGCTGGCCCATCACTGGGTGGGTCCCTGGGTGGTTTCAGTTTATGGCTTTTCCTGGATTTGGGTGATGATTGCTGGTAAGCCTGTCATGGCAGCTGTGTTATCAAGCTGTCTCCCCCCCCCCCAACCCCCCAAAGCATGAGAGGAAACACTGTATTTGGGGCTTATGACCCGAGAGAGAGAGACAGACAGACAGACGGACACAGACATGGATACACACACACACACACACACACACACACACACACACACACGAGAGAGAGAGAGAGAGAGAGAGAGAGAGAGAGAGAGAGAGATAGAGAGAAAGGCAGAGATGGACATACAGACATAGACAGACAACACATAGGGAGGGAGGGAGAGAGAAAGAAAGAAAGAAATGGCTTGGGCTTTTGAAGCTTCAAAGCCCACTTCCAATGACACTGCTCTTCTAACAAGAACACACTTAATCCTTCCCAAACAGTTCCACCAACTGATGACTAAGTATTCACATACATGGGCCCATGGGGCATTCTCATTCAGATATCATAGAGACTATAAGTGCTAGTAATAAACAGTGGGAAATTTAACTATGACATAAATGATGTATATTACTTTAAAACAAAGATAAATACTAGGCAAAAAAAAAAAGATTTTAAATGGCTATTTTGGGGAATCGTAGTAGGAATGGAGAAATAACCAACCCCCCCCCCCCCCCGCCACCTTGAACAGTTTATTCTCTTGCTCATGTACTACTTTGTAAGAACAAGGAACAAATGGCAGTTATAAAATGCTGTCTTCATTTGTTCAGTCACTCAGTGCACATCTGACTACCAGCCATGCCAGGAACTAGGTATAGTGTGTTCCCCTGCTGCTTTCTGTTGTAAAGATCGTGTCTGTGTGTGGCCTAAGCCAGCCTTGAACTTAGAGCAGTCCTTTCTTACCTTGCTCTGCTGGTGTCAGAGACGTGTACAACCTGCCTGACTTACACCCTTTTTAAGTTTTCATTTACAGATATCAACTAAACATAGTAATGTATTTTACTGTGCTTTCATATGTGTATACAGTGTATTTTGATTGTTCATCCCTTATTGCCGTCTCATCTTGAACTTTAATGAGTTACAAATACACCATGAGTTCCTTTGGTACTGAAATATTATTGAGGCTCTTCGGTAGACTTCTGAGATCATCTTGGTAGTTATTCTTCTCTTGGGTTTTTTCCTAGGTTCATTGTTCCCATTTCATGTGTCATCTGTAATGATATCATGGCCTATATGTTTGGCTTTTTCTTTGGTCGGACCCCACTCATTAAGGTAAGTGGGTCACCTTGATGTGGGTTGTCCCAGGGTGGTAATGCTTTCTGTAGGGTTTGTCAATGCATAGAGAGGAGATCTTGCTGGTGTGTGTCCACTGTCTTCATGTCATTCCAGGGAGATGTAAGAGAAAAAAGAGCCCAAAGAGACACAGGCAAATACTTATTTCAAATACTCTACCGAATAAAATATTTTTATGTAGACATACTTTTGGGGCTCTGGTCTTTATTTGACTATTGTTGTTAATGTATATTTTTATAATATAGTTAAATGTATAAGTCACTAATGAGATCTGAAGAACATAGGATGGGAAACAAGAAAAAACTTTTTGGGGGGAGTTTTGGAAGTGACATGATTAATTGAAGAGGTATTTTTATGTAGAAATACTTCTTGTTTGTATGGTTTTGAGATGGTCTTACTGTGTAGCCCTGGCTGGTCTGGAACTCACTGGTGTAGACCAGGTTGGCTTCAAAGAGATCCTCCTGCTTCTACCTTCTTCAAGCTGGGATTAAAGGTTTGTGCTATCACCCCTAGCTAGAAATAACTTTTCATAAGTAATCAAGCACCAAACTGGAGTTACAGAAGTATCCTTTGCTGACAGTGTTTTCTGTCTGCAGCTGTCTCCGAAGAAGACCTGGGAAGGCTTCATTGGGGGCTTCTTTGCCACTGTGGTGTTTGGCCTTCTGGTAGGTGGTAGCTATTGTCAGGATGGGGAAGGGACGGGGCCTCACACCATCTTCCAAGGACTGTGCAGGAGTGGAACTATGTCTTCCCAAAGCAGACTCTTTCCTGCCCAATGCTAACCTTGCCCAAAAGAACATGTTCTGTAACTGGCATGGCAGCTTCCGGTTTTCAGGTAATTGTGTAGGAGTCCATGCATACCTTATGTCCTCTGTGCCAGGCACCAGGTAATACTAAGATTGGGGTGATGACTGGCAACTTGGAGTAAGGGGTGAGGTGAGAAGTGCTGCTTCCATTCAAGATTTTCTTCTGCACATGACTTGCCTGGAGGAGTCCCATCCTCTAGCCCTTTTGAAGACACCATTCCCTGCTGCTGATCCTCAGTCCTTCCCCTTTCTAGTGTTGGCTGGCTGTCACTGTACCCTCCCCGCACTCCCACCATGGCTTCTATGTACCACTGACTTTAGAGATCCTTAGCACAATGGGGCAGAGCTCCACAGGTTGAGAGAATCGTCTTACAGCTCTTTGCTCAGATCTTTCCTGGGATTTTTAAAGGTTTGTGTTTGGACATATATGTGTGAGTACCCAGTGAAACATATGAACCTTTTGCTTAACAATTCAGATAAAATATATGTTGGTGAAACACGGGCCTGTCTTTGAGTCCATGGCACACAGTGAACAAGGGTGCGAGGTACTCTGAGAGTCATGGCCCAATCAGGTGCTGGCCTGCTGCTGGGCTGGATGTCTGTAACTGGTGTTCCTGCTTGCCCCTCTGCTCTCCATCCCTAGCTCTCCTATGTGATGTCTGGGTACAGATGCTTCGTCTGTCCTGTGGAATACAACAATGACACCAACAGCTTCACTGTGGACTGTGAGCCATCCGACCTGTTCCGTCTGCAGGAGTACAGCATTCCTGGAGTGATCCAGTCCATTGTTGGCTGGGTATGTACAGTGTAATGGGGTGACTGCAGAGAGGCGTTCCCTCCAGAGATAGTAGCTTCCCCCTCCCGGAGCTCTGAGCTCTGTCAGGATCAGGGTGAGGAGACCTTTCCCCAACTCCATGTCACTTAGAGGATTGGTTCTCTATTGTGTGGGTTCCTAGAGGACCCTGAGATCTCTAAAGGACTCTGTGAAGTCCCAGCTGCTTTCCGAATGCTATGTGCCTCTTTGACTAGGATGGCATTTTCCTGATGGTACAGAATTAGTGGTGGAAACTTGGGCCACTGGGTACGAGTTAGAATCACAGCGCCGCCTGAACTAGCAGCTCATTCATGTGTGCCCTCCTGACAAGTGTAGACAAGCCAGTTGCTCTGGTGAGTGCCCTTGACGGGATTCTAAAATTAGTAATTTCATTAAAATATTCCTGATCCTTGACACCATTTTAATATCCTCTGTACTAAATGGAAAACACATAGAAAACATTTCTGCCAAATACTGAAGCATAGAGTGCCCCAAGGAAAAACATGCACAGTTGTTTAAGTTGTGAACTCAGCTGGCTTAGTTCTTTTTTTTTTTTTTTTTTTAAATTTTATATGCATTGGTGTTTTGCCATGGGTATTGGGACCTCTAGAACTGGAGTCACAGATAGCTGTGAGCTGCTATGTGGTTACTGGGAATAGAACCCTGGTCCTCTGGAAGAGCAGTCAGTGCTCTTAACTGATGAACCATCTCTCCAGCACCCTGCTGCTTAGTTCTTAGTATAGAGTGTTTTTTTGTTTTTGTTTTTGTTTTCGTTTTTTGGTTTTTTTTTTTTTTTTTTTGCCGGAGCTGAGGACTGAAACCCAGGGCCTCTCTACCACTGAGCTAAATCCCCAACCCTGGTATAGAGTTTTTATTTGAAAATGTAATGGACATTTTTCTTGAAGAATGAAGTAAGTCTGTCTCTTCAAAGAAAATGACTGTTGTTACCAGTGATAACAATCCACGTTTCAGGTGAAAATGAGAATTTTGAAGGCATGCACCTGTCATTATGAACATGGTGGCTTTGAACTTCAAAGCTGTCTGACATCCCGTAACAGAGTGTGCCATTTTGTGGAAGAGTTGCATCACAGTGACCTGGTATTTCTTCAGTGGTCAGTGTATGGTGTTCCAAGGTCATGTCTGGATAAAAGATCCACTCACAGCACATTGTAGACCAGTGGATTTATGTGAAGAAGCACAAAAAAATTCATCAGGAGCATTTCGGGTTCCATGCTATACCTAACCTTTTTTTTACTTTGTTTTTGTGAGATAGGATCTCACTATGAACTTGGAATCCTTCTGCCTCCTGCCGGGATTATAGGTGTGTGCCACCACCTGGCTTGCAGCTGTTTTTCTTCTGTGTGTGTGTGTGTGTGTATGAATATGTGCACATTTGCAGGTGTGTATATATACATATGTGTATGGAGGCCTAAGGTTGATGGCAGGAATCTTTTTCAACTGGTCTTCTACCATATTCTTTTGAGGCAGGGTTTCTTGAGTAAAGCATGTGCTTACCACTTCTTGCAGCCAGCTTGCTCTGGGATCCTCTTCAGAGGCTGGAATTACAGGTGGCTGCCGTGCACACCAAACATTTCCATGAATTCTGGGGATCCGAACTTGGTCCTCTTGCTTGCAGGGCAAGTACTTTAACTGATGAGCATCTCCCCAGCCTGCCCCCATGTTTTAAGGAACTATGCCTGTCAAGTTCTGGTGAAAAGATAAAGAATACCCACAATTCTCTGAGAAGACTGCTGAAATACTTATCTTTTTGAAATTACATTCTCTTTAAAGCTAAGGCTGAACTTCCTCATTTATTGCCTGCAAAACAGTGTAAGAAATTGATTGCAGAATTTCTCCTTTTGTTTGTTGTTTGAGACAAGTTCTATGTAGTTTAGGCTGGCCCTAAACTCTCTCTCTGCAGCTGATGGTACTCATGAACTCCTTATCAGACTGCTTCTGCCTTCCCCATGCTGGGATTATAGACATGTACCACTACTCCAGGCCAGAATATCGTAATGTCTACCATTGGGCCAGATGTTAGAGACTTAAAAACATGGGCCAGTCTTTTATTTATTTTAAGGCTAATTTCTTTTACATGTATGAGTGTTTTGCTTACATGGCTGTATGTGTGTACAGTGCCAGTGGAGGCCAGAAGAGGACGACAGATCTCTTGTGGGGAATTTGACCACACTGTGAACCATGAGATTGTGTTAGTTAAATAAAATCAACCTTGGGTCAAGAGGCAGAGCCCGCAACTAGTTGGCAGGAAGTAACCAGAGAGAGTTAGAGGGAATCAGGAAAATGGATCGGGAACGTACAGGAAGTAGTAGGGGAGGACTTTTGAGTTTGGTGGCCTTTTTGGTTTGGGACAGCGGAAGAAAAGCTCTCTTTTCTTTCAAGTTGGCTGAAGAGGAAGGTTGGCTGGTTGCTCCTTGCCCTCTCTGAACTAGCAGGCTTTCACCCCAGCATCCGATTCAGAGTCTTTATTGGTAAAATTGTAAGATTGAGATTTACTCTAAAAACAACACAGATCTCCTTGAACTGGAGTTATGGGTGGTTATGAGCCACAGTGTGTGCTAGAAACTGAACCCAGGTTCTCTGCAGACACAGCAGGTGCTCCTAACCCCTGGGCCATCTCTCCGGCCCTTCAGTCTTCTGATTGAAAAGAGAGAGGACTAGTTTTATTAACTTGTTCCATTAGCTGTAAAAAGCCAGACTTGCACACTCCTTGACTTTGATTTCACGTTCTCTCTCCAGAAAACAGTGAGGATGTACCCTTTCCAGATCCACAGCATAGCCCTCTCCACCTTTGCCTCGCTCATCGGTCCGTTTGGAGGGTTCTTCGCAAGTGGATTCAAACGAGCCTTTAAAATCAAAGTAGGGAAGCGCTCCCCTCTACCCCTTACCCCTTGTGGCTGGCCTATCCATGGTCTCTTCTCTGCCCTGTTCCATCAGCATCCACCCCTTCACCATACCAGCTTTTGCACCCTGGCACTTAATGTCTGCTCTTCTTGACCTATGTGCTGAATTTGGGAGGCAGTAAATGAAAGTAAAAGTCAGTTTTTAGTTTGTTAGTGTTTCAACAAGAGAGCACTATGTAATTTACAGTTGTATTCTGTACCTCTTCCCATCTCCTCCTCTACCCAGCAGGGTTTTGGTTATGGGGTGGATCTGTTAGTCTGGGATTTGGTACCCCAGGCTCATTCTTCTTTCCTCTGCCTCTAACAGGATTTTGCCAATACCATTCCTGGTCACGGAGGCATCATGGATCGCTTTGACTGCCAGTATCTGATGGCCACCTTTGTCAATGTGTACATTGCCAGCTTTATCAGGTATGGTTCTACTCTACCCGAACCAGATGAGTGGATTTTGTGTGTGTGAGTGTGTGTGTGTGAGTGTGTGTGTGTGTGTGTGTGTGTGTGTGTGTGTGTGTGAGTATGAGTGTGTGTGTGAGTATGAGTGTGTGTGTGAGTATGTGTGTGTGTGTGTGTGTGTGTGTGTGTGTGTGTGTGTGTGTGTTGTGTTTTTTGTTTTTTTGAGATGGGGTTTCTCTATTTAGCCCTGGTTGTCCTGCAACTTGCTCTATAGACCAGGCTGGCTTCGAACTCACAGAGATCCACTTGCCTCTGCCTCCTGAGTACTAGGATTAAAGGCGTGTATCACCACCATACCTGGCTATGGATTATTTAAGTATTGTGAAATCCTCAAATTAGTCTCTTAAGTTCAGAACAAACCATCCTAAGCATGAGTGTGGTTTTCAGTTGTTACTGTTGATGGGTCATCTGAGGTCCCTCCCTCCACTAATAGTGAATTCATGGATCTGAGTTCCACATAGATAACGGGGTTAGCAAAGTGGTTGCCCCTGCTCAGGGATGCCTCATGTTCTGTTGCAGGGGCCCAAACCCGAGCAAACTGATTCAGCAGTTTCTGACGTTGCGGCCAGATCAGCAGCTCCACATCTTCAACACACTCAAGTCTCATCTGACTGACAAGGGGATCCTGACTTCTGCCTTGGAAGATGAGTAGTGTCCCCCCAGGGCCAGGAGAGCCGGAGCAGGACTGAGTGAGGGGCAGGTCTCCAAGGCCAGCCCACACGCTGTGACTTAGATAATGAAAAGCTTCAACTCACTGTCTTTTTTTTTAAATTGTGAGTTCTGTTTTGTTTTTTAAAAATCTGTATATACAGTCTGTTTATAATGTGGGCTGTGAGTAAGCTATCGCTTTGAGTTGCAAAGAAGTCACAGGGAAGAACCATTTGGGTTTCTTTAAGTACAGGTATTGAACAACATGAAAGACAGTGTTGCCCAGCTCAGGGGGTCTGCTTGGTGGTTCTAACCCCACGCATCTAGTTGTTTCTAGGCTGTGAGAGGCCATACATTGATCTGTGTCTGATAGTAGAGAGACTTTCCCACCTGGCAGAGGCTTCATCGCCTTGTGGCTTTTGCTCGACACCTTTCCCTGGGGCTTCTGCAGGCATCCCTGCCTGGGAGCAGTGGAGGGCTGCCTTCTGTAGAGCTGAGGGAGGGAGGGAGGCTTACTGACCAGATGCACATCTGTCCAAGCCAGAATCCTGCAGAAGGCACATGCACTTTGTTTATAGTTGGCTTTCACCATCCAGACCAAAAGAGGATTTCAGACTTCATTTTTCTCAGAAGGCATGAAGAACTTAGGGCGTCTGAAAAGAGAAACCCACGCTGTAGTATGTCATGTGTGTGCAGTAGGATGCACTGTCACCGCCTTTCCCTGCCACCCAGGCTCCAGTGGCTTCTGGGGAGGTCTGCAGAGCTGAGGCCTTCACATTTGTGCTGTGGGTTTGCTGCTGCTGATTCTTCTGGGGACTCCCGAGAGGTGGGGAGCAGAGGGCTTTGGTTCACACCCCCTTTGCCTGGAAGCCCACTTGTGTTGCTGCTCTGTTGTGTATATAGTACTCTTGGGTGAGTGTATGTCTGTGTTTAAAAGTCCCTTGTTTCCTACATGATTTCAGTCACACCTGGACTTCCTCCCTGAGTCCTTAGAACTGCGGCAAGGCTAATCAGGGCTCAGTGTACACTTTGTATGAAATGTGACCAGTTTAGATGTAGTTTGTACTTTACTGGGGGACCTCTTGCTGTTTGTATAAACTGTGATTGTTCTTTTCCTTCTTAATCGTAAGTTGAGATTGATAAGTTGAGAGGCTGGTTCTTTGTCAGGCCCAGGAGCAGCTGGCAGAGAAAGGACTTGTTCCTCAAGCGTGTTGACACCATGGCGTACCCACTGCTGATGAGGGTGTAGGGATGTGCTTTCAGCACCGTGGCCTGTGCCAGTTTGTCTTCAGATCAGCCTTCCTGTCCCCTCCAGTGCACAGACAGCTCTCAGAATGTCTGTCATGTGCCACCATGCCTCCCACGTGGGAGGGGCTGGAACACATTTTTGGCTCTGACCTTCAACTTCCATGTCAGCCTTGTGGCTTTTCTTTCTCAGCCCCCAGGGCTGCGTTGAACCTGCCTTGGGTTTGGTTCTTCTGTGTGGCCCTAGGTGGGAAGCTTTGCTCTCAGGGTTCTCGTTTTCTGACTTACCCTTGAAGTTGACCAGTTCTGTAACTCTACAGAAAAGTTCCTGTTGCTACTGAGTTATATCATGGGCACCCAAAAAAGGAAATATACCCAGGCGTATTTTACAGTTGCCCCTTGAGATGAGTCAGTGTCTTCTTAAGATTTTCAGGTTAGGAGTGAGACTGTCCTTTTCTGACTAAAGAATGACCTCGGATCACCAAACTAGATAGAGAAGGGCACACCAGTCAGTCCCCAGCAGTGACTGAGGCGTGAGGAAATAGTTGCTGGAGTCTGAAAAACTGAAACCCAAGAGTTTTGGATTCTTTCCTGAGTTCTCGGGAAAGAGGAGAATTTCCCAATCAAGTCTCCAGGAGAGCAATGCCACCGTGTGTCTGTCCAGCTTGCTGTCTGTCCCATTAAGCAGGCAGGATCCCAGCGACTACTTTAACATGCACCATGCAGATCTCAATGGCTCACATAACTTGCTTTACACTCATTTTGTTTTGTTAGAAATAAAATTTTTGTGCCTTTCCTTGTTATGAAGTCAGTGTTTGTCCCTTTCATGCATGGCTTTACATTTCCCGTTGTGTGACTGTAAATACTGTGCAGTCTTAACTGCGAGGGCTTGGCTCTCCTGTTCGTACGCCATCTACTCATAACAGCCTTCTGAGGTACTCAGACGAGAGCCATGGGGTGGAACCAGAAAGTGCTCCATCTTACAGTGTGCCTGCATACAGAGGATCCAGTCCTTGTGTTCCCAACACCGGGCGGGAGTGCTGCAGCGTCCCTTCTCTTGGGCCCCTGAGGCCTGAGCAAGGCCTGAGCCAGGCCAGGCCTGGGCAGTGCTTAGATGGCTGTTAGCTTATAACTGGTGAGGTAAGGATGTGGTGAACAATGGGCTCCCAGAACCTATGCTGACAGAACAAGCCAGGGTGAGTTCTGCTCATGAGCGTTGCCAGGAAGAGGAGCCTTTCCTCTGTGTGTGCATTTCCCATCCTCTTAACCACCTCAGTATGGAAACAAAGCTCCTCTTTGCACTTCTGAAAGTGAAGTCCTGTAAAGAAGTTGGGAGAGTTTGTACACACACACACACACACACACACACACACACACACACACATGGCCTATTTCACAGTCTCAGCCTTTTAGTTTCTGCTTTATAACCACATTTAAAATGTATTTATTTTTAATGTACTGTAGTATACACGAACCAGTCTTCAGGGGTATGCAATCTAATATGTAATCTTACATAGGTGGACTGTGAAGCTATTCTTATGATATTTCACCCATGCTTGCTTTCATCTTGTAACCTGGCCTGTATTATGCAAGAAAATTTGAGCAGTGTATTTCAAAAGAATCAACAAAGACTTTACAGGCTAATTGCTGTGTTTGTAAGGACCTGATTTGAATGAGTCCCTGAGTTCACTGAGCCCATGGCAAGCTGAGGTCAGTCCCTGTGTTGATGGGGCTAGGAGGAGGAGAAACTTAAGAGCTTAGGACAGAGTGTCTCTCACACAAGACTGTATGTTCCTTATGAAGTCAGCTTGAGGTAGCCATGGGAGACTTTTCCTCACTACCAATGGGAATGTCACATCTAAAAGTTCTTGTGTTAGGGACATCCGCAGCCATGTTGTCTTTTGTCTTTCAGAGTATCATATTTGTGTCCACTGTTCCTGCACACTGTGCTCATGTAGGGAGGAGGGTGGTTTCGCCTACACCCAGGCTTGTTCTTTCCCAGTCAGGATGAGGAGGGAGGCCTAAGAGAGGGTGACAAGGTGGCTGCCACAGATGTAATATGAGATAGTGAGTGGACTATGTCTGGAGCATGGGGTGCAGAGGGCACCCAGAAGGAACCGTCAGCTGCCGAAGAGAGGAGGCTGCTTCTGGGGCTGAGCTTCAGACTCTTCCTTATTTTGGGTAAATGAGACTTCCTTTCCACTTTATCACTCTAGGCAGTTGCGCAGCATCCTGTTTTTAAAGAGATTATTAGCTTCCACTTCCTGACTCAGTTTCCCTGGTTGAGTGGGGACCTTACGGAGGGTGCTGGGGTTTGGATCAGGTGGTAGAGGAGGGTCATTATCTGCAGCATCCTAGCCAAGCCTCATTCAGATTCTTTGAGGGTGGGCCTGCTTAGGAGCATTCATAGCTGCTGACTGCTTCCGTTAGAACATGGTCCACCCTTCTGCTCCCTCTAGCCTTCCTCTCTTGAAGTTGACTGGCAGCGACCCGACCTGGGCTCTGGGCTCTCCTGTGGGTGGCGGCTGTTACCATTGGGTTGCTCTTTCATTGGCAAGCCACTCTGTTGTTTCCCAAGGTCCAGAGGCTCTGGTGTTGGGGCAGTTTAAAGGTGTGCTTTGGATGCTGAACTGTTGGGGTTATAGGACATAGGGTTGATTTTGAGACTAGAAAGGCAGAATATGCAAAAGCTAGAGTTTTCTGACCAGTGATGTTCAAGTCCATTGGCTGTTTGAAGACTCTGTCCCCATCCTTCCCATTTGTCAGGTGCCTATCTGCCCGGCTCTTTATCTTATTCTCCAGCTGACGAAATAGCAGCAGTGTGTTATTAACAGTTGTAATCGTATAGTGCTTAATACGTGCCAGACACAGTGCCAAGGGTTTGCGTGTGTTACGTCCTTTAATCCAGAAGATGCTCTGGTTAGGTGTTATCTCATCTTACTGATGGGAAAGCTGAGGCTCTGTATTAGAGGTTGAGAACAATGTGTAGAAGACGGACTTGAGGCTCAGATAGCTCTACATCTGGCTAGGTTATAGGCTGCTGGCAGCCTTCACTCCAGCCAGCTGGCTGTGAGGATGCTTGTGAGGATTTAACAAGCTAATGCATGTAAGCGTTTAGCAAGGTGCCTGGCACATAGTAAGCACTCAATAAATGGTAGTTGCTTTTTTATTTTTAATTTTTAAACTGAGCTCAGTGAGTAGTTTGGCCCACACTGATGGGCTGCTGGGTATTCAGCCACTATACTCTCACTGCCTGCACATAGTTTGTGTCCTATAAAGTGACCGCACCATCCATCCAAGAGAAGAACTTCAGCAGTCCAATTGGGAAGAGCCCTAGCAGCAGCTTGGCATTTTCCATGGCATCAAGGCCACCCTGACTGAGGGAAGATGTGAGGCTGCTTCTGTTCCTCTTTTCCCTGTGGCTGAGATTGCTCACAGGAAGGCTGTTTGCTCTGACTTGGGGGTGCCTCCACTCTGGACAGCAAGGGCCTATCTTGCTCTGGACTCCACTTTCTCCAGCCAAGGCCTGTACTCTGTTGTACAGTTCAGGAATCCATGGTTCTCTCTATAAGTGGGTATTTTCAAGAATAGATTAGGATAGAGAAAACAGTCCTGAGGCTGAGTGCACCAGCCAGAACCCTAAAAGCCCTGCCTATACTCTTGATACCATAACCGTTCCACCCTGTGTTTCTTAAAAGAACAGGTTAGAGCAGGTGACCATTGAGGGCAGGTGATGTGTTTCTATCAGTTCTAGATTAGCAGGATCACATATCACATAGATTATTAATCATGAATGGAGAAATGTTTAAACAGTTTTCTGAGTGGATGTGAGGAATTGTGAGAGAAAGTGAGAGAGAGAGAGAGAGAGAGAGAGAGAGAGAGAGAGAGAGAGTGTGTGTGTGTGTGTGTGTGTGTGTGTGTGTGTGTGTGTGTGTTGGACAAGTCTTCACTTTGATTGAGTGGCATTTGCTAGCATGACCTAGGGGATTCTCAGAGCATGTGAAGAGGAACTTCTGTCTGACTGTGGACTGTCCCAGGGTGTTAATGGGAGCCGCGGGTCTGTTGCTGGAATTCAGACACTGGAGCTCTTCTAGCTCTTCTGGACTTGTGTTGGCCAGCCCTAGCCCTTCCTCCTTCCTTGTGCCATCTGATGGACCAGGCAGTCCTTTACCTGGAGAGAAAAGTCCAGTGTTAGCAGAGGTCGTGGGGCACTGCTTTCCTAGACCCTGGCCCAGCTCCGTAGCTCTTGCAGGACTTTGAATGAGTACAGCATTCAGAAAGACTCACCGCACGGCCATGTGCCCCAAGTGAAAGTGTGCTTTCTGATGCCACCTTCTTAGCCATCTCTGCCCTCCTTACTAGAATTATCTTTTCCTCACCCACTGGGCTTGTGTGTTGGTTTTCCTGGCTTTCCTCAAAGGAACACTGGTGTAGGAAAAGGGGTAAGAGTGTGTTTGCAGTGAGCTGAATGTGTATATGTATATAAGAAAGAGTCCTTTGTGTGAGGTTTCTTCTCATTTCTTGGTTTCTGTCTTGGGTCACACTGAGCGGATGTCTAAGGCTGAATACAAAGGGGAAAAGAGCAGAGGCAGGATTACCAGTCAGACCCTGGAGGCAGCAGCTCTTTGTCCCGCTCAGGGACTCCTGAGAAGCCACAGAGACAGCAAGGAGACCGAGAGCAGGGGACAGGGTGGGAGTCCCCTCCCCAAAGGCAGACTCAAACCAGCTCAGTGCTCCTCAGCGGTGTAGGACCAGAGAGCACCTCGGAAAAACCGTCCTGGGAGTCTTGGGGCTCATTGGCCCCATCTAGAGCCTGTGTGGACTCAACTCTCAACTGAAGTTTAACACCTTCCAGATAGCAGTGGGGATCACAGTGGCAGGGCAGAGCACCCCCAGTTTCTCAGCCTCATCCATTGTGTGGAGGGCCCTGCTGAATCCTCTTGTCTTACACTGCCTGCCTGCTGTGTGGAATCCATGTGACAATCCTCGGGTCTTCCCGGATAGGTCCGTGCTTTTGTGTTCCTGTTGGACCACTTCTCCAAGCCAGGTTTTGCTAAATCAGTGTTTTCACGATGTCCCACCTTTCTCTCTGCACTTAGGATGGGTATAGGACACATGTAGATTCTTTTTGGTGCAGTATAAGAATGTGATATATTGTATATTGGAAAGTATTTACCTTATTTATATACCTGAATGTTCCTATTAAACAAATAAACATATATTAAATTCTAGATTGTGTGTGGTTTTTGGTGGGCGAAGCCTTTTATAAATTACGTGTATGGATGTTTTGCCTGCATATATGAGTGTGTAACATGCATGTGTCTGTTGCCTGCAGAAGCCAAAAGAAGGCATCAGATCCCCCTGCAACTGGAATTATGGATGGTTGTGAACTACCATATGGGTGCTAGGTTTTCTAGAAGAGCAGCCAGTGCTCTTAATCTCCTAGCCATTTCTCTTTTCCCAAGGGGTTGCTTTCTGTATTTGTTTTAGATAATCTTACTATGTAGCTTAGACTGACAGTTGAATGTAATGTTCTCTGAATGCTGGGGTCACATATATCATTGTCAGGAAATGGATAGTTTTTCGGTTTTGTTTGTTTTTACTGCCTGTATGTATATGTGTGTGTGATGTACTTGCATGTGTGTGGAGGCCCCCAGCTTGATACTGGGTGTCTCTCCTCATTTGCTCTCCACCTTATATACTGAGGCAAGGTCTCATGATGAACCCATTGCTCAGCTTTTGGATAGTCTGGTGGGTTCCCTGTCTTCTCAGCAGTAAGGGGTTATAGGCAGGCTGCCCTGCCCATCTATTTTTTATGTGAGTTCTGGGGGTCTGAACTTAGGTTTGTACAGCAAGCATTTTTACCTGCTGAGCCATCTCCCCAGCACGGGGGGAGTGTTTTTGGTTTTGTTTTTTAATATATTAGAAACTTTAAAATTAGATTCATTCATTTTTTATTTTGTGTGTGGGTGTTTTCCCTACATGTATGTATGTGCAGCACTTGCATGCCTGGTGCCCAGGGAGGTCAGAAGATGGCATTGGATCCCCTGGAATTGGACTTACAGATGGTTGTAAAACACTGTGTGGGTACTGGGCATCAAACCCAGGTCCTCTGGAAGAACAAACAAGTGCTTTTAACTGCTGAGCCATTTCCTCAACACCCAGGAAGTTTGGAAACCTGAAAGCGGGTCAGGAGCGTGGTGACCTGGTGTGTTTACTTCCTGCTCCTGGGGTGGGCACTGTGTCTAGCCAGTGTTGCCTTCCAAGGCACTGCCCGCCACCCCTGCTCCTAGGGACATCTCTGCCCTTGGTCTTTGTGCCAGCTCTCCTGGCCCTCTTCCCGTCCTTGGGGTTGCTCCTTCTCAGCCTTTCTTCTTTCTAAGTGGCTCATCACTTGTCCATCTCATGGATGGGCATTCTGCCCAGGCTTCTCTGCCTGCTCTAGTTTTCTAGGTGTTCCCATCATTCTGAGGGCTTCAGTCACCACATTCCCATGTTAGCTCCCAGGGCCTATGCTTGTAGGTGCTTCTTTACATGACCAAACTCAAACTCATGGCCTTTTTGTAGTATGAATTCTAACTGGTCTTAATAATAAAAACCCAGAATCAGATATTGGGGTAAGTGTTGAAAGATCAGAGAAGTAATGGAACCAGCCACTAAAGAGACTTCTCACCTCTACCTAATCTTCAGACCCAAAAAAGGTGAGTTCCTGTTTCTACCCACCTTATATTCCTCTCTCTGCCCAGCCATATCACTTCCTGTCTCCACCTCTCTAGTGCTGGGATTAAAGGTGTGTGTGACTCCCAATTACTGGGATCAAAGGCATGAGATCCCAAGTACTGGGATTAAAGGTGTCTGCCACCACTGCCTGGCCTCTATGACTGACTAGTGGCTAGCTCTGCACTCTGATCTCCAGGCAAGCTTTATTTGTTAGAGCACAAACAAAATATCACCACACTTTTCTAACATGTTCTTTGACTCATCATCTCTGCTCTTCAAGCCAGTAATGTGAGTGACCTCATTAGTAGTTGGAGTGGCCACTCTGGCTCTCTGAGTAAGGCCCCATTTTCCTGACAGAAATTCTGTGGCAGTCTCTGGCTGTCTCCCTGCAGCGTGGTCACCTCTGATGATCATTCCTTATACCATGGCTGGGGTTTTCCTATCTTGGGACCTTTTGCTGCCTTAGGGTACAGCCCTGACTAGTGACTACAGTTTCTGGAGGATACACTCGGACCCTGCTCTTGCTGGCCACTCATGGTGTTCACCTCTTTGTCGAGACACTCATTTTCTGATCTTAGCACCTGCCATTCCTGCCTGATTTCTAAAAGGCCCTGTGCTTCCTTCGTCCCCTGTTTCCTGCCTCAGGACCCTGTTATCCTGGCAGATTGTAGATCCTGGAGGGAGAGTTGAAGATAGGGCCATATCCAAACTCCAGGAGGAGAGGGCTAGCCTCACCAGGGCTAATGCTTGAGCACAGTGGAGCTTATGGCTATAGCCTTTTAGACAGAGGCCTGTGTTGGTGACATTCTAGCATAGGGACTAACTAAATGTTTTCCTGCCAATATTTGAGGGTCAAAACCCATTGCATTTATTTTCTTGAAATGTGTTAGCTTTCTGTCACTGTGACCAAGTGCCTGACAGAGATCATGTTATTGGGCAAGATTTATTTTGGTTCACAGTTTCAGAGGTTTTGTTTTGGTTGACTTCAAAACAAGCAAGCAGAGCATGGTGGAAGGGCTTGACGATAAAGCTGCTCACTTCAGGGCAACCAGAAAGCAGAGAGGCAGGGACAAGCTAGACCCTTCAAAGGTACATCCTCAGTGACCTCCTTTCAACCAGGTGCCACCTTGTAATAGCCCATTCAGCTATGATCTTGTCCGTGTATTAATGCATTGAGGATATTAGCACCCTCTAAACCTATCTTTTTATTTTGTTTCTTAAGCTAGGATTTTGTTATGTAGCCCAAGCTGGCCTCCCAGCCTCAGTCCTCCTGCCTGATGTTCTAGTTATAGGACTACAGGCATGCCTTACCACAGCCAACTCCCTCCTTATGTTCTAACCACTTCTCAATAGCACCACGTGGGGACCCAGCCTTCCACATGAGCCTTTGGGGACATTTTGTATCTAAGTCATAGCCCTAACCAAACCTGATAACAAGCACCAGTTTCTGGCTCTCCTGTTTTTGTACCAGGCAGAGAGCGCTCCAGTGCAGCTAGAGTGAACTGTATGGTCAGTTTGTCTGTATGTCTGCCTGGGAAGTGCACACGTTTGCTCTGAGGAGCTTCTTGCAGGGGCATCAGGGGCTTGGTGTAGGAGCTGCAGCCGGTATCCTTCCATTCAGAGCTCTCAAACGGGCCTTGACAACCAGCATCCATTCCGTGAACATTTAGGAAGTGCTGCTGTGGGCCAGGCCCTGCCTACATACTGGGCACACTGTCACAGAGTCCCCACTCTGATGGAGCTCAGATGGAGACAAATGGAGTCAGGAGAGAGGAGCATGGAGTGCTGGTGGGGGAAGACTGCAGCCTCAGGCAAGTGGGCACGTTCAGGGTGGGGAAGGGTGTCCTATGCCAGTTCGCAGCAAGGGTGAAGACGGCATGGAGGCACCTGAGGGGCTTGGTGAGTTGGCAGGAGGCACTGGCAGCAAATGCAGCCCCAGAGACAACTTGACTCTGAGCAAAAGATGCTGACGGAGAGTTCCGGCCTGAGTTGTTTCCAGATGGTCACTTGGCAGCTGCTAGATGGGAGCAGGGGGACCAGAGAGGAGGAGACAGCAGTGCTGGAAAGAGCAGAGTCTCAGACCAACGGAATCAGCTGGAAGGTTAGAGACAGCTTGGGAGGGGGAAAGGAGAGCGAGGGGTGGCTGGGAGATGGTCCTTGGTTCCCTGAAGAACGACACCGCCAGTTTTGAGCCGTCGAGGCGCAGGAGAGTGAAGACGAAGAGTTTGGTGTGGGCACATGTAGGAATGAGGATGATCCTCGTGGGGATGTCTGGTCCAGGGGAGTCCGGAGGCTGGATAAAATCACCAGGAAAGAGCTGAGGTCGGTCTGAGCTTTCTTTTCTGTTACTGTGAAGAGACACCATGGCCAAAGCAACTTAGAAAAGAAAGCCTAAACGCTTGAATAAATTAAAATTGGAGGGCTTATGGTTTCAGAAGGTGAGTCCATGATCACATGTTGGGGAGCATGGCACAATAGCTGAGAGCTGTACTTCTTCCAAAAGCACCAAGTAGAAAAGCTTACCTGGGAATGGTATGGGCTTTTAAAACCTCAAAGCCAACTCCCACACTGTGACACACCCCCTCCGACAAGGCCACACCTCCTAATCCTCCCTACACAGTTCCACCACTGGGAACCAATCATTCAAACCTATGAGCCTATGGGGGCCGTTCTCATTCTAACCAACACAAGGTCCAAAGCCCACCTCCTAATCCTCCCTACACAGTTCCACCACTAGGAACCAATCATTCAAACCTATGAGCCTATGGGGGCCGTTCTCATTCTAACCAACACAAGGTCCAAAGCCCAGCCTTCTTCAGTTCTGATTTAAGGATGTGCTTTTTTTTTTGTAGTACTGGTCTCTTCCTTGCAGTACGCGGTTCCCTCTGCCTCAGACAGTCCTGTAGGGGCGCCCAGACAGGCTTGTTTTCAGATGGTCAGCCCTTGCCTGACACAGACAGCTGTTAATTTCTACCTGGGGAGGGCAGGATTCTCAAAGTGCAGTGTTTTCTCCTTAAGGGGGAAGGAGAGAGAAGGAAGCAAAGCAAGAGACTTCCACATTTGATGATTCAGAGTAGCCGGGTCAAGGGGACCCTTACAGGAAGGACTCAGCTGTGGCATTCTGAGTCACAGCCCCTGTCTCCCCATAGTTATCAAAAGACATTGAACACCAGTTCTGGAATCAACCCAAACTCAAGGAGTTCCCAAATGGTAAAAAGAAAACACACACACACACACACACACACACACACACACATACACACACACCAAACAAACAAACAAACAAACAAACAAAACCCCCCAAAAAACCCAACAACTTTCTGAATGGTGGTAGAGTTCAGTAACAGTTGGCAGATGTCACATCATCAGACAGAGAAGTTTAGGGTAAATTCCATCCTCATGTGACCAGGAATAGGAGTTATCTCTGCAGGAGGAGTGGACTCTGGTCTTGACCACACAGTCCATTGTTCTTAGGTTTGCAGTACCCTCAAGGCTATGTGTTTGAAGCCAGAGATTCTCAAACCTGGCTGCATATGAAAAATATAAAGGAGTTTCAAAAAGTTCCGGTACCCAGGTAGTCGAGGGCAATTAAACCAGAAATGCTGAGGATCAGACCTGTACACCATTATTTTTAAAAAGCTCACTCTGGTTCCAACATGCAGCAATGGATGAATAAGAATGGCTGACTCTCCCTGAAGGGAATGCAGTCTTCTGACATCCTCCATCCTCCACAGTGGCTGGTACCCTCTGCTGGAACATCCCCAGGATGCTCCGAGGTGACCTTTCTGCTGTAGCCAGGCTCTTTGAGCCAATGGTGGCCCATGGTATAGAGTGATGATGTGTATCTCTGATACCTCTGCCCAGTCCTTCTGGCACCTCAGAGTTGCAAGTGTCTGTAACATTTCCTATCTGTCTCCTTCAGCCTCCTGGTTTCTTGGTCCTGAGTTTCTCATCTTTATTCTTAAGTCAGACTGCTCCTCGAGTCCCTCACTGCTGTGCCAGCCAGTGTCTGGATATACGTTTATCCTTTGGGGTTCCTGTAGTGTGTGTGTGTGTGTGTGTGTGTGTGTGTGTGTGTGTGTGTGTGTGTCTAGGAATGTCTATGTGTGTGTGTATCTTTGTGTGTTTGTGTGTCTGTGTTGGTGTGTGTGCTGGTGACTCTCTGTGTGTATGTCTCTGTGTGTCTTTTTGTGTGTGTCTGTGTGTTTACATATGAATGTGTTTATAGTGCTTTTTTAAAAAATTCTGATTTGTTTTTTTTTTTAAGATTTATTTATTATATATACTGTGTTCTGCCTGCATGCATGCCTGCACACCAGAAGAGGGCACCAGATCTCATTACAGATGGTTGTGAGCCACCATGTGGTTGCTGGGAATTGAACTCAGGACCTCTGGAAGACCAATCAGTGCTCTTAACCTCTCAGCCATCTCTCCAGCCCTGTTTATTTGTTTATTTGCTTATTTGTTTTCTAAAGAGAGAAAGAAAGGTATGGAGTTGGAAGAATGGGAAGGTGGGGAAGATCTTGGAGGAGATGATGGGAGAACAATAATCAGAAATATACTGTATGGTTTTAGATAGTAACTCATAAGGGAAGCCACTTTGTAGAGACTCCTGTCTTCCTAGGAAGGCAGTCTCTGAATCAATACACCTTCATCTTGTAGGATGGAGTCAATACAGGATTTCTCTGTGTAGCCCTGATTGTCCTGGAACTCACTCTGTAGACCAGGCTGGCCTTGAACTCAGAGATCCATCTGCCTCTGCCTCCTGCATGCTGGGATTCAAAGATGTGGAACAAGGGGAACACTTCTTCATTGCTGGTGGGAGTGCAAACTTACACAGCCACTTTGGAAATCAATATGGCAGTTCCTCAGACAATTGGGAATTGATTGATCTACCTCAAGATCCAGCTATACCACTTTTGGATATATACCCAAAAGACACCCATCCTACCACAAGGATGCTTGCTCAACTATGTTCCTAGCAGCTTTATTCATAATAGTCAGAAACTGGAAACAACCTAGATGTCTTTCAACTGAAGAATGCATAAAGAAAATGTGGTACATTTACACAATGGAGTATTACTCAACCATTAGAAAAAAATAACATCATGAAGTTTGCAGACAGATGAATGGAACTTGAAAAAAAAAAAAAAACATTCCTGAGCGAGGCAACCCAGACCCAGAAAGACAAACATGTGCTCAATTATAAGTGGATATTAGCTGTTAAATAAAGGATAACCATGCTACAATCCACAGACCCAGAGAAATTAGATAAAGAGGAGAGGTTGAGGGGGTATCATGACTCTCCCTGGGAATGGGGACATAGAATAAATTTTGTGAGTGGACTGGGGTGGGTGGTGATGGGAACAAGAGGAATCCAGTGGGGGGTGTGGGACAGAGGCAGAGAGTACAAGGAGAGATGACCAGAATAGGTGGGCATTTAGGGGGCTATCTGGAAACCTAGTGTTGTGGAAACTTCTGGAACTTATGCGGGTGACCCTAGTGAGGACTCCTAGTAATGGAGGATAATGGAGCCTGAACCGGCCATCCTCTGTAACCAGGCTAGGCTTCCAGTGGGGCTGTGACACCAACCCTGCCACAAAACCTACAGCCCATAACTTGTCCTGCTTGCAAGATCTGCTGGGGCAATAGTGGCTCAGGCCAATGACTGGTCTAATTTGAGGCCCATGCCACAAGAGGGAGCCCATGCCCAACACTGCTTAGATGGCCAGGATTGGGAAGCTGGATGGCTCAGGGTAGAACCAAACACAACTACAGCAAAGTCAATGAAATGATTCCTAATTATATTCTGTTCTACTCATAGATCGGTGCCTGGCCCAGTGATCATCAGAGAGACTTCCTCCAGCAGCTGATGGGAGTAGATACAAAGACCCACAGCCCAACATTAGGTGGAGCTCAGAGAACCCTCCAGAAGAAGGGAGGAAGGAATTGTAGGATCCAGAGGGGTCGGCACTAGGAGAACATGGTCCACAGAATCAATTAAGCAGGGTCCATAGGGGCTCCCAGAGGCTGGAGTGGCAACCACGGAGCTTGCATGGGTCTGCACCAGGCCCTCTGCATATATGCTGTGCTTCTTTGTTTTGTTTTGTTTGGTTTGATTTTTTGAGACAGGGTTTCTCTATGTAGCTTTGCGCCTTTCCTAAAACTCAATTGGTAGCCCAGGCTGGGCTTGAACTCACAGAGATCCACCTGGCTCTGCCTCCCAAGTGCTGAGATTAAAGGTGTGCGCCACCACCGCCCGGCTCATGCTGTGCTTCTTTAGCGTAGAATTTTTGTTGGACTCCTAACAATAGGAGTGGGGGTGTCTTGACTCTTTGATCCACTCATGGGACCCTTTTCCTGCTACTGGTTGCCTCATTCAGCCTTAATTTGAGGGTGTATGCCTGGTTTTATTGCATCTTGTTGTGCCATGTTCTGAGGCCTGCTCCTTTCTGAAGGGAAATGGAGGAGCAATGGATCTGGGGTGGAGGGAAGGTGGAGGGATAAGAGAGAGAAACTGAGAGGAGGAGAGAAAGGGGAGGCTGTGCTGGGGCTGTACTGTATGAGAGAAGAAGAAATTAAAAAGGTGAATGTATGAAAAAATGTATTTTCAATGAAAATACAAGTAGCAGTTTAGATTGGTTAATGTTGGTGAAAACTTGGCTCACTTTCTTCATATTAGTTAAAACCAATCCCAGAGACTCGAGAGTTGTTCTTTAACTCACCTGCTCTAGACAGTTTCTTCTCACATCTTAGCATATTAAGCCCCTGTTTGAGCCATGCTGCAAAAACCACTCCGTGAAAGGCCAGTTTCTGGAAGAAAGTGGAAGACAGAAGTAAAAGCCGGATGCTGCAGAGGAAAAACAAAACAAAAGGGCTGTGGATGGGGGCTATGGATGGGGGCTGTGGATGGGGGCTATGGATGGGGGCTGCGGATGGGGGCTGTGGATAGGGGCTGCGGATGGGGGCTGTGGATGGGGGCTGTGGATGGGGGTTATGGATAGGGGGCTGTGGATGGGGGCTGTGGATGGGGGTTATGGATGGGGGCTATGGATGGGGGCTGCAGATGGGGGCTGTGGATGGGGGCTGTGGATGGGGGCTATGGATGGGGGTTATGGAATAGGGGGCTGTGGATAGGGGGTGTGGATGGGGGCTGTGGATGGGGGCTGTGGATGGGGGCTGTGGATAGGGGGCTGTGGATGGGGGCTGTGGATGGGGGCTGTGGATGGGGGCTGTGGATGGGGGGTTATGGATGGGGGGTTATGGATGGGGGCTGTGGATGGGGGGTTATGGATGGGGGCTTATGGATGGGGGCTGCGGATGGGGGCTGTGGATGGGGGCTGCGGATGGGGGGCTGCGGATGGGGGCTGTGGATAGGGGCTGTGGATGGGGGCTGTGGATGGGGGGTTATGGATGGGGGCTGTGGATGGGGGCTGTGGATGGGGCCTGTGGATGGGGGCTGTGGATGGGGGCTGTGGATGGGGGCTGCGGATGGGGGCTGTGGATGGGGGGTTATGGATGGGGGCTGTGGATGGGGGCTGTGGATGGGGGCTGTGGATAGGGGCTGTGGATGGGGGGCTGCGGATGGGGGACTGCAGATGGGCGGCTGTGGATGGGGGCTGTGGATGGGGGCTGTGGATAGGGGCTGTGGATAGGGGCTTGGATGGAGGCTTTGGAGATGGCCCAAAGAACCCAGAACCCTGGGCAGAGAAGAGGGTGATCTTCTAAGGCCAGGCATGGGCTTTCTTGTAGCTAGACATTTGGGAGGAAGCGGCAGAGGGTCTTAAGGAGATCCTGTTTTTAAAAACCAAGGACCATTAAACACACACTTTCCTGTAAAAATAATGTTCCTTTTGGATTTGAATGAGCCGAATCTCAATTTTCTCCTATATTACCAGGCTGTATCAAAACCTTGTCTGGGGACTCTCCTTTCAGAGGCCTGCCTAGCAATTCCCATAGGAGACAATTTGTATGTGTGTCTTTTTCTGGAAAGCTGCCATACCCCTTCATCCCTAACACTGTGACCACCTCTAGTCCCTTATTTATAAGTTTGAGTTGACCTAAAACTTCTTAATCATAGATACTTCTTTAAAGTTACAAACTTTACAAGTTGTCCCACTCAGGCAGGATGTCTTCAAATGGCATAATCATTTGCACGTTTCCAAAGTAGGTGTTTATTTCTATGATTAAAAATCGATTAGCTTATTTACAACTGATTTCAATGGTTTAAGGTTGGATAATTTTACTTTTGGTATTAAGGATTTTGTTTACACATTAAATCATTTCCTGATAATTCAAACAGAAATAGAGAAAGCAGGAACAGCTGTTAAGAACAGGAACCACCCAACTCAAAGATGCATGACTTTCACACCCTGACAAAGGGCGGGATTTCAGCATGGGCTTCAAAATGCCCGGATGCACAAGCTGTCTGTCTTCCTGTCTGTCTGTCTAGCTAGCTAGCTACCTGGCTTATCTATCTGTAGTAGTTACTTTCCTGCTGGGCGGTGGTGATGCACACCTTTAATCCCAGCACTTGGGAGGTAGAGGCAGGCGGATCTCTGAGTTTGAGGCCAGCCTGATCTACAGAGTGAGTTCCAGGGCATCCAGGACTAAACAGAGAAACCCTGTCTTGAAACCACCCCCCTCCAAAAAAAAGTTACTTTCCTGTTTGTTGGGTAAAACACCATGACAAAAGCGACTTATAGAAGAAGTGTATTTGGACTTATAGTTCCAGAGAGTTAAGAGTCCAGGATGGCATGGAGGCAGCAGGCGGCAGGCATGGCAGCTGGAGGGGAAGCTAAAGGCTCACAAGCACCAAACAGAGAGAAGGAATTGGTAATGGTGTGTGGCTTTGAAACCTTACAGCCCACCCCAGTGATTTACTTCCTCCAGCCAGGCCATGTCTTCTAAACCTAACCAAACAGCACCAACAGGAGACAAGTATTCAAACGTCTGAGCCTATGGTGGGTATTCTCATTCAGATCACCATACTATGTCTGTCTGTCTGTCTATCTATCTATCTATCTATCTATCTATCTATCTATCTATCTATCTCTATCATCTATCTACCTACCATCTATCTATCTACCTACCAATCATCTATATACCTATCTATCTATTTATCATCTATCTACCTATCTATGTACTATCTACATGCCTATCTACCTAAAATGTATCTGATTCTTAAAAAGGGAGAAAAAACCCAAGTAAAGAGAACCAGAGCAACCCTGCTGTATTTGTTTAGTGATGTAGATGAATGTTTCATAGCAATAAAGGAACTGTCATTTTTCATTTACATTTACATTTGTATGGCGTCTTTATTATACAGAATTCCTGAGAAATTACCAACTTTAATCCTGATCATTTGTAAAAGAGAAGGGCTTGCACATGCTTAGCAGGCACTGTCTCTGAGCTACACCCTCATTTCTATAATATGTGAACTCTTGTCTGGTGCAAATTTGAGGGGCCCCATAGTAGGTTGGAGAAGAAGAAATGCCCTCCCCTCTTTCTGCCCCATCCCTCCTTTGATGGAAACACTGCTGTTCTTGACCTTTGCAGTTTGAGAGACTTGAGTAAAACATAGTACCTAGTTAGAAATATATATTTGTATATGTACATACGTGTAACAATTAATGAAAAAGGAGGCCATTAATTTGTAGGAGAGCTAGGAAGGTATTTGGGAGGGTTTGGGGGAAGGAAAGTGAAGGGGAAATGTGTAAGTATCTAAAAAAAAATTTTTTTTTTTTCAAAAACAAAAACACCCAAACCAAAGATGCAGTACCCACTGCAGCCAGGCAGTGCTGTTATAGGCCCAGCAGAGGGCAGTGGTGAATCAGGAGCTAGACTCGTGCTCCAGCACAGGACACAATTGAACAGGATCCTAGCCCAAACTTCACTGGCTTTTCTGCCTTGATGAACTGGCTCAACCGCTCAGCCTCCTCTGTATGAAGTAGAGGTAACTGAGAAAATATGCAAAGCTCTTGTCCAGTTCCTAGCGTCTAGTAATCATTGGCCAGAAGTTTCCGTTTGTAACGTTATCACTATGGTCTGAGAAGTGAATCTCTTTCTACGTGAAGGAAAGAACGGGCATCGGTATTCCAGGCAAATCGGAGTTGGATGTTGCAGCCGTGTGTGCCAAGTTCAGTTGTGGGAACAAGGAGGGAGGCAGGTTATAACGACTAGAGTTGACTTAGCTCGGGCACCTGAGGGCCAGCTGGTACTAAAAGTACATTGTGATGTTGTCGGCTGACTATTTCGTGGCTTTGTCCAGATTCGTAGACAGCGCTGGACCTCCCTCCACAGATGTCCTAACACATCTGGAGAGGTGAATGGCTTGTCCTATTTCAGTTGGGGGACTCCTGATTGGCTGGGTGGCACTGGGCAGGTTCGTTACCCTGTCTGTGCTGTGGTTTTCTCACTACGTAATGAGCAATGCAGTGCCCACCCGTAGACGTTACTTTTCCTCACCATAGGACCCAGTGGTTCTCAACCTTCCTAATGCTGCGGTCCTTTAATGCAGTGCCTCGTGTTGTGGTGGCCCCCGACCATAAAATTATTTCATTGCTGCTTCATAACTGTAATGTTGCTGCTGTTGTAATCATAATGTAAATATCTGATATGTAGTCCCCAAAGGGGGTCACAGCCCACAGATTGAGAACCACTGGATAATGAGTCATGCAGTGCCCACCTGCATAAGTTACATTTCAGCAATGTAAGGGAGGGGATGGGCTATTTGGATGCATAGCTTTGAGGGATACAGCCCACCATGGTGGGGTAGACATGGCTGCTGTAGTGTGGCCGTCTCCTTCCTGATCGTGACAGGACAGGAGGCAGCAGCCCCTGGTGTCTTGTGAGAGAGAGCAGGAGGCAGAGACTAGGAATGCAGGTAGTTGAGGGACAGAAGCCTCCAAGGTCCATCCCCCTGGCCTGCACGGAAGCACCATGTCCCCAAAGTTATCCAGCCTTTCCAAATGGTGCCATCAACTAGGGACCAGGTACTCGAGCCCGTGGGGGGAGAGTCTCTATTCAAGCCATAGCACCACTCCATGCAAGGGTAAGGGTTGAATAAGCTTCTGCTTGCACAGGGCATGTCTAGCCTCTTGGCACGCAGTACATTTTCATAAGCACTAGCTGTAGTCAACTTCATAAACCTAGCCAGCTGCGGGCGGTGGCTCATACCTGTAATTACAGTATTTAGGAAGCTGAGACAGGAGGAGTCCTCTGAGTTCTAGGCTAGCCTAGTGATGCTGAGTTCCAGGGCATCCTGGGATACAGAGTGAGATTCTGTCTTAAGTATCCAAAAGCAAAAGCCACTGCCTCCAACAAAGCGCTTGTATTTATTTCCCTTTCGCTCCTCTGGTCTATGTGGAGAACTTGGCCTTTGTTTCCTTTCTTTTCTTTTAAAAATAATTTATTTATTTTTTTATTTTATGTGCACTGGTGTTTTGCCTGCATGTATGTCTGTGTGAGGGAGTCAGATCTTGGAGTTATAGACAGTTGTGAGCTGCCAGGCAGGTGCCGGGAATTGAACCCAGGTCCTCCAGGAGAGCAGTCAGTGCTTGTAATTGCTGAGCCATCTCTTCAGCCCCCTTTGTTTTATTTCTTGTCACAGCCTTTCACCTTCCTCTCTCTCACCCACCCAGTCCATGTAGTCATGTCTGACTTGGATGTGCCGTCTTCCTGCTCTAGTCTCCCAAGTATGGGACTGCAGCTCTGCACCCCACACCGATGTTAGCCTTCCCTGTCATCTTGGCGATAGCCCTGTTGTGGGCAGGGAGTGAGCCCCAGTCTGGACCAGCATGTCCCGAGCAGCACTCTCATAGTGACTGTTGTACCCAGGTCACAAGATCCCTATGCAAGACCACTGCAGAGCCATTATCCGATGCAAGCACACAGAGGTTTTTATTAACAAAACAAGCAAGCTTGGTCTGCTGTCCAGCATCCGACACAGTGGATGGAGGAGAACGGCCCCCAGCACTCACTTTAAGGGGTTTATATAGGAAAAGTTCACAGGCAGCTTGGGATTAGACGAGGGGGTTTGGGGTGAGGTAAGCATAAGGTTACTAATTGCTAACAGGATTCAGGGTATCTATAGAGACAAATTTTTATTCCCTATGTCCTGCTTTTGTTGACACATTCAGATTTATTGTTGCAGTCCTACGGTCCTCTAAGGTCAACTTCTGGTCAGTTGAGCTCATTACTCCCCATATCTTGTTTTGCCAAGTCCAGAATACATGGATTTATTATCCCGGCCTTATAAGTTCAATTTTTGATCACTTCTAAAACTGGTCAGCAAATACCTTTGGAGAAGGGGAGGGGGAAGCATCTCTCAAGATGGCTACTGATTTTTCCCTTTCAGTGACATCACACAGAACTCTTCATGGTGGCCACTCTGTCTTGTTGGACCTTTGGACAAAGACTTTCTATGTGTTGTTGTAAGTACGGGAGCACAAGGAAGCTATAAAAACTGTCAAACGACTCTGAGCCAATAAGAAGGGGCTTGTAAAATGGGACGTCTTGAACATCAATCAGGATAATTCATGGGATTGATTGAAATGTCCCCATTATATTTAGGTGTGTGCACCCATAATGACACTGAAACACACTTCTGCTACGGAATGATGCTAGTAACTCAAGCCAGTTTCTAAAACTGGGGCGTGCTAACCGTGGGAAAGCAGCAGCGTCTCTCTTGCCTTTTCTAACAAACTGTGTCCTGCCCCTGGAACACTTGCTGCCTAAACACAAATGAATTAGCAACCTACATGGTAACCTTAAAGCCTGTGAAAAAGGAGCTGAAAGTGAGGCAGGGAGACAGATGGAGCCATATGCATACGGACCCCCCCCCCCCCCGCCCCGTGTTTAACTGCACATGTGAGGCGAGGAGAGGACTCTGCCACTGAGTTACATCCCTATGAGGTGTGTGCTACTGTGGTGGCTTGAAAGAAAATGGCCCCCAAAGGGAGTAGCACTATTAGGAGGTGTGTTGGAATAGGTTGGAGGAAGTGTGTTACTGTGGAGGTGGGCTTTGAGGGCTCAGATATGCTCAAGCCATGCCCAGTGAGACAGTTCACTTCCTGTTGCCTGTGGTATCAAGGTAGCTCTTCCTGCACTCTCAGTTCCTTCTTGAGCACCATGTCTGCCTGCATGCCACCATGTCCTGCCATGATGATAATGGACTAAACCTCTGAACTGTAAGTCATCCAATTAATTGTTTTCCTTTATAAGAGTTTCTGTGGTCATGGTTAGTTATCCATGTGTGAAAAGTTACTTCCCGTTGGATTTAAAAATCTGTATCAGGTGGATTGTGGATTCAGATGTGAAAGGTAAAACAATCAAACTTTGTGTTTTTTGTTTGTTTGTGTGTGTGTGTGTGTGTGTGTGTTGTTTATCCCAAGGGCTTGAGGGTGAGACAGTTTCACGAAGCTCAGGCTGACCTTGAACTCATTTTGTAGACAAGAATGACCTTGAACTTCTGAGCCTACTGCCATCACTCCCAGATTTACACCGTATTGGGGATGGAATGCAAGCCTCTGTGCATGCCAGGCAAGTGCTTTACAGACTGCACCACACCCCCAAATGACAATGAAGCTTCTAGAAAAAACATAGGAGGCCACTTCATGGCCTTGGAGCATGCGCAGGTTTCTCAAGCTTGCTGGAAGTCTATGAAAGAAGACAGTAGCCAAATTGAAAAGCTATTCCGTTGGATAGCTCAAGGGATAAAATACTTGAAAGCTGCTTCTTCCAATGTTATTTCTGTCGATATTTGGTCTCCTGTTGCTTTATTTTTCCCTTATTGATAACCTGCTCGTATATTTTGGTTTTCATTTTTATGTTTTGTGTATTTGTTTTTTTTGTTTGTTTTTTTAAAGGGGGGTAGAGTTGTGTGTGGGTGGGGATATGGGAGGATCTGAGAAGAGGTAGGGGGTGGGAAACGTGATCAGAATATATTGTGTGAAAAAAATTGTTTTTCAATTAAAAAAAGAGAAAGAAAAACCTGGTTCTCCCTAGGCTAGGAAGGTGGCTCCCTTGAACCCATCTAAAGCCATGTGGGTGTGGTGGCCTGTTGGCAACCTCAGCACTTGGGAAGCAGACAGGGAACCCCTGGAATAAACTTTCCGGCGAGGCTGGCCAAGAGGAAAACACCTTGAGGAAGACACCAACCTCCAGTCTCCATATTCCCACACACATGTGCTCACAGATGTAAGCATACATACCACATACATACATACCCCACCTGTAAACTCGGTTCTTGTCTTTGAAGTATATTTGAGTAAACCTGATTATTTTTCTTTTTCATGTTGTTGGCACCCTACTTTGAAGAGCTGGCTCAATGGCTGTCTTGTCTTTTTTTTTTTTTTTTTTTTTCCTGTTGAGGCATGCAAGCATAGTAACCTGCTTGACCTGGGTGTGCACATTCTGTCTTCTAATAATACACTTGGCCACCTAGCTCCATCAGCACATACTGTGCACAGGGTCTTCACCTTGGACCCCCACCTGAACTGGGGCTACATTTATACCCCCTTTGGAACAATGGGACTTGTTTCCTCCCCTCAATGACCATCACTTGGACAGTTTCTATTCAAATATATTCTCAATATTTCCTGGTACAGGGTAGAGGCAGCTGATCCAGCCTGAACTGGTTTTGGGTGCATGTACAACAAGGCAAAGTTATGTCCTCAATAACTTGTGGAGGGCTGGAGAGATGACTCAGTGGCTAAGAGCACTGGCTGCTTTTCCAGAGAATTCAGGTTCAATGCTCAGCACCCACATGGCAGCTCACAATTGTCTGTAATTCCAGTCCCATCCACCATCGGGGACAAAGGGGTGAGTATATCCTATGGCTCCCTTCCTCCACTTACACAGTGTAAAGACCCACAGAGGTTTCCTAGTGAGAACTTACTCGGGGCTCAAGAATCTGAGCTTGCTTTGTCCAGCAGGGCTGCATAAGGAGATGATTTGACCACAGGCATGGTTACCAGGTGTTTGGAAGGGGCTATACTTGGCTGTGCCATGTGCTTTGATCTTGCGATGGGGAGGTCTTTTGCCCCACTCCTTGGATGGAAGAGGCCGTTGGGTAGTGATCCAGGCCCTCCTGAAGCTATCCTGTGCTTCTGTCTTTCTTCTTGTCAACTAGGTCTCTTTTTCTATCTAATATATTTTTAAAAGATTTATTTATTTATTATGTATACAGTATTCTGCCTGCATGTGTCCCTGCAGGCCAGAAGAGGGCACCAGATCTCATTACAGATGGTTGTGAGCCACCATGTGGTTGCTGGGAATTGAACTCAGGACCTCTGGGAGAACAGTCCGTGCTCTTAACCACTGAGCCATCTCTCCAGCCCCTAATATTTTTTTTTTTTATCCTTCTTTCATAAGAACTCTTCAAAAGGTGGGAGCTGGCCTCCCATAACACAGTCCAAGCTTCCACCCTGGAAGAGTCTATTCCCATGGGCGGATCTTTCTACTCAGTTAATACAAGAAAACTCCCAAGGCCTGTTCAGAGGCTGTCTTCCAGGTGACTCTGGGTTCTCTCAGGTTGGCAACACTAGCCAGCAAAGCAACTGAGCAATGAGAACCCGGGTGGGGGGAGAAACATGGTTCTCCTATGCATCACCAGCTGAATCCTGTCATCAACATACTGAGGTCGGGGAATTTCAGTCAGTGATGATTCTGATAAGTCCTGGTGGGAAGGGAGGGTAGAAGTTTCCAAAAACACAACCTGAGGCATTTAGGGAAATGGAGAAGCTGCTGTATAGAACTCTATCCTGACTATTCACTGGCTTCTGAAGTCCTTCCCCTCCTCTCCCTTCCCCTCCTCTCCCCTCCCTTCCCCTTCCCTCCTCTCCTCTCCCCTCCCTTCATCTCCCCTTCCCTCTCCTTCTCTCCCCTCCCCTCCCCTTCCTGTATACTACGGACTGGGTATGTACAAGGAGCCTTGGTCCTCAGGTAATGGCAGGAGTAAATGGCCTGGAATTGTCCTTTCACTTATGAAAATAATAAGCAGAGACAAATAAGTCATTCCTTGGCTGTTATTAATCAGAAAGATAGATGTTCAAATAGACCATCATAAGGCTGGGATGTAGTTTAGTACACGAGGACCAGAACTGATAAAATAATGATAATCGTAAGCCATTACAATACTATGTGGGAAGATTTATTAGTAGTTTCAGTAATGTTTTGAAAGCTCTCCACAATGAAGCTTATTCTGTGACTAAGATTTTATTAGCACCATTTTGTTTACACCCTAGAGCACCTCTGAAAGTGAAATGGGAGGCTGCCTGCTTCATTATGATATTGAGTCCTAGGATTTAGTTGTTCATGACCCCCAGACAGTCCTCTTGCCTAACCCTTCAATCCAAATGTCACTTGTCAGCTAGGGGTGGTGGCGCATGCCTGTGATCCCAGTGCCTGAGAGGAAAGAAGGATTGCTGTGAATTTGAAGCCAGCCTGGGCTACAGAGTGAGATCCTGTCATGAAAACAAACAAAAAACTCACAAAGCAATGGTAATAATTCTTTTTTCCCCCAGAGACAGAATTGGTTCCCTTTCCATGTGGCTTGAACTGAGGTTGGCAGGCTTGGCGGCCAGCGCCTGTGCCCACTGAGCCATCTTACCCTTCAGGAACGATTGCTTCTTTACTGCCAGACTATTCCTCAGATAGTTTGAAGCCTGAGGTTAGTTAAAATTCTGGTTGATGTGATTGTAATGGTTATGATATGACTGAGCACTGTTAGAAAGTTGGAGTATAATTGCCTTTTTTTTTTTTTTTTTTTTAAATTTTAGATCTGTGTGATTAAGGAGGATCGTTGGTAGTGGTACCTCAGGGCAGCATCTCTTCAATTCCATGTCCCTGCAGAGGGAGGTCAGGATGATGGCTCCACATAGAGCAAACCCAATGGCTGTCTTCTATAAAGTCACCTCGAGGCACTGGATAGGCTGCAGCCACTTCATGGGTTGTGAAATGAAAACAAGGACTCACAGGGGAGATTAGAAAACAATTCAAGATGAAGGAAAATGAGAAGGAGCAAAGTAAACCTAAATTAAGTGGGAAGAAGAGAGCAACAAGCGTTAGAGATGAAAATGGAGGCTAAGAACACTGGGAAAATTACCACGACTAGAAATTTCATTCTCTGAAAAGGCCAACTATATTGATAAGCTTTTTATCTAGAACCGAGCAAGAAAGAAGCAAAGAAAACTACCAGTCCTCATTCTCTAAAAGATCGGGGAACAGGTGGACAGGGTACCAGTATTTCCTCACAAGGCTCTTGCACTTCCTTTAGGGCTGTTCTGGAGGTAGGGACGGTCCAGGAGCATGGGAGGACAGCTGAATGAAGGTGGAGAGGATGTTGGAGGGGGACGATGCTTGCTTCTCCCTTTTTTCTCTCCCCACTCTAGAGATCTGAGCTCCTTCCAGCACAGGCTTGTTCATCTGGGGTTGAGAGTGTTGGCTGGGGTTGATGGCTGTGTTGTGTTTTCCTGTAACCTGTTTTGACATTTTCTTTTCTGATATTTGGTGAGTGTGAGCGTAATGAGGTTGCCAGAAGTAGTAAGTTTTACTCTGCTGACTGAATGGAGTTTGCAGATTTTAGATTCCTCTGTGAAAATCACTTCTTGTCTACACTGGAGGCTGAAGAATGAAAGTCAAGATCTAAAGGCAAACAAACAAAATAAACAACAATAACAAAAAGATTGAAAGGCAGAATCAACTTACCTCACCTAGTAAGCGCTGACTTACCTGGTAAGGCTGAGAGCACACATGGTTTGTATGCAGGAATGTCTGGGAGGAGACCACAGAGGGAGTGGGGAGACCAGACAGTGGGGTGTTTGTGAGGCTGTAGGGAGCTCTCAGAGCTGCCACCACCAAGAGTGAGGCCCTTCCTCCAATCCCCTTCTGTTCTTGGCTGAAGAGAACCTGTGGGGACATGGAATCTCGGCACACCCTACGCACTGCGCTTACTGCTGAGAGTATCCACCAGCCAGAGGTGGTTTTGGGGGCACTTAGTTACAAGCACTCACAGCTGGAAGCTAGTGCGTGCACAGGAATGGCTAGCTCCAAGGGGGTTGGTCATGCTGTTGACTGTTCCTCTGACAACTTTCTGACCTGGAGGCTGTCAGATTGGGGCAACACCCACAGAGCATGCAGACTATGATGCCAGGCTTGGCACAGTGGATGACGTTGTTGCCTGTGACCTTTTCATGACTTCAGATCCTTGTAACTTATGAACAGTAGAAGAATTTCCATAATGGACCAGGAGTGGCGGAGCTGTTGCAGGAATGCGTGTCTAAGGTATCTGGATAATTGACTGGCTTTACTTTTTTGTTTTTATTTTTATTTTTTATTTTATTTTATTTTATTTTTTGAGAGACAAGGTCTCTCTCTCTCTCTCTCTCTCTCTCTCTCTCTCTCTCTTTAAATATTTATTTATTATGTATACCATGTTCTGCCTGCACTCCAGAAGAGGGCATCAAATCTCATTAAGGATGGTTGTGAGCCACCATGTGGTTGCTGGGAATTGAACTCGGATCCTTTGGAAGAACAGGCAGTGCTCTTAACCTCTGAGCCATCTCCCCAGCCCCAGTTGACTGGCTTTAACTGAAGGGTGCCTGGCTCACGTGGACTCAGACTGGAGTGCGGTGGTGCAGATCCTGTGTTACACAGGGTGCCTGGGCAGTGATGTGGAGGCGAGAATGCAGTCCAATCCATTTGCTAAGCCTTTCTTCCAGCAGGAAGCCAAGTCTGCAGGGTGTGCTGATGGACTTGCACAGGTTGCTACCTATTAAATGGACATGCTGAAAAGGAAGCCTGGATTTAGGAAAAAAATGATTTATAACCACACTATGTCCTTTTGTTTGGGCATATTAAAGGCATCGCATTAATGTTTGGAGTCACAATTATTTCTAGAAGCTGCTACATGGCTCCCAAATACATATAGGTCTTTTTCAGGACACTTAACTATTAACCCCAAAAAGACTATGTGGAAAACTACAGCAGTCATTTTTGCTTAAACAAATTATGGAAAGCATCACTTAAACACATTTACAAAAAGAAAGTGCTAGAAAGCATCACTTCGATGTCACAAAAAGGGCAGAAGGGCGCTGAGAAACAGAGAAAACCACACTGTTAACCAGCATCAGAAGGTGAGCGGGAGCAAGGCTACGCTGACTTCAGAGCCCCTGGGAGTCAATGTCCAGCCATCACAGTTTGAGTTAGGCAGCTTCAAATGGTCTGATAGGAAAGCGGCCATCTGAACCGTGGCTGTGGGCATCTCACAGGGATGGTCAGTTAAAGGTAACAACAGTGAAAGTTCAGCACAGGTCTTTGTCACCAGAAAAGGAACCATGAGAAGATGTCTGAATGATTGAACACCACCCCCTCCCTGCCTGTCTCAGCTCACACACCACCCAGGTGGCACTGATGCCAGGCTCTTCTCTTGCCATTCAGGATGTGATAAGAATAGATAAAGTAACACTTATGCTAAGCATGGTGGTGCATGCCTTTAATCCAGCACTCAGGAGTCAGAGGCAGGCTATTCTCTGTGAGTTCAAGATCAGCCTGGTCTACAGAGAGCAAGTTCCAGGACAGCCAGAACTATATAGTTTTGTTCCTGGCCCCTCTCCCCCCGAGTTATACAGTTATACTCTGTTTCAAAAAATAAAACAAAAAAGTCACTTGTAGAACACACACACACATTTTACTTCTACTTTATTGCACAAATCATTCACTTCTCATCTGGTCTCTTCTACCACCTTACTATACCCCTGTCATCACACCCCAGGACCAGGTACCAGCCTAACTAGCTCACCTCTTCTAACCTTGTCTTCATCTATCACTCAAATCCTGTCCCACCTCTAAGACAGACAAGTATAGGGAATAGTTTAGTAAGCTGGGACTCCACTTAGTTTGGGCTATTCTGTCTCCCTGGTGTTTCCTAAAGATAAGGACTTTCCTATTATTCTGGAAATTGGCACATTGGGTTGGTCCATGACTTAAGCCTGATGACCTGAGTTCAATCCCTTGGACCCACTTGGTGGAAGGAAAGAACTTAAGCCTGAAAGTTGTTTTCTGACCTCCACACATGTATTATGTTGTGAGCATGCATAAGTGAGCACACACTGAATAAATAAATGTAATGATAAACATGTAAAAGAAGGCATTTGATAAGGTTTTCTTTTTTAAAAAATTGGCATATAGCTTCAAGTTGCCAACCAACTCAAGTAAATACTTGAACTTATAATTTTTCTTGACTTTTCTTCATACATAGGCCTCTGTGCCCTTGACTAGATAAGCAGTGTTGATTGCCTGGGAATGTTGAATTGCCTACCCAGGAGCAAGTTGAGCTTGCAAACACCTGTGTGTTCTACAAGCCCATGAAGCACCATGTTCTTTGGAGCCTGGAGAGCTGGAATGTGCTGCGTTCTGTCGAGCACCTCTGATGAACTCAGGGACTGTTGGCCCCTGTGTGGGGCTGAGCACAAGTCAGACAGGCTTGCCTCTCTCCCCAGTTGTGGGGGTTAGTGGTTTGGGTTTTGTCAACTTGACACAAGCTAGAGTCATCTAGGAAGAGGGAAAGTCGGTTGAGGAAATGCCTCCATCAGATTGGCCTGCAAGGCTACCTTGCAGGGAGAACATTCTACACTCTGTCCCATCCATAGTTCACGGTAAGTTCACAGCTTTCTCACACAGGCTCCCACATGAACCTATGGAGGCCTGTGGTGGTTTGAATGGGAATGAGCCCCATCAGCTCATATATTTGAATGCTTAATCACCAGGAAGTAAAACTGTTTGGGAAGGACTAGGAGGTGTGGCCTTGTTGGAGGAGGTGTGCCACTGTCAGTGTGGGCTTTGAGGTTTCAAAAGTCCATGTCAATCTCAGTACCGCTCTCTCTGCCCACTGCCATCAGATCAGGATGTAGGCCTCAGCTACTTCTTCAGCACTGTGCCTACCTGTCACCATGCTCCCCACCATGATGACAATGGACTAACTCTTAAGCTGTAAGCAAGCTCCCCTTCCAATTAAATGTTTTCTTCCATAAATTGGCTCGGTCATGGTGTCACTTCACAACAAAAGGACAGTGACTAAGTCAGGGCCATTTCCATTCAAACCACCACAAAGGTCTTGTGGGAAAAGTGCTCACAAGAGACTGTAAAGCAGAATGCCCCATTCCTTTATTTTAGAGGTTGCTTAGGATGGAACCCAGGGCCTTGCATCTGCTAAGCAAGTGTTCAACCATTGACCTACACATACAGCCTGTCAACAAATTATATAGACAGATGTAAATTATAAATGAAGTAGTGGGTAGCTCTTATATTCATGCTCACATTACACACATATGTAATTCATCTATGTAAATCACACATGTACATATGGGGGGAGTAGACACGACTATCTTCATAATAGGTTGGGAATGATGTGGAATTTATGGGGAGACACTGTTTGTGTTTTCACACTGTTTTACTTTAGTCATGATGGTTTTTTCTTTGTTTTATTTAGAGACAAAGTCTCAAATGTGGTCTAGAACTAGCTTTATATTCCCAGGGCAGCTTTGGACACACTATCCTCCTTATTCCCATTTCCACACACTGGAATTGAAGGTGTGTGCTGCCATGTTCCACCAACTACATCCTTTATGAATAGAGAAGTAGATCAAGAAAATCAACAAGGCCTTTCTTCTAATTTTCATCGATACTGAAAACTCCTCCCTCTCCCAGCTGCCTTTTCTTCCATCTCAGAACTGGCTCAGTGGCTCCATGATGCCTACCAATGCCCTTCCCTTCAGCTGCAGTGATGGTAAAGGGTAAATCACTGTTGAGTCAGCAGGCTTGAGACTTATGTCCTTGCCTGATCCTTGACCCCTCTGAAAAGCTTCAGTGTGCCCTTTAGGTGCCATAAGCCCCACCCTGATGCTTTTGGGAGAAGGTCTTGTTCCTTGTCCTGCATCTCAGGGAATTATTCTTAGTTCAGGGTCACCCAGTTAACCACAGCATTGGCCCGCTCCCCATCTAATGGTCCCACAAGTACTCACACCTTCTGTACCAAGAAGCAAGTCATTGCCAACTGTTTAGGAGAGGATGACAAAACCAAAGCAATTTATCTTCTCTCTGCAATACAGCAGAAATCAGTAGCAATTTGGGGAGTCCCATCACACTCCAGCTATCAACCAGTGTCAGCGTAAAACGCTATCATGAAGCATTTTCCCAGCAAGATGCTCCCATATTTCCTAACACCATTACCGAGTGGACATGTTCTAGAAACAGAAGACAACAAGCGTGCCTAGTTGATAGTTTTCTCCCTCACTGTTACTTAAATCACCTTTAATAAGGGGGTTCTCAGATGTATAATTCATAGCAAAGTAAAGCCTGCTTCCAGTTGCATAAGCTGCTCTGAGATGGCTGTGGGAAATATACTAATGAGATGTCTGACTGAGTGTTAGCAGTGATTCTAGCAAGCGTGCACCAGGGCAAATTGTACTAATAGCCTCTGGGCATTGGGAATTAGAGCGCACAGCGGGCAGAGTTTCCTAGCAAGATCACAAAGGGAGACTTCCAGCACAATGAAGCATTTTAATTTAAAAATTTACATTAGTCTATTTTGTATATGTCTATGTGTATGGGCATGCACACACCCGTGTGTGTGTGTGTGTGTGTGTGTGTGTGTGTGTGTAAGTCAGAAGATAACTTGTAGGAGTCAGTTCTCTCCTTCTACCATGTGTATCTCAGGGATTGAACTCAGGTCATCAGGCTTGGTGGGAAATGCTTCCACCCATGAGCTATCTTGTGGGCCCACATCTTAAGTTCTGGACAACCAGTTGGTACGGGTCACTATAACCTGACCCAAATCCTTTCTCTTCCACACACATAGTACCAACTGTAGAGGATGCTGTTGGTGTTCCACTTGAAAGGCAGCTGGGAGAAGTTTTGCTTTAGATCTGCACAAGAACCTGATTCATCAGTCAGTGTGGATATCACTCATCTAAGGTGGCCACTAGCTTCTAACAATCCACTATGCAGACCTTTTCTTGTGTAGGGTCCTTGCTCAGGAACTTCTACCTTCACACCCCTCACCCCACAGCCACAGCTAAGGACTAACTGATCTGATGCTACAAAGGGCCAGTCCCCTTGTCCTAAGGGGAGTCTCCCCTAATAGCAGCCAGACCAGCATGTCCAGTTAGGAATGAAGCAGAATCCGATGGCAGATGTCAGAATGGCGTCTTCAGCCAGCCTTGTCCCCATCAACGGTCACATGACGTAGCCACGACCCTTTACATGTGTCATTTACTGATTCTTCAGCACTTCACATTCACTGTCCCAGAGATACACAGAATGTAAGTGCTGCGGGGGCCTCAGTCATTTCTCCAACAGGTCCCGTGTGGGACTGAACTGTGTTCTACTTGACTTTCTACTGCTGTGTCAAAGGCTGTGACCAAAAACAGCTTGTAAGGAAAGGGCTGATTTGGTGTTTAGTTACTGTTCTATAGCTGTGACAAAAAAATGACCAAGGTAAATTATAAAATAAAGCATTTAATTGGGGGCTTGCTTACAGTTTTAGAGGGTTAATTCATGGCTATCATGGCCGGGAGCATGGCAGGGGCAGGCTGGTATGGTGCTGGAGCAGTAGCTGAGAGCTCACAGCTGATACACAAGTCGCAGGCAGAGAGAAAGAGAGACTGAGCCTTTAGATACTTCAAAGCCCACGCCTACCCAAACATCCAACATCCGATCCTAGGAGGGTCTCATTCAAACCAGCACATATGGCTTGTGTCTCGGTCACAGTCAATACTGAGGGAAGTCAGGACAGGACCTCAAGCAGGAGCAGAGGCAGGAACCACAGAGGAGAGCTGCTTACCGACTTACTCCGTGGGTTTCTTAGCCTGCTTCTTAAACTACCCAGGCCCACCTGCCCAGGGGTGGCACTGTCCATAGTGAGCTGGGCCCTCCCATATCAATCAGTCAAGAAAAGCCCCAATAGGCCGTCTGATGGAGGCAATTCCTAACTGGGGGTTTTCTCTTGCCAGGTGACTCTAGACTGGGTCAAGTTGACGACAACGATGACGATGATGATGATAATGATGATGATGATGACGACGGCGGCAACAACACCACCAACCACACCTAACTAGCACAAATGGTGTCCCCCCTCCCCCAAACTGTGTTGAAGCCCTAATATTGGAACTTAAGAATGTGGCTTTATGGGGCTGGAGAGTTGGCTCAGCGGCTGAGAGCACTGACTGCTCTTCCAGAGGACCCAGGGTTCAATTCCCAGCACCCACATGGCAGCTCACAACTGTCTGTAATTCCAGTTCCAGGGGACCCAACACCCATGGCAAAACATGCACATTAAAAAAAAAAAAAAGAAGAAGAAGAATGTGGCCTTATTGAAAACAGGGTAATTGCATATATAGTTAAATAGGATGATGTCATACTGAAACATGGGACTAGTTATCTGTTATGGTGAGCATCCTTATTGGAAGAGGAAAGAGACATAGGGAGGGAGTGCAGAGTAGTGTGAGGCATCTGTAACCAAGGAATAGAAAGATGGTCTGTAAAGATGGGAAGCTAGGAGAAGCTTTCAGAGAGTGTGTGGCCTGTTGAACCTCACTTTCAGACTTCTAGCTCCAAACTAGGAATGTCATCCTGTCATTCGAAGCCATCAGTTGATGGTCCATTGTTACGTCAGTCCTGTGGAATGCATGTAATCCCCTGTTACATGTCTACCTTTTTGTATTAGTCCAACCTTAAGGTAAGGCATGCCTGCATTTCACTTTCACTTCGAGGAGGAAACTCACAGTCTTCCCTCAACTCCGTGTGCACCAAATCTGTGCGTCTCCATTTGGGCTTCCTTTCATACGGTTGTTTTGAACGACAAGCATGAGAGGGTTCTGAATCATGAAGGGCTCTACTGCCAAGTGTTGTATGACCCTTAGCCAAGGTCATGAAAGCCTAGGAGAATTCAATAAGCCAGGCTCTTGGAGGAACCCCAGACTACCAGGCCTTGCTGTGTACACATCTCTGTGCAGTGGTGTGATTGCCCCCACCCCACATTTTTTTTTTAATTGCTTTCTGATTTTCTTCCTGCCAGGACAGTCCCTGAGTGCTAAATTCTTTGCTTTATTTAGTGGTTATTTCTATGTTGCTTCAGCCATTTCTGCTATAGAAAGAGACCAGAGGCCTAGCCCTGGTCTCTCCACAATTCACATCCTCCTCACCACAATGGCAGCATCACTACTTTTGGGTCCCATGGTTGCATTAGAACCTCGGTCCTTTCTCTGGTTCAGAGCCTACATCATTATCTCACTGAAAGCCATTTCCAGAGGCAAACATACAACCACACAAGGCTTTCTTTGTGGACTCATGTGAGTCAATACAATATTATCATTTCTATTTTGTTGTTGTTTTGTTTTTCATGAGAAAGACTTTCAGTGTGTAGCCCCAGCTAGCCTGGAACTCACTATGTAGACAAGACTGACCTCAAACTCACAGAGATCTTCCAGCTTCTGCTCTGGAGTGCTAGGATTCAAAGTGTACATCCCATACATGGCTACAATCATTAATTCATCAAAGCATATTCACCCAAGGCAACATTGAAAGCTAGTGAGAATGGACATAAATCCTTTGTTTGGAGTTTCTTTTTCTTTTCTTTTCTTTTTTCTTTTTTTTTTTTTTAGGTTTCAATATTTTCTTCAAGTTTTATTTTAAGTGATGTTAATTACAGCATTTGAAGGAGAGGCGCTAACTCCACACAAAATGGAAGACTCTATAATGTACCCATTAAACTGCTAAATAGAACAGTGAGGCTCTAACAGAGGTCATTTAGATTCCCAGCGTTGTCATGGTGGGACTACAGTCATCTGCCCAGCTCAGAGCTGGAGATCCTGGAAGTTGTTTCTACTCTGGTGCAATGGTTAAAAAAATTTTTTTAAAAAAAAAGAAGAAGAAAAGAAGAAAAGAAAACCACACTACAGCACAAGGAAGAAAACGACTGGCTGGAGAGAAGGCTCAGAGGTTAAGAGCACTGGCTGCTCTCCCAGAGGTGCTGAGTTCAATTCCCAGCAACCACATGGTGGCTCACACCCATCTGTAATGAGATCTGGCGCCCTCTTCTGGCCTGCAGGGATACATGCTGTATACATAATAAATACATCTTTAAAAAAAAAGAAAAGAAAAGAAAATGACTGGTTCCATCATGCCCACCCTCTCCACCCTAAAATGGCACAAAAGAAATAGCGAACCACACCCCAAAGACTACTCTTGCTGTAAAACAGTAACTGATGGGCTAGGACGGGAAGAGTCCATGGCGATCTGTCAAAAGAGGTCCCTTCCACACATGTGTGTGCTTTCTTCACACCAATGCTCAGGAAGTCACAGTTTCATCTGTGGACTTGATACAGATTGACAAAGGACCGGCACATTTCCAGCTTCCACTTGAGGCCTGGCATCCTCAACCACATGTCTACAGCTAAAAGGACCCTTTCAGGAATGGGGTTTCTGCTGTACCTCTGAAATGGTAAACACCTTAAAGCCGAGTCATCCTTAGCCTGGAGTTCTAACATGGTATGTATCAATTCTTGCATCCCCAACATACATTGAAAGGTACACTAAATTCTGAAGGTAGCTATGCTGCAAAATAGTTTAAAATTAGTGATTGTACAATATTCATTTATGCTTGAAATTCCAGTCTTAGACTAAGCTTGTGGCCACCCACATTAATGTCCTTGCAGTCCAGCAGAGCTGAAAGCATCAGTTTGATACCCGGCTTTAGTGTCTGAGTGTTTCCTAAGCCAGTCAGGCTAGAGTTGTTTACTTTGCATCAGGATTGACAGATACTTGGCTGCTATTCCAAAGTGAGTGTTACATGTTTCCTGTTGTCCAGGTGAGATTGACAGGACTCTCCAACTTCTTGTTCACCTTCTGGTAAATGGAGCCACCAAATTCTGTCCTGTCATTCACATTAGAATGAAGCTGAAATTCATCCCTCTTGTAGCCAACTGTGAAGTTGCTCTGGGTCACTCAGGATTTCAAGGTCTCAAAATTCATCTGGTACCCAGCCAGCCAGCCCTCATAGCCAAGGGGCCCAGACTGAGGGCCCAGCAATGTCAAAGTCCACATCACAGTCCAAGTTAATACGCTGTAGCTAGAGTTTTCCTGGTCCTGCCTAGCCCACAGTCAGGATAAATCTCTATCACCCGCCAGTCCCGAAGCCACTCAGACCCAACCAAGTAAACATACAGAGACTTATATTACTTATAAACTATATGGCCGTGGCAGGCTTCTTGCTATCTAGTTCTTAATCTTAAATTAATCCATTTCTATTAATCTATAAGTTTGCCACGTGGCTTGTGGCTTACCAGTATCTTAACATCTGCTTCTCATTATGGTGGCTGGCAGCGTCTCTCTGCCTCAGCCTCCACTTCCCAGAATTCTCTTCTCTCCTTTTCCTGCCTATACTTCCTGCCTGGCTACTGGCCAATCAGCACTTTATTTATCAATCAATCATCCACAGCAAATATGCTCCCTCTGGTACTCTGTCTTGACTTTAGCATTTTCACCCCCAGTGTGAGGTAAGAAGAATGAATCAGTGGTCAGCTTCAGTCTGCACATAAGCTGGTGATCTCGGTGCCCAGGGTGTTGTCTGTGTCCACTTTCTGCAAAGGTCAGCCTATACTCTGTGCTTGGTTTCCAGGCTGCCAGTCACTTTGGTGGTCTCTGTGTTGGCTGAGCCTGAGATGGTAAATTCCAGTCCAATCTTGGATTTTGTTTTCAAATCAAGTTTTATTAAGGAAAAGCCGTAGCCCTTGGTGACGACATCTTTGGCAGACTTGGCAAGATCAGCATATGTGGGAGGCATAGCCACGCTCTTGGAGAAAGAGAACGGTGGGAACAGAGGCAGCTATGGCGGGGGCTGTGTCTTGGAGCCTCTAAGTTTTTTTTTTAAATGATTATGGTTTTAAAAACAGAATTCTTCCAGGTCTTTATAAGAACAAAACAACAAATCTTCTTGATGACCCATTTTTTGCTTCTCTATTCTTCCAACAATGACACTCAATTATGAATCTGCATTTCAGTCTTTCAGTAAGAGTCTAGGCAGATTTCTTCCTAAGCAACTAGCACAAAATGTTATTTTCTTCCTGGAAGTCTAGAGGAATTATTCATTCAACAAGTGCAAGGCCCTTGATATGGTTCTATGTTCACCAATGAACCGTGTAAGCGTTGACATCACAAATTATTAGAAATTTCCTAAACTACGAGTTAGCTAGAAATATGGTGTGTAATACTGAAGTTCTGATTTGAATGCACAACTATAGTAACAAGTAGACAGCTGTATATAAAGGCAGAATTCTAGCCCACACCCAGGTGCACCAGCTCTGGGCAGCGACTGAGGACATCATTGCTCAAAGGCTGTGTGGTGCAGTTTATAAATGAGTTTCTGCACAGTCAGATTTCTATTTTTCACTTGCATAATCCCTTACTGGGGAGCCAGGGACTGTGTGGGTTAGGAACACAATATAGTGTGGGGCAGACAGGTAAAAGTAGAGGGAAAGAGTTAGCGACTTCTTGCTACTGTGGCTGAGGAGAGGCTGGACTGTCATCCACAGGCCTCCTCTGATTAGCTGCTGGTTGTGGGGTTGGAGAGTGATGGGCAGCCCATCAGACGGGCTTTAGAACAGTGATCTTAGAAGAGATGCTCAGGCTGACACAGCCCAGGCAAGGACAAAATAGAGAGTACCTGATGTTATTTCACTTCTATTTGAAACCTTGTTACTATTGGCTGGTTCAACAGACACTGACATGCTGGGGGAATGTAGGCAATAGGGGTTCCTGGCCTATGCATGAAGCCCTAAGGAAAGAGAGTGCGCCCCCCAACATGGAGGGACTGTTGGTGGTCTCCTCTCTGTGGTGTCTGTGTGCCTCCAAATAGGTTTACTGATTACACACTCCCAGTGAGCAAACGACTTTTGAAAGGTCACAGTGAAGAAGTCCCAGATAGTTATGTGACAAGTCAAGAAGACCAGAAGCAAGCTGAAGAGATGGTTCAATGGTTAAGAGAAATTACTGCTCTTGCAGAGAATCTGGGTTCGATTTTTAGCACCCACGTGGAAGCTGGCAACCATTTGTATCTCCATTCCCAAGGGCCTGAAGCTCTCTTCTCACCTCCATGGGGCCAGGCACGCATGTGGTCCACAGACATAAATTCAAGTAAAAGCACTCATACACATAAAATACTAATAAAATAAGTTTAAAAGAGAAGAGTAGAAGAAAATGGAAGGCTAATAGTCTCCATTTCCAGTAATTATAAATTATAAAGCATAAAATAATGAGAATCCAATCACATTTGTCCAGGAACTAGTTTTTTTTAAAGATTTATTTATTTATTTTATTATTATGTATACAGTATTCTGCCTGCATGTGTCCCTGCAGGCCAGAAGAGGGCACCAGATCTCATTACAGATGGTTGTGAGCCACCATGTGGTTGCTGGGAATTGAACTCAGGACCTTTGGAAGAGCAGTCGGTGCTCTTAACCATGCAGCCATCTCTCCAGCCCCAGGAACTAGTTTTTAAAAGTCAAAATTAAGCCAAGTATGATGGCAGAGAGATTATGAGTTCAAAGCTAGTCTAGGCTACATAGGAAGGCCCTGTCTCAAAACAAAACAAAAACAAAAACAAAAAAAACAAAATAAACAAACAAAACAAAACAAAAAACCCAAAGCCCAAGGAAAGGATTCAGGGGACAAAGATTCATACTTTCTCATCAGTTTCATTTCACAAAATTTCCTTTTTGTACTGCTGAGAATCGAGTGCCTTGTATATGCTGGCAAATGCTCTACAGTAGAGCTATGCCTCTACCCTCATGGTTCTGTTTTAAAAGCCATTTCAAGCATGATTTAGATTTTTACAAAATTTTACAATCCATCCATAATCCTTCTCAGGCTTTCTTGAAAGAAAATGGTAGAATCCTGTATACGACCATGCTAATGGTTTTCTCATTCCGGTGGAATAAACGTACTTAAAAGTATATCAGGAAACAATATTAAAAAGCTGTCCTTGGGAATCTTTGGCTTTGATTTGATGGTGGGGGGAGCAGAGGATTTGGGGTGAGAACACAGTATTGTACACAAATTCATTTACATTGTTTCATAGGCCATATGTGGGGCAGAGATCAGACACAGTGAAAAGTGGGCCTTGCTTTGTGTGAACATGGAATAATGATGAGCTGGAAGCCCTTTGAGTGCAGTAGAGTTCCCTGATTACCCTGTGGCAAAGTTCTCCAAGGTTCTCCTAACTCAAGGGTGAGTGACATAGTTTGCATTAACAGTGAAATAAACCATGCAATCTGGAGACATTTTCTGGGAAGCAGCTCCAAGGCTCTTAGTGGCTCTGACCTGTGACAAGGGTTCTTATTGATCTAGGCCAATAAGCAGGGACAAGTCAGCAAGGCTCATTTTCAGTTGCTTTTTTCTCTCCCAGGGCCTTCAGCATGTGACAAGTCCTCCTCCTTCTCTTCTTCCCTCCTCCTCCTCCTCCTCCTCCTCCTCCTCCTCCTCCTCCTCCTCTTCCTCCTCCTCTTCTTTTTTGAGACAAGTTTTCTCTGTGTAGCCCTGGCTCTCCTGGCACTCATTCTGTAGACCAGGCTGACCTTGATCTCATAGAGATCCGCTTGCCTCTGGGATTAAAGGCACATGCCATCACCTCCAGGCTGAGTGCTCTGCTTCTAGACTGTACTTCCAGCCCAGCCCCCAGGGTTCATTTTTTTCCTCTCAAAATGTCCCAGGGTGAGGAAGTTGGCACAGTTAGAATTCACCACAGAGACCGAATAGTAACTGACCACACATTTGTGTGAAATAGTGCCAATCTCTGCAGTGCTGGATAATAATGTTTGATTTATAAGGATTCCCTCAGACCTTCTGAAGCTTTTACCTTGTCAATCTGGAGCTTATGACACACGGGCATAAACATAGCCTTCTCTATTCTCTCTGCCTCCCTGGAGTAACACGGTTTGTCCAAAAGCATCCTGAATTCTGTGTTAGCCTGCTTCTGTCAATGCTTCTGTTTCAGTGTTATTGCTGAGTGTTGTGATTATATTGGTGAGTCCAGAGATCTGGCTTCCTATCTGTCTATCGGTCTTTTTAGTACTAGGCATATGTACTCCACTACTAAGCTAGAATCCGAGGCCAGACTTTTCTGCATGCTTGAAAATGTTTATAACAAAGTCTTTTTTATAGTAAATCATAAATTAACAAGAACAATTTGAATCAAGATGAGAATGATATTTCGGCGTTAAGGTAGGAAGTAAATGTCTTTTGGAATGAAATATGTGAGGTGAAATTGAAATACAAGGGGGTCACCTGCCGACTCTCTTCTTTTTATACTTTATTTTTAAATTATGTGCATGAATGTGTGTCTATGTGTGGTTATAAGCAGGTGAGTGCAGTGAGTGCTGGTGTACCCAGAGGCCAGAAGAGGGCATCAGATCTCTTGGAGGTGAAGTTATAGGCTGTTCTGAATTGCTTGACATGGGTGCTAGGAACTGAACTTGGGTCCTCTGCAAGAGTAGTAAGTGCTCTTATCCACTGAGTCATCTCTTCAGCCCCTTTTTATACTTTTGAAAAATTGGAGGGAGGGAATCTAACATGTAAATGAAAATTAAGACCAGATATTGTGGCATTGAGACCAGATATTGCGGCGCACATGTGTAATCTCAGCTCTCAGGGAAGTGGAGGGGGAGGATTAGTTTTGATTTCTTGCACTCCTCAATAACACCCCCCCCTCCAAAAAAGAAAAAGACAAAATTAGGTGAATGAGTTCACATCAAAGTTTTGTGCATTGACAAAAATGATGAATATGACAAGATGATGACATACCACATGCCAGGTGACATAAGACAGTCACAGAGGAAACACAACTCCATGTCATTGCAATCATGTAGCTGTCTAGTTCAGTTACATTCATAGAAACAGGTAGTACAATGTGACTAGTGTAAGGTGTTTGGGGCTGGAGCAAGGAGAGAAAGGGCCCTGTTGTTTAATACATATGGAGTTCCAGATTTGTAAGTTTTAAATGCCCAGAGGTCTGCTTGACAACATGAATATATGTAGTACCACTGAACCATAATTTTAAAATAATGAAGATGATCAATTTTTGTGATGTATTAAAAAAAAAAAAAAACAACCCTAAGGAAAGAAGACACAGAGGACAGAGAATTATTGAGCTGTTTTCAAAGCTTCCACCTGAAGTGCTCAGTCGATTTTGAAATGAAACATTTTGATATGTAAACAGCATTGACTAGTCTGAATCCAGGAACTTGAGCTGCCAAATTTCACCAATAAATTTTGTATAACTGGTAGCGGGAGAGATGAAAAATGAATGTTCCAATCTAGGGCAGCACATTTAGTAAAGTCCTTACTCCACGTACTTTTTAAAATTTAATTTTTAAGTTTTAATTACTAAATTTTAGATGTATTTTGTGTATTTTCTCTTCTTGTGCATGAGTCTGTGTGTGAGGGAGGGTGTATGTGTTAGATTTCTGAGGTATCTTAAAGAGACGGGAATCTAATGTTTCAGCAGTCAGGACGGTATTTATTGGACACCCAGTGAGGGGACAGATGGCTGCAATCCTAAAGGGAAGGGAATGTGGGCAGCATGTTTCCTCTTGCAGTCCTGCCTGACCCCCCCTCCTGGAGTCGCCTAACCAAGACAGATAGCCCATCATTTCAAACCCCAAAGGGGTATAGAAAATGTGGAGCGGGGGTGTAAGTTCTTTCTTAGCCATTCCCTGCTGAGAAGCATCATTGTTGGAGGGGAGTAGTGCCAGGTCTGCACCCCCACCCCCCGCACCTTGAAGAGGGGTCCTCTGGTGACTGCAGGAGAGCTTTAACTTGATCCACCCTGATAGATCATGGGATTGCTGCCCTGCATTCCTGGAGAGACATTTGAAAAGTACTATTTCTTTTTGGGGCTGTAAGCAGATGATTTGGTTTCAGTGTAAAAATGAGAGATTGCCCAGGGTGGTGGAGGGAGGGGAAGGGTAGAGACAGGAGAGACAGAGTGAGCCAGTGAGACCAAGTAGGGATCGAGTTGATTAAGGGTGACAGTGACTAGTCCCAGTGCCAAGAGTGCTGCACCAAAGTGAGCCAGCAGAAACATCAGGGAGCTACAGAGCATTGAAGGGAGGGAACAGAAGAAAACAGGAGACTAATGTAAAGAACTGTAGCTGGTCTAGGATGAAAGGGATGCAGGTCTATTGTAACCAGAGTTTCTCCACAGCATCCGAAAGTTCCTTTTGCAGATGTTTCAGAAACAACCAGAGCAAATGGAGCTGTTGTAGGGTGAGAACCACTGGGAGAGCCTATGTGGAACATTTTGTTTGGGTATAGGGGGAGTTCAGTAAGTAAAACATTTAAAAGACAGGGTGAAACATAAGTGATCACAGGGAGGAGCCAGAGTGGGGAGCATCCAAAGCCCGCACACAGGAGGAGGCCGGGGGTTGAATTTTGGTCTGGTCTATGGGCCCATCTCAAACCAGTTAGAATTCTAGTACAGAAGCAGCATCTTTGGTGGAGGAGGGTACAAATCCCATCCTCAGCAGTAGTCAGGTCTAGTTTTGGAGTACCACAGTAGCCAGAGAATCAAGTTGGTCTTGAAGGATGTTAAATTTACTTGATATTTTCCTAGTGGATTTTGAGAGCTCATGAAACCGAGAGGCTGATTGACATAAAGAAGGCTTCAACCTAGCTGCTTTATTTCTGAGTCTAGAAAACAATACCTGGAGTGGTAAAAACAGGGGTGAGCTGGATGGCCCATGGCCCATTAGTCCCCCACAGAGATCACCCAAATTGCTTTCAGGGGTCTGGGGGCACTGGTCTCTCTTTAACTGTTTCCAGCAGACAAAACGGGCCACGTAGAAGGGGCAGCAGTCAGAGCACCTCAGAGCAGGGTCCATCCAAGGGGCTACAATAAAACCTAACAGAGAACAAAGATTCAGAACGTAAGTCGGGAGGTAATAACTGTACAACTTTGTGGGGGACATTAAGGAACAAAGTTAATGAGGAAAATTTTAAAATCAAGATTAAGATAAATTAATATAAGGCTAAATATAAAAGTTAGCATAAATGTAATTGTATAACAGGCTGGACCATGTACCAGAGCTCTGTAGAAGGATGAGGTAACTGTAATTAGTCATTTGTTTCTATCAGACTCCTGCATAAGGAGCAAGCTCCTGGAAGCTTTGTAAAAGAAGTCAGGTAAAGTGGCGTCTAGTTGACAATTTAAAAGAGAAATAGGATCCTATTGGATCTTTTTATAGGATTGTGTAGCAATTGTCTAGTTCTAAGGACACCTCTTGGACAGTCTGTAACAACTTTCCAAAGCTGTGAGTTTGATGGCAGAGTTTCTGGCAGTCTCCTTTAATCAGGGAACGTGGGTGGTTAGGGTGTGGACCCTGGAATTAGCTTTTCCTAAGAGGGAGAATTGAAAGCCAGAGTAAGGGGCATGACCAGTGAACTAGCATGCAGTTCCTTGTGGTAGCTTGAATGTAGCTGGCCACTATTAACTCATAGGGAGTGGTGCTATTAGGAGGTGTGGCCTTGTTGGAGGAAGTGTGTCACTGTGGGGGTGGGCTTTGGGGTCTCTTTTGCTCAAGTTTCACTCAGTGTCATACTCAGTGCACTTCCTGTTGCCTTCTGATCAAGATGTAGCCAGCACCATGTCTGCCTGGATGCCTCCGTGTCTCACCATGGTGATAATGGACTAAACATCTGAACTGTAAGCCAGCCAATTAACTGTTTTCCTTTACAAGAGTTGCTGTGTTCATGGTGTCTCTTCATAGCAGTACAAACCCTAACTAAGACAGTCGCAAACCAGTTGGGTGGCAGGCTCAGGTACAGGGTTCTCCATTCAGAGCATCCTCATATGTCAATTTGGGACACAATCCTTCATTTTTTAGGCCAAAACTGTATAGTATTTTACTATACAAAATCTTTCCTTACCCCAAAGTATTTGCATTTTTACCAAAAACATATTTCCACACCCATATCCCTTTTTGTCTCTTCACACTTTCTATCTTACTTAATAAATTTTATAAATTTTCTTTCTTAATAAAATAACTCTGTTTTCTGATGAAAAACCAAGAAGCTGTATTTGAAACGTGCAGAATATGCTGACTGTCCCAGAGACATTTCCATTTTCTCTCACTGACAAATTTAAATTGGCTAGTTGTTAAAGAGGCAGGTCTTATTATAATGGGTGCAAAGGCACTGCCCCCTCCCTTTTTTTTCGAGACAGGGTTTCTCTGTGTAGCTTTGGTGCCTGTCCTGGATCTCGCTCTGTAGACCAGGCTGGCATTGAACTCCAAAGATCTGCCTGGCAAGTGCTGGAATTAAAGGCGTGCCCCACCACCACCCCAGCTGGCACTGCCCTTTCTAAAAAGCATCAACCACTGATTGGGCCTGCCTACAAACCATCAAAGGTTGGGATAAAGTCTGGCACCTCAGTCTTTGTCCTGTGCCTGTCTCTTTTGCTTAGGGCCATGTGCCTGCTTGTTTCTGTGTAGATGTGTTGATTCTTTAAGCAAGTCTACATTTCATCCCATTCAAATATGAATAAATCCAAACCTGTAGTCACCTTGGATCCCAGGACAGACCACCCATGCTGATCAGTTTTTGTCAACGTGACACAAATGTAGACATCCCTGAGAAGAAGGATTCTCAGTTGAGGAACTGCATCCATCAGATAGGCCTGTGGGGACATTTCTTCATTGTTAATTGATGGAGGAAGCCCAGCCACTGTGGGTGGTACCACTCCTGGGCAGTGGGTCTGGGCTTTCTAAGAAAGGTAGCTGAGCAAGTCAGGGGGTGGGGGTAAGCCAGTAAGCAGCCCTCCTTTGTGGTTTGTGCTTCAAGCTCCTGCCCTGAGTTCCTGTCTTGGCTTTCCTTGATAATGGGCTGAAACTTGTAAGATGAAATAAACCCTTTCCTCACCAAGATGCTTTTGGTCATGGTGTTTATCATGGCAATAGAAGGCAAACTGGGTGCCATGTTCCATATGAGAGAATTATCCATGAGAGCATCATGGCCACATCCTGGGGCAGCAGCAATCACCCCTCAAGAACCAGTATAACCTCACAAGCAATAAGGACTTCTTTGAATCACCTTGCAGAGCCAAAACTCAAAAAATGACCAACAGACTACACCCTGACCATATTGCTTAATTAATCACGTGCACCGCTTGTCCCTTGTCTCAGTTATCTCTTTAAATTTAAAGTGATGTTATACTCGGAAGACATACACGGGTCTCTGGGTCCCTTTACCTGGTCTTCCTGATAGGGCCACATCAGACAAATTTATTTTCTTCGTCTCTTGCCCTTACTTGTCTTTTTGATTGGCGTATTGAGACAGATAGCCAAACCTAGTCTTTTGGAGGCTGCTGGAGTGGAGGAGATTTTGCCCTCAAATTTATTTTACATTCTGAACAAAAAGGAATTTAATTAACTTTACATGAGTTCTGACCTATAAACCAGTTTTAGTAAACCATTCTTGGGTGAGAGGCTTTACTATGGAAAACATACCACAGAACATACATCTTATGGTAGCACACATGTACACACATGGTAGCATGTCAGTATACATGGGGTAGGAGGCTTTACTATGTAAGCATACCACAGAACATATATCTCACAAGAGCATACACAGAATAGACGGCTTTACTATGTAAGTGTACCACAGACATATATCTCACGATAGCACATATATTCACTGACACACAAAGATGAAATAACTTTTAATATTTAGTCGTAAGACAAGTTGTAGGAATCTGAATTAGGATAACATAAGACGGCTTGCTAATTGGTCACACCTACAAACCCATCATTTGTAGTTAAATAAAAACCTCTGTATTATGGCCTCAAGTAAGAATATCAAATCATAGTCTTAGGCTAACAGGTAACAGACAGCACAGCACAGAGACTATGTGGAATTAACGATTCTCATGAACACAAACTGAAGAACACATAACACATTTCCATCAATCAGAGTCCAGTCTCAGTAAAACAAGGCTGAAATCAAATATCTCTCTGTCTTAAGTTGTAATAGGGGCCCATGAAAGACCGCAGGACAAAGCTTCTTAGGCAGACTTTGGCTAATACTCGAATGTCCTTCCCTGTCTTAGGCGCTAATCGTCAGAAAGAGTGACATCCTAATAAAAGTTGGAAAGTCCTGTTTTGTTTTAAGTAGGGACTGAAATCCTATAGGAAGTCAACCTTTCTGTTGGTACAGAATTGTTCTGCTAGAGGTTACTAGAGGAGAGAACAGAGGGAGAGAATGATACAGAAGGTCAGAGAAGCAGAGAGGATGCTGAGCTGAGACTCATGAGTCCCAAGAGTTGCTTATCTTTAACTCTGATGCACCTATAAACGTGCTTATTAATTTTGTTCTTTAATCTCTACCCCCCTCTCTTCTTTCCAGTTTTCAAAACTCTTAATTCTTTTTTTAAAGTAAATTAACAATATTATCATCTTTTTTCCTTAGATTTATAAATTTCAAATAAAGTAGGCTGCCCATTTATGATCTTTAGTTCCATTGCCCGGGATTTCAGTTGAGTGTGTAAAACATAAAACAAAACAATTTGGAAATGTTGCTCATTTAAAAATATTTGTGAGCTAAATTATCATACTAATCAAACACAACATGAGCTGGAGTACCAAATGGTGGGCTGTTTCCAGTTTAGTATTTTTCTTTTTTCTGGAAGTTACAACCTCTTTTTGTCAGCTGGAGGAGTTTGTGCTCAGGTCAAATCCAGGCGCTGCATGTGGGAGTGGCCCCCTCAGCTCTCACCCCCAGACTGGTTCTTTCTCACTGTAGCTGGTTTACCCTGCATGTTTGTGGGAATGTGAGTGGGTTAAGACACCGGGTGACGACCTCCCTTGTGTATCTACTTGGCTGAGCCAATAAGATTCCTTGTAGTCTAGGTATGCTGTCTTGGCTTTCTCAAGAGGCCATTGCACATCCTGGGAAGTCCCCTCTGATATCCCCCTCCCTTGTTGGGCTGGAGGAATAAATGCCTCTTCAGCATACTTACCATCAGGCACTCAGCATTTCTAAACCAGAAGAATCAACTTTTGATAGGCTTTTCGAGGATCCAGACAGAAGTGCAGAATTAGATATTGGGGGGGCGGTGGCAGGAGAAAATGGCCAAATGCTAGCAAATAAATATGCATGTGAAACAGAGACAGAGACACAAAACCACAGACAGACAGACAGACAGACAGACAGACACACACACACACACACACAGAGAGAGAGAGAGAGAGAGAGAGAGAGAGAGAGAGAGAGAGAGAGAATTTCCAATAACTCAATGAACTATTGATCAAATTAAAAGAAGGACCAGGCCCCGGGAAGAACTTACCAACTTGAACCTGAGATGGCAACACAAACATTTGAGTATAAAGGGGCCCATGTTGACACAGTGTCACTCCGGGTGACTGATTTGGTGCAAGTGGATCATCCTTGGCACCACACTTCAGACCCTAGAACTGTTGACAAAAACATAGCTTTCATTTCAAAGAGAATAAAGTAACTTAATCTGAGCCAAATATGAGTGGCCATGTGCCAAGAACATGGGCTCAGCTTACCTGAATAGCATATTCCTACACGGAAATGGAAATGGTTACATGGACTTTCAAAGTCACAGAACAAAAGCAAATCATAAGTCCAAATGTGTAAAAAGTTGCACTGGGAAAATCCTTTTCACCTATCAGTTTGGACCAGACCAAAGACCTCAGTGTAGAACCAGAAACACCAAAGCTGCCAAAATAAAGCCCTTTAGGGTACAGGTCTATGCAGGAGTTTTATTTTTTCCCACCTGTTTTTATTAGCATATATATTCTTTAGGGTATTATGTTTGATTGTGACAGTTTCATCTATGTATATAATGTATACACACTCACTCCTTGTGGTCCCTCTAGGTCCCCTCCCACTCTTACTGACCTCCTTCCTCTTCCCAATGAACCCCTCTTCTACTTTAATTAATTAATTAATTTTTCTGGCTGAATACATTCAGCTAAGGTTGCTGACAGGAATACATTCAGGAGGTTGCTGACACTTTAAACAGCAGCTATATCACTGAAGAAAATGTCTTTTCCTCTTCTCCACCAATCATTAACTGTGTATAAATATTCCGGGAGAGTTGGGGGAAAATTCCCATAAGTCCCACCCTATTCACCACAGACAAATCTTCTGTAGATCTTGTGCAGGGAATCATAGCTGCTGTGAGTTCAAGTGTGCAAGAGGCATGGGATTTCCAGAAGTCAGTGTTCCACAACGTTCCCTGCCTTCCTAGGGCTTTTCCATTCTTCCTGCTCCTCTGTGATGCTCCAGAAACCTCCTGGTAGCTGATATATACATGTGCCCTTTCTGGCTAAGCATTTAACAGTCGCATACTCTCTACACTTGGATCAGTTACTGAGTCTTTGCAGTCAAGCTGAGTCTGCAAACAGGCTTCTCTAGCCGAAGCTGACAGTAGTAATAATCTACGGGCATAACAATAGTTTTTTAGGAGGCAGTTTAATGGGTATATCATTCTCATTTAGCAAAGCAACAGCAGTAGTTTCCCCACCAGGATCTATCAGCTCCCTCATTGAGCAAATTTATGGTACCAGGCACGGCTTCCTACTTGTGGAATGTGTCTCAAATCCAAGCAGAAGACACTGGTTTCCCCATAGCAGACTTGCCATTCTTCTATTGGTGTTCAGCAACAGAGTCATACCATATGGTTCTGGTGGGAAGCCAATAGCAGGGGCTGGCAATTGGTTTAGATCAAGAACTTTCTGACTAGACCCCAATAGCACAGGAAATAGCACCAAGAATCAGCAAATGGGATTATGTGAAATTAAAAAAACTTCATACAGGGAACAGTCAATCAAATGAAGAGACACCCCACAGAATGGGTGACTTTTCTCTCCCAACCGCCAATAGCATTTTCTGGCATTTTGAACACTAGCCAATGAAGAGGAAGCTTCCAGCTCAGTTATAGCCTGAATTCTCTTGTATCCAAACTTGGTGTTGCCTTCAGCAATAGGTCTAACTGTCTAGTTCTGATGGGCAATCATGAGACATGGCAATAGCTTGCATTGTATTGGGTACCTCTGGCACCTCCTTGGCTAAAAACTCACAGAGAAGAAACATGCACACTCGATAGGGATTTCGGTTTAGAAACTTGACTCATGTGAGCAGGGATGTCCACCCATGTGGAGTACTTCCACTAAAGCTCCATTAAAAGATTATGTTATTCCATGTGTGGTAGCTAACACCTTTAATCCCAGCATACGGGAGGCAGAAGAAGGTGGATCTCTGAGTTAGAGGTCTATACAATAAGTTCCAGGCCATCCAGGGATACATAGTGAGACCCTATCAAAACCAAGGCAAAACAAAACAAAAATCACATATTTTAATTGGCTTACAGTGTACGAGGTTTCTATATGGTCTTTTGGTACATGATTTTGATTCACCATTCCATTTTCCCATCTTCCCTCTACCCCTCTATCCTCAACTCTGTTTAAACATTCTCTACTCTAAAGTCATGGTAGTATGTACCTTTAAATCCAGCACTCTGGAGGCAGAGGCAGGTGGATCTCTCTGAGTTTCTGCTCTGCCATGGCTGCACAATGAAACCCTGTCTTAACAACAACAATACCACATCACCATTCCATACTCTAGTATTCCCTTCAACAATCATATTAGATGTGTTTACTATTGCTCCATTCAGACTTTTTCACTACCCCGCATCTAATGGCTCCTTCTTTTGCTTCACAGCCTCCATGGACTCTCCTACTTAATCATGGAAATCTCAACATTTGAGTCTAAGATCCATATAAAAGGGGGCACAAAGTGTTTGTCTTCATGGTTTTAGGTTACCTTACTCACTATTTTCATAATCCATTCATCAGTTGATGGACATCTGGGATGTTTCCATTTCCTAGTTATCATGAATAGAGCAGCCATGAACATGGATGTGCAGGTCTCTACAGATACAGAAGAAGGTGTTGGGTCCCCTGGAGATGGAGTTACAGGTTATTGTGAGTTGCCCATTTTGGGTGCTAGAAACCCAACTTGGGTCCTCTGGAAGAGCAGCAAGTGCTCCTAACCATCAAGCTATTCCTTCAGCCCCACCTATGCCTATAACTTATAGTGTATTTAGTAAATTAGAATGTAGCAAATTAATAAAATTAGCAGTTTCAGAATTCCAGGTCTTATCATGATCCATTTTGGAGTTGACTTTTGTGTAGAGTGACAGATAAAGGGCCTCGGCTTCATTCTTCTCCATGTAGATATCTGGTTCTCTAGTACCATTTGTTGAAGATGTGTTTTCCCCCCGCAGTGTCACTTTTGACATCTTCATAAAAAATTAAGTCACTGTAGTTACATAGTCATATCTGGATTTTCTGTTCTGTTCCATTGAGCTACATGTCTGTTTGGTGCCAGTTACTATGCTTCTGTACTATAATATGAAATCAGGCATGGTAATGTCTCCCACATTGTATGACTATTCAGGTCTTTTGTGTTTTCATGTGATTTTTTTTCTATTTATGTAAACAGTGGCATAGAGATTTTGAGTGGAACAGCATTGAATCTGTAGATTGATTTTGTTAAGGTGGTCATTTTCACAACATTAATTTTTCTAATCCATTTTCTGTTTTCCTTAATTTTTTTCTTCAGTGTTTTAGGGTTTTCATTGTAGATTTCTTTCATGTCCTTGGTTAGGTTTATTCCAAGATTTTTTTTTTTTTTTTTAGACTATAGTGTAGGGGAATGTTTCTCTGATTTTTCTCTCAGTATATCTGTCATTGGTATACAGAAAGTCTACTGACTTTTATATATTAATTTTGTATCTTACCACTTTGATGAAAGTGTTGGGAATTATTTGGTTGTGAGTCAGATAGAATACAAGAAACCATTTCAATTTTTCCATATTTGTTAAGACTTGCTTTATGTCTCCATTATGTGACTTATTATCAAGAATGTTCCAAGGGATACTGAAAAGATTGTGTGTTTGGATGGAATATTCTTTAGCTGTCTGTTAGGGCTATCTGATCTTTGATGTCATTTAACTTCAATGCTTGTCTATTTTTCTTTCAGATAACCTATCCTTTGGTGAGAGTGAGGTATTGAAGTAATCTACATTTAATATGTTGGGATTAATCTTGCCTGGTGTCTAGTAGTTGTTGTTTTATGAAATTGGGCTTACTTGAATGTGGTGTGTTTAGAATTGAAGTGTGCTGTCAATTGATTGTTTCCTTGATCTGTATGAAGTGACCGTCTTGAAATGTTCTGATTAGTTTTGGTTGAAGAATATTTTGTCGGATATTGGATTGGCTCTATTTTCTTGGAATACCTTTTTCCATCTTTTCACTTTAGGGTAGTGTCTTATCTTTGAAGATGAGATAGTTCCTGTAGATGGATTCTATTTTCTAACCCAATCTGCTATTCTATGACATTTGATTGGGGAATTAGGACCATTAACACTGTGGATTGTGACTGACAGGTGTGTATTAATTCCTGTCATTTTGTAGTTTTTCCTTAGTCCCCTTTTGCTTAACAGTATTCCAATTCAATCCCCCCAACCCTGTAGCCTCTTGGATGTGCTTATGCCCTTCTGTGTAGTCCAGATTGTTCCTTCTACTGTTCTCTATTTGGCTGGTTTTTACATCATAAATTCCTTTAGCAAGCTTTTATCATAGAAAATTTTTCTTTCTCCTTTTGTGATCGATAGTTTTGCAAGGTATAATATACTCTAGTTGGCATCTCTGATCTTTTAGAACTTGAAATACAGCGTTCCAAGCCTTTTTAAAATTTCCAGGTCAGAAGCCATACTATGTCAGGATCCATGAAGAGCTCACCTCCAGGTCTTTTAAAGTCTCAGTTGGAAATTTAGCTGTGATTTTGATGGGTTTATCCTTATATATGACTTACTCCTTCTCTCTCGCCCCTTTCAAACTCTTTCTTTGTTCTATGTATTTAATGTTTTAACTATATTATTATGTGAGGAATTTCTTTTATGACATATCTATTTGATATTCTGTATGCCTCTAGTACTGGTACCTCTTACTCTAGATCTGGAAAATTTTATTTATTTATTTATTAATTATTTATTTATTTAGGGTTTAAGTATGGAATTCTCCTTATCCCCAGAATTTGAAGATTTTGCCTTTTCATGGTTTCTGAAAAATCTCATGTGTTCAGTTTATGGGTTTAAAAAGTTTATTTTCTTTGATCCAATTCCTTTACCTTGTCTTGAAGCTCCAACATTCTGTCTTCCTCATGATCCATTCTATTGGCGAGGCTTTCCACTGAGTTTTTTATTTGACTCAGTGAGTCTTTGAATTATAGCCTCATTTCAGTTTGGGTTTTCTTCATCGTTTTCTCCTTATTGAACTCTATTTTCATGTCTTGAATTGTCAACCTTATCTCATTCAGCTATTTGTTTATGTTCTTTTGGAAGTCATTGAGGAGTTTATTCTGCTCTCTTTAACTTCAGTCAGTAGTTTATCTGTGTCCTTTTTGAAGTCTTTGAACACATTTATGATGGTTCATTTGAATTCTTTGGTTGGAGGTTCATCCAAGTTGCTCTATGAGGGACCATTACTATGGTATTGGTGGTTTGGGGAGGACATATTCTGTTTTAGTTTCTCACGTTGCTTGTGCTTTGTTGAGACTTGCACATCTGGAGCTAGTACATTGTTTATGGATTTTGGTATGTGTTTATAACCCACTTGTGTTATAACGTCTGCAAGCTGTTCCTCTAGCTTGGTCTTGAGTATGCATGTGCGTGCGTGTGTGTGTGTGTGTGTGTGTGTGTGTGTGTGTGTGTGTGTGTGTATGTGTGTGTGTGTGATGTGCACCTGAGTTCTCTTTTGGAAAAGTTTTAGCATTCAATACAATGTTGTGAACTATAGTCATCTTGCTCTTGTTAGATCTGTAGACTTATACATTTATCCAAATACATCTTTGTGCCCTGTGACATATTGGCCCGCATCTCTCTCTTCTCTTTGTCCCTGGTAATCCACATTCCATTCCTGTTTCTATATACTTATATGCCCCACTTCTGGACCTTATTAATATTATGCATTCCTCAACGGCTATGAGCCTTAGTTCCTTTATCTATAAAATAGACTAAGAGGATCGATGGGAAGGTTGTATGAGTTAATGTATGTGCCTAACAGTGAGTGTGGTGACTGTGGTGCTGAGTCACCATAAAAGAGAAACCTGGCTCTCCTTTTCCCAAGGTATGTTTCTAGGAAGACTTGCCAGCTGCTTAATGAAACACCCAGCCTGTGATTTTTGCAGGAGCTGTTATGGCAACTATATTTTTAAGTCGCTAACTTGGCAATAACACAACATTGGAACTATGCGACAATAAGAAGAGTGAGGGATAGCACAAAAAAGACGAGAAAGGCAGGAAGAACCAGAGCAGGTGCAGAAGCACGTACTGAAGGCAGACATTTGGGGGAGTTTTTCTGGGGGCATGTGAACCCCAGATAGGACACCGATGACAGACTCAAGACTAACTTATATGGGGGCAGTTTTGTCACGAGAAAGCCCTTTCCAGAATGGGTGACAGCTCATGAAAGCTGCATCCCTAGGCTTTCTGTACAACTTGTAGGCAGTTTGGCTGGCTGGAGAGCCCCATCTCCCTGGCAGTTGTTACTGCATATGTCACGTTGGAGTGGGCTTTATGAGTCTTACATGTTTAAGGCGTCTCCTGAGAATTATAAGCTTCATTTACTTCTTGAGTCTTATGGATATCCCTCCTTTCTCTAGCAGGAAAATTTTCCATTTCAGGAAATTCAGCACAGGATTATGGCATGTGTCCATGTGTGAACACAAGAACTCTCGTGTTAGGTTCAGAATGAGGGGTGTGAGCCTGGAATGGGCACCGCTCTATGGTTGTGGTTGTCAAAGCCATCTGACCCTGTCGCCATCCTTTGGAAGGAAAAGAGGGCCTTTCTCTGCCTCCTTTGCCTAGTGGATGGACCAGAGGCCCTCTCTGTCTTTCCAGTGTGTTCTTCCTCACCTTTGTTTCTGTTGAAGCTGCCTGTGCTCGCCATGGTCAGTTCCTGGGAGAGATGTGGCCACAGCCTCTTCCCATAAGTCCCCAGCGACTCCAGCACCGAATCCCTTTTCTTTACCCACCACTCCTAGACACAGGGAGAAGTCAGAGCCACAGCCTCCAACTACTCACACCCACGTAGATGGACTAGCAATTTACATTCTGGACACCATTATGCTGGGTAGACCCTCATGAAGGGTGTAAGAGAAACCCTTTGATGGGAGGCCAGGAGAGCCATGTCAGGGCTTACTAAAGCTGAAGCTGCCACCATTGTTAAACAAAATAAGGCCCTGCCTCAAAGTATCCATCTGCTTGCCACTTCTTGCCCAGAAGCAGCTTGGGTTTTGATCCGTGCCCCGGAAGTTAACCTTAGCTATGGACGGCACTTTTTAAATCTTCTTGCATTCTGGCTTTGGTTTAGATTGAACCAAAGGGAGGAGTTGCCTGAGATTCGAGGGCAGATGGAAGTGGAGGAATAATACGTCCACTACCTGCTAGATAGGGAGCTCCATCCTTCTGGAGTGACCCTTCCAAGCGGAATCCAGTCTTCATTGGGCTCCTGTGCCCTTTCTCTCCCCTGGTCTTCTGTCCTAGGGGGAAGGGGTAGCGCCGTTGTCTGTTGGTGGTCTCTGGGAGCCACATCCCTTTGTTAGCCCCCTGGTTCCCACTCCACCGATACAAGTGACACTTCCATTCAAGTTTCCTCTGCTGTGGGATGTCTTTCTGTATGCTGTGAATATGTGTTGCTCTGATTGGTTGATAAAGTCGTTTGGTCTATGGCAAGTCAGGTTATAGCCAAGCAAGAAATTGAAGAGGAGACCAGAAGAAGAAAGGGAGAGGCAGAGGAGATGCCAGCCGCTGCTGAAGGAACAACATGCCAGCAGACCGGTAAAGCCATGGAACATGCGGCAAAACATAGATTAATAGAAATGGGTTAATTTAAGATATAACAGCTAACTAGCAAGGAGCTTGAGCTATAGGCCATAGCCATAAGTTTGTAAATAATAATAGGTGGTGAGTATACTAACTTAGGTGGGTTTGGTTCTCTGAGACAGCAAAGATGCAGGTTGACGAGAGGGAAGGAAACAGAAATAAGCTGGGGGATACAGAAGCAGAGTGAGTAATCAAGCCCTGAAGTAGAGGTGGGTCTCAGGGATCTGTATAGTATTCATTGCCTCTGGTGTGTGTTGGTGCTGAAAGTTGTAGACATCTTCCTGTGAGAAAGGAACAGGCTTTGTGGGCAGTGGGATCTTTGGGAGGGGGTTAAATTCTGTTCCCATGGGGGTTCTCTGGCTGATAGGTTGTCTTAAAAGACGGTATGTTACAAAGTCTAGATCAGCTTTGTCTCTTGTATGCTGTCTTAGAATTCTACAGAGAGTCCTCACCAGCAAGAGGCACACATCAACTATACCCCCACCCCTAACCTTGGATATACCAATTCCTTGAATGCTTATAAATAAGATTCTTTTCTTCACAATTTACACACTTTCAGGTACTCAATTATAACTGCAGAAAATAAACTAAGACAGGAAGTTTAGGAAGAATTTCTGATGGGCCAGCCTCTCAGCCATTTGACCCAATAGTTTCTTTTAAAGTACTTTATGACTGTAAATGAGTCAAGAACCAGGGCATCATGGCTCCCAGCTCCACTTCTGCATTATCCTTGCTGCTGGTGCTCTAGTGGGTACCTGAACCCAATTCTCTCCCAATCCCTGGACATCACTGCCCCTCTCTGGTGTTTGTAACAGGGATAGAATGGGGCAGGCGCCAGTTTCCTTCCCGGCCATGTCTTGTCCCTTTCTGTGTCCTTACCGAATGGGTAAGTGGGAAGGTATACACTTTTTATTAAGGTGTTTCCCACAGATAAGTAAGAGGTGGCTTTTGCCATTCTCAATTCTCAGAGCAGCCCAGGACAAGCTCTTCTGGGTCTACATATCTGTGCCTTTACAGGCAAGCTTCTTCCTCCTTTCTATTTGTCAGGGAGGGATGTTGAATTGAGGGGAAGGCCATGTAACTGCCATATCCCTCTATTCAAGGATTAGTGAGATTGTCAGTGACAGCTGAAACATAGAGACAGAGACAGAAGATTTTTCTTCATAATTTTCCCGTGATATCTGAGACCGTATCTCCTAGGTGGAGATGAACATCATCTGTCCTGAAGGGATCCTTTCTTTTTTTCTCAGTCTTCTTCATGTTGTACGTTTGAGTTGGTTGGAAGAAATAGCATTGCCAGCCAAGTGTGGTGACACACACCTTTAATCCCAGTACTCAGGAGAGGCAGGTGGATATCTATGAGTTAGAAACCAGCCTGGTCACTGGATATTGGTAGCACACACCTTTAGTTCCAGCACTTAGGAGGCAGAGGTAGGCAGATTTCTGTGACGTCAAGGCCAGCCTAGTCCACACAGTGCATTCCAGGACAGCTAAGGCTACACAGAGAAACCCGTCTCAAAAAACCAAAAAACCAAACCAAATAAAAACAAAACAAAACAAAAAAAAAAGGAACCAGCCTGATCTACCAGCAAGATCCAGGAAGCCAGAGCTACTTAGAAAGATCCTGTTTCAAAAAACAAACAGAACAAAAAACAAAACAACAAAAAGAACAGAAAAGAAGTAGCATTGCCTATTTACAAGAGTTTCTCACTGTGGCTTTGCAAAGATCATCATCTTTCTTTGGTCATGTCACATAAACATTCAGTTAAACATTCATCAGTGCTGTTCTCCTTTCTAAGGTGGGATGAAGAGGTGGGCATGTGCTTTTCTTCCTCCCTACCTGTAACAGCACTATGGAGCTACTGGCCTGTAGTTACCAGGTTTCTAGTGGGGAGAAAGCTTTTTTTTCTTAAGACATGTGGTCTTCAGAAGGTGTAGGCTATGGCTTGGGCAAATGTGTGCCTCTCCATCAACAGGGCTCCCTCTTTAAGGGTTTCAATCTGTTTCAAAGTGATAGACTTGGAAGGAGGGGAGGCAGGGATGCTGCAAGAAATGGCAGTTTGGCTAATTAAAGTCTTAGACCTTAAGGTTTCATTTAGCTAGTGCTCCAAGTTATGTGTTATGACAAGCAAGGTCTGAACTCAAGAGATGGGACTCAATTCTCATTCTTCACAAGAATGCCCAATAAAGTGATTAAACACAGAATTAGAAAATATTATCTAGAGAAAGAAATACACACACACACACACACACATACACACAGAATTAGCAAATACTATCAGTTGCTCATAAGGAAAGCTTGGGGCCATACACCTGAGGCCATAGGTCATATTTTGTCAGCTGGTCACCATATAACCTTTTAAATGCATGCTTCCATTTAAACATACTTTATTTAACATGCCCTTGAGTCTTTGACATTGAGTTCATGGCCAACACCTCTCTAACATATCTATTTTCTATGTAAGATCTTAGCCTTTTTGTACCTGGGAACACTAGACATTACTTAAGCACCATTTTGGGGCTCTATAAACAAGACACGACCTAGACTTTGAAAGCATACATAGCAGGATAGTGGAGTCCACACTGTCTGCTATCATAGAAGCCAGTGAGCAGAGACTGGAGCAGAACCTATAGACTATGCTCTATCCAGAGCACCAGTACCTGAGAGGCCAGAGAGAGATCTGCTTGGTTCACCCCAGTTAGCATAATTTTTTTTCGATACAGGGTTACTCTTTGTAGCCCTGTCTGTCCTGCAACTTGCTCTGTAAACCAGGCTAACCTTGATCTTACAGAGATCCGTCTGTCTCTGACTCCCAAGTGCTGGGGTTAAAGGTGTGCGCCTTCACTGCCTGGCTTAGATAGCATAATTTTATAGTGAACCAGGATAGAGGCCTGTAAATAATTCCCATTTTGTCAGGTGGTCAGCTTGGTCTCTGAGATCCTAAGTGTTGGTGGCATTCTCCTTGTCTCCTCCTGCACTTTTTATATGTAGCTAGGGGATGGGGATTGGGAAGCGGAGTGGAGAAGGGGTTGTCTTGGTGAATAAGTCTCCTATTTCTCCTGAGCCACCATTTAGATCACACCCAGGCTAAAGGTTAGCTCAGAACAAAAAGGCTGTTAGCCTTGTGTATGTGAAGGTCTTTTACAGTATGAAGTACAACTGGGACTCTTGCATTGTGGAATGGAAATGCCCCTCCTGTCCTGTCCAAATACTTGTTTACAACTGAAATGAGAAGGCAGAATCCCAGCTCATTCAACCTCTGCTGGAAACATGTGCGTTGGATCAGTCAAAAGTCACCACTTTGTGTGTCTATACAAGCATCATGCATACTGATTTGGGGGTTACAAATAAATTTTAGTTTGTAAACAAATTCACAAACATGCAATCCCACAATAACAAGATTATGCATATACATATATATCATAACTTATGAGGATACACATACTTAATATCTTCAACTGAATGTAGAAAAGAGAGTATATGTTAAAATAAATATTAATTAAAATGCACCATGGAAAAATTTTTGGAGAAATACTTATTTATAAGAACTGGATATTATTCTTTGAATGTATTCTGGATAGAGTTGGGTACCATGAGATTCCAACAGCTATCTACAAGGAAGTCCCATGTACAAACCACACTTTGTCTCTTGACCTTAAGCCTATACCATAAGGCTTCCAGAATGTGGGTTCAATCCCTTTTTAATGAACAAGCAAAGAGATCTAGGGACTTAAAGAAGTTTTGATATATTCTAGAACCTGGCACCAAGGTGTGCCAGGTCCTTTGGACCAAGATATAGGCAATCATTGGATGCTGCTCATTGGCCCAGCATTAAAATCCTGGGGCAAGGATTTAGCTCTTATAAAAATTAACTGTGTACTGTTTATAGGTCATTTCTTTCTTTGGAATTTGATTTACCAAAGAAAGAAGTTGAATTTTGTCCTCAAAGCACTTCCTGGTCTAGTGTCCTATTGGTGTGTGTGTGTGTGTGTGTGTGTGTGTGTGTGTGTGTGTGTGTGTGTGAGAGAGAGAGAGAGAGAGAGAGAGAGAGAGAGAGAGAGAGAGAGAGAGAGAGAGTGTTAGTTCTTGAGGACAAGGGAGTACATGGCTGGATGCAGAGGATATGTTCTGGAGCCACCATTTCGAGCAGAAACAGAACTTGTGTCAAGATTTCTAATTACCTCCCACATGTCACATTCTTCCTTGTGAAGTCTGAAACTGTTTGTCATGCCTGAGGGCCTGAAGCATTTTTTGAGTTCTCCAATTTTAGAAGTACTTATTTTAAATGTTGGATGCTTAACAAAAACCTGTAACAGTTTCATTGTATAACCATTTTTTCTCTTATTGTGGCCAAGAAAATGGATCTGCTTTACTAAATGTGATTAACTTTTCAATGTGAAATAGTAGGTATAAGTGTGTACTTACCTTAACATGTTAAAAAGTATCTTAAGTTTGCCTTTAGTTAGTGTTGAGAAGAGTGAACACAAATGCAATTAACTTAGTACCTTAGTTCTAACTGGAGGCATAAATATTCTCTGTGCAAAAGAAACCTGCACTTTAAAAATCATTAATAAACAAGGGGGCATGTAGGGTATGGTTCCCTGCTAATTTACACTCAAGAATACACTCCTGAGAGAACACAGATGTGAGGCCAGTTGCTAGTATGAGATGGCCAAGTTCTAAAGAAGGCCTTTGGAAATTCTCTTTCATTTCAGGCTTGAGTTGCTTAGACAGCTATTATTTCATTTACATTGAAACATATAAACACAGCATAAAACATTAACAAGGAACCCTTTGAACACTGTGATTATAATTCTGTATATTAACTATCCCATATGATAACCACATACACTTTATTCACTGGAATATCACATATGCACATTGATATTTACAGAAGTATTTTTTAAGTAAATATAAATGACAGGAGGACAGTATGTTTGAATGTAAGAAGGAGGTGAAGTCTGTTGACACACTCAAAGGATACAGGGTCTACTGGAGAGATTGGGGGTTTATCATGGAAGTGTGGCATGACTATGTCCTTGACAGAATAGCAGTCCTCCTGTGTTGAGGAAGGTCTTCTTGGTAACTGAGTGTGCAGTTAAGGGAGGGATGCATATGGGGCTATGAAGGAGGAAGGAGACACCTAGGCAGGCAGGTCAGCCTAACCAACCCTACTGTTCAGTAGATGACATAATAATATGAATGAATTCAGTCCTGGGGTTCACCAATGCTGTGCTGGGAAGACTGTTCATGCTTCTAAGACCACAGGGAGGCTGAGAGTTTGGGTATTGACTGCATCCTCTTGATTGCAACCTGGGACAGGGTGACCTCTATGCCCCACTATAGATACGCTACTTTAAAATGAGTTCAGTAGTCTCCGGTCCAAAGAACAGGGATGAAAATGTGGAGCTGTTCCTCTATTTAAAAAAACCATAGTGGATGCTATTTCCAAAGTCCCTCTAATGAGCTCTCCAGTATCACATTCTTAACAAGGGTAGAGCTGAAAACCATACACACCATGACTTCAATGGGCTTTCCTACTGATCTGTTTTCATTATTCCCATTTCATTAAAGTGGAGACACACAGAGATGAGCCCTGGAGTTAGGACATTCACACAGGTCTTTGGATCTCAAGCAGGGATCCTTTTATAAGACAGAACACATCCTAGAAAATTGTCCAAATTATAGCCAATGGACACAGATTATCTTCATTGCTGCTGGCAACCCCTGCCTCTTTCTGTGTCCTCTTCCCTCAGGACCTCAGAGCCTTGAAACACTTGGCATTGAAGTATCAGGAACTGGATGCATTTCTTGCCTTGGGATTTCCCATCTTCACCCTACAGGCTGATGAGATTTGACACATCAGTGGGAAAGACATTTTCCCTTTTTGAAATAACACCATTGTAGGTAAGTACAGAATACCAAGGAGATAGCTGGAGCTGGGTGGGGAAGGTAAATATGCTGTATGAACTCTCTCTTCCTATGAGACCGTGGACTCTAGACACTGATGGAGTCATCCTTACATTTCTGCTGTATCTAAGTGCTTTATTCTATTGCCTTTCGGCAGTTCTGTGCAGATGAGATACAGAATGGGAGAATATGGAGCATGACTCTGGCTAATCATTTATGACCTCTTTCTAGTGACCTAGATGGATGGATAGATAGATAGATAGATAGATAGATAGATAGATAGATAAGTAGATACACAGAGCTTGATAATGCCAAATAGATTCTACCAGATTTTTGGAGGGGGATAACTTTCTGCACATAGCAGGTAATCAGCAAATGTAGTTCCTGTCTTAGTTTATTTTCTGCAGTTATAACTGAGTACCTGAAAGTGTGTAAACTGTGAAGAAAAGAATCTTATTTATAAGCATTCAAGGAATTGGTATGTCCAAGGTTAGGGGTGGGGGTATAGTTGATGTGGGCCTCTTGCTGGTGAGGACTCTCTTGGTGTGGTTTGCAGACAGAAGGCATTCAGTCACGTCACTTGCTGCCATTTGTGTCTAGCCTCTTAAGGTGTTACGCTGATAGCAATTGTGCTGTTATTTTAGGACATAGAAGCATCCACATACATTTGGGCAGGAGAGCATGACTACAGCTGTCTTTTCCCATGTAGCTTGTGAGTGGTTGATGGCGTGTGATACACAGAGTATCGAATTTGTGTTCCCTTGGGCATCACTAGCAGGCTACTTCAGCCTGATACAATCCACCTCCTCTGTGGCAGGCACCCCACTGGTTTTGAGGTCCAGATCAGCACTGGACTTGCTGCCGTAGCGAGAAGGCCGCCAGTGCAGCCGCAGCATCTTCTTAAAGTACTTCATGGTGTTGTTCTTGACCGTCACGAAACACACGGTGTTGATCATGCTGTTGCTCATGGCGATGCACTCAACAACATAGAAGGCGGTGAGGTAGTGCTTCTCCTTCACAAACACGTTAGGGAAGAAGTCTCGCACGATGCTAAAGCCATAGAAAGGCGCCCAGCACAGCACGTAGGCCGTGAGGATGCCCATGAGCAGCAGCACTGTCTTGCGGCGGCAGCGCAGCCGCTTGCGGATCTGCTCCGTCTGGAAGCCAGGTACGGCCTTGAACCAGAGCTCCTGGGAGATCCTGGCATAGCACAGGGTCATGGTGACAACCGGGCCCACAAACTCGAGGCCGAAGACGAAGAGGAAGTAGGATTTGTAGTAGAGCTGCTGGTCCACTGGCCAGATCTGGCCACAGAAGATCTTTTCCTGATTCTTGACGATAACGAGGATGGTTTCGGTGGTGAAGTAGGCAGATGGGATGGCGATGAGGATGGAGACCATCCAGACCAAAGCGATCAGGAAGGAGGCGGTCTGATAATTCATCCGTGGTTTCAAGGGGTGGACAATGGCGAGGTATCTGGAGGGAGAGGGAAGCCAGCAATGGTGGTTAAACTTGGAAGCACGATTTTTTTTTTAAAAACCAGCCCAGAGCATACACAGAAGCCTGGGAGCAGCACAATGAATCCCCAGGCACCCTCTACCCAGGTTTAAGCAGTGCTAGCTCATTAACAGCTCCACTTGGCATTTAGAGTAGGGATTTAATGGAAAGAGCAGACAGGTAAAATCAACGAGGCTTTTCTCCCTTGACTGGTAGAAAGAGGGATCTGGGAATTATCCTCTCTGAGATCTGTTTGCCTGAATACAACCTGAGACAAATGGTACTTACCTTGAGGATGTCTGTGAACATTAAACATTGTACGGATGTATTATCGTGAGTATCTTTCAGGAGATGCATGTGCTCATCAGTTCACTATTATACCCTTTGAGTTTTAAATCTTTCTGCCCTGCCCACAAACAAGGTACTCTTACAGTTCTTATCCCAAATACCCCACAATCTAAGGTGAAAACAGAAGTGTGTACCTCAGAGCGAGGTGTGGACACTGCTTAGGCTTCTTCCTCCTCCTGCTAGACATCAGCTTGCATCATGGAGGCAGTGGGATTAAGGACTCTGGTGAGAAGTAAGCACGATGCCCAGGTTCATGGCTGGCAGATTCCAGACCCGAGCCTCCTGATATAATACTTTCACACCTGCCTCCCCATGCCATTTCACACTCAAGAGAAAGTGACTAATGAAGACACGTCACTGTGGTTCATTAAAACATTACCCTTGTTCTTTTCAGTGAGTCACACTGCTCAAGAAACACCACCAGCCTCTTCCCTTCATGGAAAACAAGCTCACCTGTGTGGGTTGCTTGTCTCTCTTCCAGAGAGATGGAACGATAGCTATTTAGATATTTGGGTCCTAGAATAATTTCTGTGCATTATGTGGGTGGGGGAAGGAAGGGTGGTAGGGGGAGGTGGAGGAAGAGAAGAGGTATGAGAGGCAGGTAAGAGACAAACTATCCTGGAAAGAATGTGTGGGCCAAGAGCAGGAAGCTGCCTGTTGACAGTTCTGTTTGACTTACGGTTTCTTTCTAATCAGACCCTTCAATCACCTTTCTGCCCCTCTGACTTGACTTAGAAGTCCCTCTGCCATGTTGCTACTTCTGTCCCTTGTGGTGTTTCTGCCATCTTGTCCCATCCATTCCTGCTTGCTGGTGGCTCTCCAGCTAATTCCATATTTGAAGCTTCCAAATACTGAGGAGAAAGCTGGACCCATCCCAACCACAAGGGGTGGAATGGGGTGAGTGGGGTGGGTAGGTTGTGGGGGGGTCCTGGCCGGGTGTTACCATAGCAAGTGCTGGAGCTCTCCACCCATCTGTGTGACCAGGCTAGGAGGACAAGCATCACAGGACAGCGCTGGAGAGGTGAACAGGCAGGTATTGACTGGGACAGGAATAGCTCAGAGTCACTGTCTCTCTGTGCTAGCTGGATGAATGTTTCCTTTATAATCAAAGTGACACTTGAAATGGAATACATTGTGATAGTGTGGTTTTGGAGGTCAGAGGTCTGTTGTGTTTTTCCCTGGGTAATCTTAGGAGCCAGCAGATGGCATTCCTTTTAGGAGTTCTCAGGAAAGAACGTATGTGTGTGTGTGTGTGTGTGTGTGTGTGTGTGTGTGTGTGTGTGTGTTTTGCTGTTGTTTGCATTTCTAACTTTTCAAGAGCTGCCTGTATTTCTTGGATTTTAACCCTCTTTTTCTTCAAAGCCAGCAATGGCCAGTGGAGTATTTTTCACATAAGCTCATTGTGACATTCTGCCCATCTCCTTCAGGTAAGAATCTTTGCCCTCTATTAGCTACACCCAAATTATCCAGTATAGTCTCTATTTTAAGATCAGCAACCTTAGTTCCATAAGTTACCTTGCTCCTCCATAGGGTGCCATTTAGCATAGTCACAGGTTGGGGACATTTGGATGTAGTTATCTTTGTTGGGCATTCATTATTCTGTACTGATCTTTAGATACTGTAAAACAAATTCAGGATTCAATAGTGTTCCCAGTCTGGGCCTGTCACACTCAGAGTACACCAATAACTAATGCAAAGAAAATTTTCACATTCCTGCTAATTTGCTAATTTTGTTGTCTACTTTTAAAAAAAAAAAAAGACAGAGTTTAATGTAGTCCTAGGTGGCCTGGAACTTAACTGTAGATTAATCTAGCCTAACACACACACACACACACACACACACACACACACACACACACCAGCACACACCAGATTTGTAGCCTGATTGATAGCCTGCCTCTTAAAGGTGTGTGCCATCAAGCCTAGCTATTTTTCTCTCTGTTGTGGAGATAGGTTTCTCTCTGTGTAGCCCTGCCTGTCCTGGATCTCACTCTGTAGACCAGGCTGAACTCAAACTTACAGAGATCCACCTGCCTCTTCTTCCAAAGTGCTGGGATTAAAAGCTGCAGACCCAGCTATTGCTAACTCTTACACTCAAATACTTTGTCATCCGGTTCATCTTCCTTACTCTGAAGGACATTCCAAAATTCACTGTTAACATCAAGTAAATCAGAAAGAAAAGAGCATTGACTTAGGGCGTTAATTAGGAGGTCAATTCCCAAGCTGTGCAGTTGGATAAATAACTTATGCTCCTGAGACTTAGTCTCTGCATCTGTGAAGTGGGGACAATAATGACTTAACTGACAATCTATCATTGTTTTTTGTCAGCTTCCAAGAAAGCAAACATTCATAATGTATGATGGAGTTATGGTATGTTGCTTATGCTGATTATTTTATTTTCCCTGACTCATTTGTTGGCAAGAGAGACATCTGCAAGGTCTCTGTTGCCAACTGTCTGCTTGAATGTGTGTGTGTGTGTGTGTGTGTGTGTGTGTGTGCGTGCGCGTGCGCGCGCGCGCGCGCGCGCAAATGCTTTTGAGGTCAATGGATTCCTTTAATTCTCTACAACTAGAAAAGCACCCAGTCTTCATGAGCATAGTCTCTGGGCTCAATTTCCAAAGACAGCCTGAGGTGGCCCTTCTGGTATGTCTATCAAGCAGAGCAGGCATATTTGGACAGTGGACAGAAGTGCACAGGGAGGCTGTGCTTCTGCAAGGAACCCAGGCTGAGCATGGGGCGGTGCGTCAGCCCCACTGTGTTGCTGCTTCCTGTTGTCTATAATAAATGCCCTTGCTTGAAATGGCAGGCACTGTGATTGTGCACTTTTGGAGGTCAGAAGTTTGGCACAATTGTCACTGGGTAAGCTCAGGGACTGGCGGGTGACATTTGTTTTGGGGGCTCTTAGGAGAGAACCTATGTGGTAGGAGGGCAGAGGCTCACGAGTCTCTTCCAACTCTCAACAAACTCACATGGTTTCTCTATCAGATGTGAATAAAAACACCATCCTAGGAAAGACTACCTACCATGGCCCCAGTGAAAAGACCCATTTTCTAAAATCAGCACTTTAGGAGAAAGGGCGTCTGATCAGGTAGAGCCTGGGGATGGGAGAAGGGTCCTATTTATCAGGAATCTCTATCCTAGGGCCTAAGGTCCCATGCGCTGCCTTTACCCCTTGAGCCTTACAGAACCCCCACCACCTACCCATGACCTCCTCTGTGCTTGTTGGATGTGCTCTTGCCCATGAAGCTTCCTTTCCATCTAGCTCCTCTACCAGCCGAGGCAGGTATAAACTTCATGAGGGAGCTGAGTCTAGATTTAGGGGTGCATGTCTGTTATCTCAGTGTCCCAGTTCAGAGTCATCCTGGACTATAGAGATGAAGCACTTGCCTTTCTTGAAAAACTAGCATTTTAAAACGAAAACAAAAACAAAAACAAAAAATCTTCTTGTGTTAAACAGCCATATCTCCCATGGCTTGTTTTTCCATGTACATAGCCTGGGAACAGTAGACCCCAAACTGGTTGTGGTCATGGCAGATACTGCCAGTACCTCCTCCATATGCCTCTGCTCTTACCCCTTCAGTATATACTCGCCCACAGCCCTCCACCATTTCGGTGCATACGTCCTCATACCCTGTGTCCTTACCTCTTTGGTATCTACTCCCTCATTCCTCTCTGCTTTGCCATTTCAGCACGTGTGTGTGTGTGCATCCCAGCATGCCCACACCTGCTTTTTTGTTTGTTTGTTTGTTTGTTTGTCTGAGTGGCTTGCAGAGTCCTCCTGGCTACCTGTACAGTATTTTCAGAGATGCAATAACTTGAAGGAGCCACGTATAAACACTCCAGCTCCCTCCTCCTGCTCCTGGGAAAACTCTGATCCACACCTACTCCAAGGGTTCCTCAGCAGGAGTCCCCCGTGGAAACTTCAGCAATGTATTGCTGCCCTCACCTCTTGGTGCCTTCTAATGCATCTGCATGAGGATCCCTGTGCCAGAGGGTTTGGGGGAGTAACACAAACTAAGATACAGGTATCTTAGTTGGAGACAGAAAGCCCAAAGACATGATGATTGCTCTTAAAATACATCTTTGGAGAAGGATATCTATATTTCCATACACAATATGAATTAGAAGGTCAGGCTAGCGTAGTCCACAATGCGAGACTCAGGATTTACATATTTATACTGGACTTAGAGCTGCATGTAAGTGTGGGGTCAGCAGGTGAGGGACAGAAAGAAAGGGGATGACAGTCCCTCCTCTGCTCAGGTCACTGGGAGTGGTGGCCCGGCTGGTGGAGTATGGAGGCTGTGTGGGGAAGGGTTGGCTATGGTGGAATGGGACCTCTGCTGTCTGTGCCAGGTGACCGCTTCCTAAGCATTCTAGCAGCACAGACTGTAAGATAAAGTAAAACCGGCGTCACCAACACAAAGAGGACAAGGGCTGAAGACAGCAATCGCTCTCACTTCAGCAAACATTAGAGTCACTCAGGAAAGTGAATAAAAATGCAGATTTGCAACTCCCAGCTCAAGGGATCCCCATTCAGGAGTCTTGGGTGGGTGGGGCTCAGGAACCAGACTCAATCTCTGTAGCAAATGATAGTTTGGTGATTTTCCCGCAGGAATCTTGTGCAGCTGGCTGGTGAGTGTGCATTTCATAAGCTGGCTTCTGGACTACAGAGCCTCAGAGCTGTGTGTAATAAAGGTGCTTTCCCACGAGTATCTTGCTATAAAAAGGAAGAAGCATCTTGTTCCTGTGTCTGTTGTTAGTAGAACTGAAAAATAACTAACTGATATATTAAAAAGCACTAAACAGCACTCAGAACAAGGGAGAAACTCAAGAGCTGAAGGAGACAAAAGGGGAGGTCACGAAACATATCATCAGAATGCACAAAAGGGTGAACTCATCAAGGTCCCCATCCCCCACCCTGCCCCTGGTGACAATGCTGACCTGAAACATATAAGATTTCTCATTGGCTGCTATTACAAATCTTACCTATAAATTTATAACAGAGCAAGGACTTCTGGAAGGTCTCATGCAAATCTATGTAAATAAGCATGCAGATACATGCAAAACAGCAAAAGCAAACATGTCCTGTCCTCTTTCCTGTAAGCAAACTCTGCTATCTTATTTTCAAATCAGCTCTGCAAGAAGTCACCAAAAGGCGTGCTACATTCTGCATGATTCTGATGAAGTGATTAAAGGACAGACAGATCTGAACTGTGATGACAGAGTGATTTCTGGGACTGGGAGTGGAAATCATTAGGGGCACAGGAAGCTTCCTAGGCAATGGAATGTTTCGTATCTGGATCCAGCTACATGAGACACTGGGTACCCATCGTCTTGACTGGAAGTTGCCCTAGTTAAGTATCCCATGGCTTTGAGTGGTTGCTGCCTGAATTTTCTGCTTTTTGTTTTTGTGTTGGAGGCCACGAACTGCCTACATCTTAAACAGAGAAAGTATCTCAGGTCATGACTAGAACATGGACTCAGGAGCTTCCAGCTTGCTCAAATGTTGGTGAACAGAACACAGCTGGAGAAAGCCCCCTCTATCCCCTCAACAAATCATTGTGCAGTCACTTCTGGAGCGATACCAGCCTGTGAAGGCTGACATGAACCTCACCTGTCAATAGCGATGGCCAGCAGAGCGTTGGTGGAGACATAAAGGGAGACCGTACGAAGGTAGTTGACGGAGGCACAAAGCACGTGCCCATGCTCCCAGGAAAGCTGACGTACCACATAATAGTCCATCTCAAAGGGGCAGCAGACGATTGCCACCAGAAAGTCGGAGATGGCCAAGTTAGCAATGAGGAGGTTGGTAAGGTTGCGTAGCTTCTTGTAGCGGGCGAGGGCAGCAATAAAGACAAAGTTGCCAATGCCACAGACTAGCATGATGCCCGCCAGCGCCACACCAATGACAATCTTGGCAGCAAAGAAGGTCTGTGTCTTGGTCAGGTCCTCATCCTCATCCAGGGGGAGGTCGTAATCCCCATAACTGAAGTTGAAGGGGAGCGAGGCAACATGGTCTTGAGGTGGATTCAAGTCAGATGCAAAGCTGGTGTTTCTGTTCTGGGCCGCCATATTGATGCCTGCAGGAAGGATGGTATCAGGGAGGTGTGTCCAGGTGGAGTCCAGCACCTCCAGCGGGGGTCAGTGAGTGCAGTTCCCTGCTGGAATCCTTGGGAAGAATTAATACCATCCAGGATCTTGGGGTGAGGGAAATACAACAAATGGACAGCAAACATCAGAGCTGACAGTATACCCTCAGAGTTCCCTAGGTACAGTCCAACCAGACCCATCCAGGGGTGAGGAGATGGGAGGCCCTCTGCCTGCTGGCCACAGAATGAACTGGACTCTCCATAGAAACCCAAGGGGCATGGGCATCCCGCCCTTCCCAGCAGACAGTACTGGTTTGACTGTTGTTGCGCTCAACCTTATCAGACAATGGCACAAGGCAGGGGATGGGGAGGAATCTGTTGGTGGGTGGGAGGGGCTTTCCTGTTGCTTGCCTGTTCTTTGCTTCCGGGTTCTAGAAGCCAGCCTCTTAAACTGTGGTTGTATAACAGCCTTTTAAGATGTGGGGGTTGCAAAAGGCTGGGCGACGGTAAATGGTTTCTGAATGACGAAAAATCAGTTCAAAAACCGAACTCAAATGTGCAATGAATCTAAGCTGTTTCTGGCGTCCCTCAACAATGTTACATAAGGAGACTGCGCTGTAGCCTTGTTTCCAAACATGCATGTGCACTTTGCCCTGTGTGCCATCTTGCTTTGCGGTGCTAGAGAACAGGGCCTGAAACACCTTGCCTCAGACCCACACTGTACTATGAACTATATTTGTACAGCTATTGTGCACCAAAGCTTTCTGATCTCGTAGAAACGTAATGGTTTAATTATGGAAAACAAAGACTTAGAGTGTCATCATTCCCTACTGTGTTTTTATCAAATTGGTCTATCTTTTTTGTTTGTTTGTTTTATTTTCGAGGCAGGGTCATGCCAGCTACTAACTAGCACATCCTTGGATTTATTGTGCTAAAATATTTTTGATTTAAAAATTTCCATGTGAAGGGCTATAGTTAGTTATAGGTGCTTGCAGAGGGCTCTCTTGAACAAGACCAGAGTTCAGAGTTCAGTTGTCAGCACTAACACTGGGTTGCTTAAAACTGTACTTTAGCTGCCTTTTCTGATACAGTTTTCTGGCCTCAGAAGGTTCGCAGCACACACACACACACACACACACACACACACACACACACACACACACACACAAAAGTATAATAAAAATTTAAAAATTGCTGTTTGACAAGCTGACTTGACTTTCATTAAAAAAAAATCAATAAGTGAAATCTGGCTTGGAATTAAGACAGAATTTCCAACAGTTTCTCAAATGGCCCTGAAACACTTCTTTCATTTGTACCACAAGTTTATATGAAGCGACATTTTCAGCATTGATGATTATAAAATCAAAATGTCACTCAACGCTGAAAAATATTGAAAATGCTGTATCAAATTTTCAGCCAAGATTTAAAGCTTCATGTAAAAATAAGCAATCCATCTCATTAGTATGAAAATTTGCTTTCCTCATTAATAAATGGTAAAATTATATGCATATCAAAGAATTGTTTTAAAATACATTAATGATTTATTATCAGTAAATGTTTGAGTTACATGCCTATTTTATACACTGATGAACCTAGGGACAAGTAAGAAATTCTTAGGTGACTGAGGTCTTCCTGAGTAGAAAAACCTGCTCTAGAATAAATCATTTCTCCCCAGGTTGACCCTGCTGCTCTGGATCTGCTCCTGGACCTCTTCCCTAGGCTGCCAGGTTTTCATCCTCAGCCAACCTTGACTAAAGAGGGACTGTGCCTTGTCATCTGAAATGGTGGTTGTTCTGAGACCAGACAGAACTGAAAACAGCCTCCTAAGAGCGGGTGGGGATGACCAGGGACTCTAGGGATGACCAGAGACTCTAGGTGCTGGGGATGACCAGGGACTCTGGGTACTGTCCTTCCTTGCTTTAGAACTCCTTTATATTCTTGGTGTCTTGAGATGTCCACAGAGGGAGAGGGAATACAGTCTCTAACATGCTTGCCCCCAGGACGGGACTGCTACAGGGAAAGGAGTCCCTGAGTGGCTGGGGAGACTTCCCCAACCTAACTTGGTCTGTTTCATCATCCACAAAACACCTTCCTCTCACACCTCAGCACACCCGCCAGTGTGGGAGCTGAGGGTAAGAAGCTGTCAAACTGGATAGCGAGGTCTGTCCAGCCTTGTGAGGGCAGGGAGAACGTTGGGGGACAGGAATCATCACCCTAGCTAGGAATAGCAGTCACAGGGGCGTTAATGAAACTCCAACTTGCTACACATGGATCAGCTGCGCCCTCCACCACTCCACTTGAAAGTTGGGGTTCCAGCGGAGTCTGCACCCCAGTGTCCTCCCTCTGGGTTGTCTATTGATCTCCCACAGACTGCCACCGGGGGACAGATAAGCGAGAGTTCTGACTGGCTTCTCAGCACCAGCCTGCAGTCTAAGTGGGAGAGCCTGCCCGCGGGTCCCTTGTTTCCCACTCGCCTTGGAGACGAGAGGCGCAGCACTGGCCCGGGGTTAGGAATTCAGTGGGAAATTCAAGCCCAAAATGCAAAGCCGGCCATCAGGGGTGTCTGCGGGGCGTGGCAGCGCCTGGGACACCTCTGCCCTTCTCGGCTCTCCTTCTGTCCGAGTCCCCGGTTCCCGAGCTATGCTCATGCCCCGACCCCAGTGTCCCAAGGCCAGAGGGGACCTCCTGGAAGAAACGCTCAGTGCCCGGAGTTCTCCCACCACCACCCGGCACTCACCTGCCTCGGTGCCTCCAGGGGCGCACCCCCAGGCCTGCAGTGGCGCAGTAGGTGGGCGCGGCTCAGGCTCTGGGGACACTGGCTAGCTCTGGTCAAGGTGCACGTGCTTGGTGGGGTGTGTCGCTCTGTCCTGCTCTCCTCGGTGCGCTTCTGCGCGTCTGTCTCTTCAGAGTTGCAGCTTCGCCCTGCAGCTCATCCCACAGCCTGGGACCCAGCCCTGGTGGCCCGCCCCTCCGGGCTCCCGACTCCGCCCCGGGGACCCCGCCTGCCTCCCAGTACGGCTAAGAGGGGGTCTCAGACTACCGGACGGTCCCTCAACAGGCTTTCTAAGGTCTTGAGCCCCGTGGGTCCCCCACAGCCGGCCATCTACAGCATCTCAGAGACTGAGCAGTGTTCTCTGCAAGCAGCTGTTGGTCCCATCGGCGTGCGAAGTCGCAGTGTGTGTGTGTGTGTGTGTGTGTGTGTGTGTGTGTGTGTGTGTGTGTGTACACGGGCGCGCGCGCGCGCGCGTTCTTCCCAATGCCAGCATTCTTGCCCTCTGTAAGGCAGGGGTGAAGCCTTGTCTTATCTCAGAGGTGGTGCAGGGGACGCCACCATACTGTAATGCAGACCTTAAGAGGTGGAGCTGGAAATGGTGGTGGCGGCGGCATGGCTTACCCAGCACAAAGCTTCAATTCTGAGGTCCCCATCCAAACTCTGAGATGACCTTTCCTATAATACTCCTTGGCTATTCAAAGACAACCCCAGTCTGTCTTCCAGCGTATTTGTGGAGTCTCCTGGACCCCTGCTTTGTTTCCAGAGGAGTTATTTTATTCACCTCAGAAATGCAGGGCTTTGTAAATTACCCCGTTAAAGCAGGAACTGTGTATTGGCCATGGAGAGCATTTTCTGGATAGGGCACCACCAATAAACTGCCAATTGGAAAAGTTATTGGGATTGGGCATTCTGTGGTTCTGCCTGTCCTAACTTATGTGAAACTAACCCACTGTTGTGATCTCCTATCCCCCGCCCCACGCCCTTTCCAGGACAGGAGACCCAGCCTTTTGCCTTCCTCATAGGGAGAGGCTGTGGTTTGGCTGGCACTATGGCTGGTCAGGACAATTTCCAGACTAGAGGAAGGTCCTTGTAGTTTTGTTTTGTTTTGTTTTGTACAAGGAGTGGACTGAGGCTGTGGCCAGATACCTGAACATATTCTTTAGGTCATCCTTTCAAAGGGTTTGTTCATACTTACCTTCGGCTAAACACATCACCCCTTCCTGGGTCATGTCCACCAGCTTACCTCTTATACAGGACAAACAGACCCTTAGGACCCTCTGGTGTGCTCACAACATCCCCCAAGACAGACTTAGGGCAGGGTCACATTCACACAGACTAGGAAACCCAAGTTGTCATCCTAGCAACTTGATTCTCAGCAGACTTTATTGGTCAGTGGACCAGTATGCAGTCCCCAAAGAGACAAAGAGGATAGTGCTTTAGAATGTTGAAGGAGAGCTGGAGAGATGGCTCAGCTGTTAAAGGTTAGGCTCACAACCAAAAATACAGAATGTTGAAGTATTTGTTCTAATTCAGGCTCCCTCCAAACACTCTCAAACAAATTTGAGTGCAGGCAGCTTATAGAAAGTAAGAGTAGAGGACACAGGATGATGTGGGGTGAGGGAGAGCCAATACATTTTGCGTTAATGAGCAAGGGATGCTGTGGCCACTGGGGGCTCACATCACCTGCAAAAGCATGGAGAGCCTGCCTCATGGTTGTCCATGGCAGCACAGGGCAGCCAGACCACGCAATCATTGCTCTAACCCCCAGCTCTAATGGACGGTTTTCCTTTCTTTTTTGGACAGTTTTCTTGAGAGTGATTATTGCCCTTCCATGTGAGCCATGACACTCCCTATGTGAGGGAGAAAGCCTAAAGCCGAAAAAGGACAGAGCTTCGAGGTTTTAGTGGGAGGTATCAGCTGCTGAGAGTTTCACCACGGGTGAGATCAGGTGCCCAGGGGATTATGGGGCTGGTCGTGTTGGTGCAAGGCTACAGCAGGGGCCAAAGGAGCATTCCCCTGGATGAGGTGGTATTCACACTGAGATGGGGTGAAGCCGGGGAATCCTGGGTAAGTAGGGAGTTGAAGGGTTGGAGATTATCAGAATGCAGTTGGAGACAACTTTGTATTCTGACTTTGTCTCCTAAGCTTGCAAGCCTGGAAGTGGAGATTCCTTAGTCAGAGAAGATGCTAATCATTAACGACCCCCTCTAGTCAGAGCAGTTTCTCAACTATCAGTTAAAATCCTTCTCTCTGAAGTCTTTCTAGGTGAGAGAGGCTTAGCTGAACTCTGTAATATGATTCTAAGGGGAAGAGAGGGCAAAATGGGATGCAAAACACTGTGCAGGCTGGTGTTGACACACATCCTTGAGTAGTGGTCTCAGTGGTGACATGGGTGTGGAGGACATGGGTAGATGAGGAAAGGTGTCTTGATTTGAGGCCAGGAGGTTATATATTTGGATCTACTTGAGAGACATAAATAATAAAAATTCAACAGTTGTAACATTTTGAAAATATTATTTCTGGATTGATTCCCATTAGTCAGTTTTCTTTACTGCAACAAAATACCTGAGCCTGGGTACTTTATAAAGAAAAGAGTGTTTATTTAGGATACAGATTTGGAGGTTCAGGCCCGTGATGCCAGCAGCATCAGCTCTTGGCACATGTTTTCATGTCATGGTGGGAGCTCTTGTGGGAGAGAAACAGGTCACATGACAAGCCAGAGCAAGACTGAGGTCCCTGAGGAATCCTATTTATCCCTTCCAAGGACATGTCTCGTGACCTAAGATGTCACAGTAGGTTCCACCTCTTAAAGGTCCCATCACCTCATCACCACAGAGGACCAAATTTCAAACACAAGAAATCCTAGAAGATGAACTATAGCACACACACACACACACACACACACACACACACACACACCCCATCACCACAAAGGATGTTCCCTAAGAGGCACTCCAGAATTGTTCAGGAAATTGGAGTGGGTTAATGCTGCCTCAGAATAACTCTCTTGAAGATTCTTGGCTGTGAAAGGGAAACTCTGAATTGTTGGGTGAGCCTAAGACTGCCCTATGGGACTCCATTTAGCCACCCCTTCCTATCACCACAGTACTTGAATATTGGTTGGTGTATGCACAGGAGAAAAAGTGTAGGAACTGTCTTAGTTTTATTCTGAGGTGGTGGCAAAACACTCTGACCAAAAGCAAACTGGGGAGGAAAGGGTTCACTTGGCTTTCATTTCCTGGTTATAGTTTACCATTGAGAGAAAGTAGCACAGGAACTCGAGGCAGAAGCTAGAAGCAGAAACCGTGGAGGAACATGGCTTCTAGCTCATTCACAGGTTCATGCTCAGCTAACGTTCTTGTGCAGCCTAGCACCCCCCCCCCTTTCTAGGAATGGTTCTGCCTATGGTGGGCTGGGCCCTCCCACAGCAGTAATCAGTTAGGACAATTGCTCAGAGGCATGGCCATAGGCCAATATGATGGAGGCAGTTCTTGGTTATGTAGTTGACAGGCCAGGGCTCTTGAGTACACCAGCTCTCCAGACAGCTTCTTTTAAGTTGCTTTTCTTCTTGAAAGTGATTCTTTTCTGGAACAAGGTTTCCCAGCACCACATCCCCTGGAAACAATGGATGGCAGAGGTGAAGACTCCACTACGGAGTTGCTGGTTATAAGGAACTGGAACACACAGCCGCCCTGTAGCTTGATTGTATGTACTTCCAATGTCCTTATGGAGTGCGTGCTGCAGGACAGTTCTCAGTAAACTTACCCAATCAAAAATTAACGCACAGGGTAGGGATTTAGCTCAGTGGCAGAGCGCTTGCCTAGCAAGCACAAGGCCCTGGGTTCGATCCTCAGCTCAAAAAAATAAATAAATAAATAAAGCACATAAAATGATATCTTGTAAAGTAGCGCTCTTATCCCTCCCCATCCACCTTGTGAACCCCCATTCTTCTTGGGGGTTCCTTTACAATCTTCTAGAGCTTTGCTTTGCAAATACAATACCATGTTCTCATTTATTCCCCATGGCCCAACATGTCCAAATCCAATATATAGTTGGCGTCTTCATCCTTCTCCTGTAACATAGTCTATTGTGGGGACACGCTGTTGCCGCTTTTTAAAACCCACATTGCTGGATACATTGTAACAGTTTCAAAATGTCTGTAAAACCACAAATTAAGTTATTTGCAATTTTTGGTTCTTGTCCTGTTGTGGTGCAGAATGACATACATATTACAGTTCATCAGTGAACAAGTACACAGAGCATCTTCTTGTACATGTGCAAGTGTATTTGTATGACAAATTCCTAGAAGTGGTATCGCTGAGTCAAAGCATAAAATGCATTTGCACAAGGCTTTGTGGTAGATCCTGTCACAGAAAGCTCCGAAGGCCTCTATTAAGCAGTCCGTTCGGGCAGAGGTCAAGGCCCCACGCTCAACTGATGATGAACCTGTGTCTGTCGAGCTGGAAGAAGCAACATTCCAGAACAAGATTTCTCAGCAATGCTTCCTGCCCTCAGTCCCAAAGGCATGGTGTCCCTTTAGTCTTTCAAAGTACAGGAGGGAGGGGGCTCTGGCCTTTAAAAAAAATTTTTTTTTTGGACTCTGGTATTAAGAAAAAATCCTTTCAGTCATTTTTCTATGTCTGTGTATCTCTTGTGGAATAGTCAGAAATCAGGTTAAGACCATGCTGTTGTTACTGACTATAGACACATTGGTAGGTAAGCTCTGTAAGGCTGTTGAAATTAAATGTAATTCAGCTCCATAAATTACTGTAGTTGGAAAGGTGGGGACCCTTCAGTAGAGGTTCGAGGTGCCCTAGCTTCTTCCACACACCCCACCTCCTTATCCAGGCTTCCGGAGAGTGAGTAGGTAAGACACTGGTGGGCTGGCGTGAATAGGTAGATCTCTGGCTGCCTCTCTGGCTTCATCTGCCTCGAAGGCAATACCAGGTGTCAGTGGGGAGAATGAAGAGTGTCAGATTTTATGGCCACTAGCCCTACTTCCTGTCTGTGGACAAAAGCCCTGGAGACATTTTGATCAGTTTGGGATTGCCATTAAAACTGTTTCAGTGGTTTTACAGCCTCTGGAGGAGGCTGTAGTAGGGAGAGGTGTGATGAGCGAGTGGATCCTTGAAGGATGGAGCTGGTCCCCAGACTCAAAACTGAGTTCTAGCTGGGTATGGGCTTGCTCACCTGTAATCCCAGCACTCCAGGAGGTTGAGGTCAGAGGGTCAGAAGTTCAAGCCCAGCCTGGGACACATAGTGAGAGCCTGTTTAAAAGAACCAAGGAGTAGGCATGTGGTTCAATGCTAGAGCACTTTCCTAGCATGTACAAGGCTCTGGGTTTGATGTCCAGCACGCGCGCGCGCGCACACACACACACACACACACACACACACACACACACACACACACACACACTGGACTCCGTAACAGAGAGTTTAAGTTAATGCAATCTCCTTTGTGGTAAGGGGTACAGATCTTTTTCTGCTGGAAGGGTGGCAGGTTAAGAGTGTTGTAGCTATTGAAGAACATTAAAGGCTTTCCAGTACTGCTGGCAGAGTTTGGGAACTGAGTTTGGGAAAGATTTGTTTTTTATAGAGAAGCACTTCTGTTTTGATGGCTTCTCCTCCAGGTGAAGACCTGGTGTTCAGGTGTTCATGTTGCCCTTCCCTGAGCTCAGGAAAGGATGTAGACATGCCACATTCCACTTGAATTCTGGGGTGATGCACATGTGTGAGGAAAAAGTCACATAATGTAGATATGTGGAAAAGCTGACCTCTTTCTCTGCCCCTGAGCAGTGACCCTTTTTCCTGGGCTTTCTTGCATGTGTGTGCAAATGCCAATCAATCAAGCATAAGTGTACTTGGACTCGTTTTAGGAGGGAGTGGAAGCCATTATCATTGTGAATGACATAAGGCTCTGGGTTAACTTGAATATTAAAAGGATATGACCTTGATTTGCATCTGAAGTGAAATAGGGCCTTTGGTTGGGGTACTTAAAACATCTAGAGACAAAGATTTGAGTGAACTGTGCTTGCTAGGGAGCTAATCATGGGAAGCACTGTGGGGGATGGAAGGACACGGTGGAGAAAGGGACTGGCCAAGAAAGAGAAAGAGAAAACAAGGGCTAAGACGGAGGAGGTAAACAGCTCAGTCTCCTCTGGAAACATCACAGCATAGAACCGGAGTTCCCTGTTCTGCCAGCAGAGGGCGTGATTGAGTCCTTGACCAAGAACTGTGATGGTGTCCGTCAAATCCCAAAGCAGCTCAGTCTGTTGGTGATGTGCGGATAGACAGAATGTTCTCTTTACAGAAAGCAGAGAGAGGCCACACTAGGCTTTCTTTTCATTGTTGGGAGAAAGCACCCGAGAGAAAGAACTTAGAAGAGGAAAGACTTATTTGGCCCTGATTTCAGAGACTTCAGTCCTCAGTCCGATAAGGCAAAACACCACGAAAGAAATGCACGGGAGGAAAGCTCCTCATGATCCTCATGTCACAGAAACTACAAAACATGAAGTATGTTCAAGACGAAGGGACAAGATCCACCCTGCAAAGGGGTGCTCACAGAGACAGTTCTTCTACCAACCAGACCCCACCTCCTCGGAACGCCACTGCAAAGTTTCACAGTGAAAGGCGGAGAAGTGAGGAACTGGCCGAATGGTGCAATCCGCCACACTTGCCTCCTGGATCCTGAACCCAGTATTGCTTTTGGATGTGATGTCATTACCTCAGTCTCTTTGGAGTTCCATTGCCTCTTTCTTCAACTTAATTTACTCTAGGGAGATTCTGATGTTTGCTGCCATTGAACCTAACAGAACCAGGTAATTTTTGTGTGTGTGAGAAAAAACAGCTAAGAAAGATGAAGTGCCAAAGGGCATGTAATAAGTTATGGAGCTGAGATTCAAACCAGACGTCATCCTCTCCCTTGGGAAGTCCAGCCTGGGATTCCTTAGGAGGTCAGGGAGTGTGGGGTTGCACTTTTGTAGGCTCTGATCACACCCATCAGGAGCCACTTAGAGGAGATCTCAGTCCTTCATGGTGGTTTTCCTAGTGTGCTGCTCAGTTGCCTTGACAAACAACGTGACCAAAAGCAGCTTGGAGGGCGGAGAGTGGATTTGGCTTTCCTCACCCTGGGCACGTCCAGGCATCACGGAAGCTCCAGCGGGAGCAGAGGCGAGAACCATGGCGGAAGGGTGCTCACTGGCTTGCTTCAAGGCTCACATCCATCTCCCGTTCTTACGCATCCTAGGGCCACCTGTGAGGGGTGGCCATGCCACGGAGAGAGGCAGTTAAGTGTGGAGAAGTGAGCCCACCATGAACATCTCCTGTGTCTTAATTCATTCCAGGTGCCATGCTCCCATTTCCAGCCCTCCCAACCCCCAATGGCTAAGTTCTCCTTGGTGTTAATAATTTCCCCATCCATTTACATAAAGTGCCCTGTGCTTTGTAACCTACAAAGCTGACACACAAACAGAAAATTTCATGCTATTAATTAATTAATTTGTTTTTTTGAGACAGGGTTTCTCTGTGTAGCTTTGTTGTCTTTCCTGGAACTCACTCTGTAGGCCAGGCTGGCTTCAAACTCAGAGATCCACCTGCCTCTGCCTCCTGAGTGCTGGGATTAAAGGTGTGCGCCACCACACTCAGCCTCTTTGCTTGTTTTCTTGAAGCAGAATGAGCTCCTGAAGGAGATAACCATTTCCTACTTCTTTCTTTTGCCAGCAGGAATTTAACACTCCAGGGGGATTCTGGGTAACTGAACTGAAATGTCATACCACCACCACCAAGGCCAAGACAATGCCTTCATAGCACCCGGCAGTCACTCAAATCAGTTTGCCGAGTTATGATTTCTCCCGAAGTGCTTTTAACCTCACTTTAAATACTGTTATTATCGCAAGTGGCACATCAAGGCAGGCAGGCTCTGCAAGAAGGCAATTCTTGTAACGAAAACCTGGTTAGCATCCAGATTTGTTGGACATGTGAATAAAAAAAACTGGAAGTGGAAATTGCCATGTGTTGGAGTAATTATCCCCAGGTGCTGGCATCATGGAGGAATCTTGAGTGTGTGTATTTTGAAGTTGACACAGTAGGCATAGATTAACTTGTGTAACAAAGAACATGGGCACACACATGCAAACAAAAAGTTATACAGATATTTGACAACATGGAAACAATAGTACTTCATTTTGACACATTCAATGCTTTGGAGAAGTTAATTGGGGTGTGAACTAAGCCAGTGAAACTGTTTTTGCTCAAGTGTTTTCTTCATTGTATTACTCTTCCTGAGCTGAGGACGGAACCCCGGGGTCTTATACCTACAAGGCTAGTGCTGCCCCACCAGGCTGTGTGATTCTCCTTCCTGAACCCTGCTTTCTAATAACCAAACAGCTGGTTCAAAGCCATCTTATAAAACTAAGTGGAGGACTCGCTGAGGAGTTATATTGATAACGTCCTTATGTCTGGAGCCCCCATCGGTGAAGGAGCATGGGGGAAGCCATGCTGGCTGGCCAGGCACAACACTCACTGGACCCACCTTAAAGGCTCCTGGAGAGACTTTGAGAAGTTTTTAAATTATGTGTATGTGCATATATCTATGTGCGGGTGCCTGCAGAGGCCAGAAAAATCTATTTCCCCTGAAGCTGGAGTTACAGCTGACTGGTGTACTGGGAAACAAACTCTTCCTCTGAAATGGCAGCCTGTGCTGTGGCATCTCTCCCACCCCTGGGGAGTAATTTTTAACAGGTCAGAAGCCATCATTTGATGCAGCTGTGAGAAACATGCTTGAACCAGTCAATCAGAGGAAGGGACTCCAGAGACAAGCAGGTATGTCTCACAGGTTGGAAGTCAGGACTTGGGAGGGGACTCACAGCTGGAAGGCATTCCTGTAGCCCTGTGGCCGCTCTGTTGGGGCTCCACTTGATTTCCTATGACTCTTTGTGCTTTCCTCCTGCTCCATACCCAACCAGGCCAGACCTTTCCAGTTTCAAAGTCTAGAACTTTCATATACCTTGGAAAGAAAGAGAAGTTAACTGGCAAGCATTTGCTCTGATGGCCACCAGCCCATAAGAAGAACATCTGTTCTATTTGGAAAAATGCCCTCCTTCCAGACCGATGAAACCCCAAGTCAGGGCACAACTCAAGCTTCTCTTGCACCTACTCACTCCCCTCCACGTGCCCATGGCACAAGCAGACAGCACACAGCGGCCTGTGTATACCCTGACCCAGTCCATGTGGCCCAGTAGGGGCAGCAGAAGCACATAGTGAACCTCTAGGAAGGTGAGTGGGGGGGGGGGCGGGCGGCACTCTCTCTTTTGACCCCAAGCTTAAAAAACAAAACAAAACAAAAAAACTTGAGAAGCCACCATCTTATCTTCCTCAAGCAAAACACGCAACAGTGGGGTGGGGACACCAGATCTGGGCATAGTCTATTAAAAAGCCTGGAGCCATTGTCGGCAAGCACAGTGAATAGAGCTGAGAGATGTGTTGCTGTGTAGAGCTATGGAAAAACAGAGAAGTCAGAGCTTAGTCCGAATCCTCCATGCTAAGGTGTAACTACGGTAGTTTGGGAGGACTCACTACTGAGTCCTTGATCAACTACGCCTTGATCAATGGTTGAAGGAAGGACGAGTTCTTCCTTGTGAAATTTCCACATCAGACATTTGGAAATATCTGGCTGGCAGGGGTTATGTCTGCCTATAAAGGCAATCACAATTTTCCTCTTTGAACTCGGCTCGAACCCACTCTCTATAAACCGGTTTGTGGTTTTCTGGAATCTGTTTGTAATTGTCAACTTCATTCCTATATAAGACATAAAACTCCATCTGTGTCACTGGAGCACCTCGGGTCTCCCCTGCATTTGGTTTTTCTCCTCAGTCCTTGCTCTCTCCTGCTCTGGAGGAGACTCTGGGTCCCCTTGGGCCCCGTCAGACTCTCCTGGTGGACCATTGTCCCCTCTGGCTTCCCTTCTTTTCAGAGCTCCTCTGACCCAGTTCCCCGACTGCCCTTTCCAGAACTTTATGCGTAGCTGGGCACACATCTCAAATATTGTTCTGGTAGAAGTCACAAGACATTTTTCCTCCTATAGTTGGAAGTAAACGGTTGTAATTGACCTTAGGATATTTTTGGAGACATTGGGTGGGTTTTCTGTTCCATATTTTATTATCAATTTTCTGATATGATATAATTCCAATTTAATTTATATATAAATTGGATGGGGAGTCTTGGTAAGAGGGCTGATGGACATGTGCACAAGTTGGCATGGATGACTGAAGTTTCCTCTGGGGTAAGAACTCTCTGAATTTCTTCTAGCCACTTCCAACAACAGGGTGTAATCTTTTTTTCTTTTTTTCTCGTAGATTATTGGGTTCCTTGTTATGTCTTAGTGTGTGTGTGTGTGTGTGTGTGTGTGTGTGTGTGTGTGAGAGAGAGAGAGAGACAGACAGACAGACAGACAGACAGACAGAGACAGACAGAGACAGAGACAGAGACAGAGAGACTTAAGCAACTATTTGGTGGTATTTTGAAAAAGTTTAAATATGACAAATAAAAACAGATTGCCTCATTTGGGAGACCATTGGTTAGGGAGGCTGCTGGGGATTTGTAGGGCCAGGTTGTTAAAAGCAGATAAAAATCCCTAAACACCAAAAGACCCTCATGGAAGGTCATGAGATGCAATGATTTTGTGTGTAGTTAGGAATCTCTTTGATGAGCTGCAGGGGCTGGGAAACTTGGAATGGCAAGCCAAGAGCAATCTTCACAAAGGGTTTTCAAAGTGTTTCCTATCAGGCAGGAAGAGGCAGAGCGGGGACGCCTGAGTGAAGTAGGTTATTGAGAAAATGATGTGCTATTTATGTCTCTGATTAATAGCTGGAAACCTTTTGGGGTGTTGGTAAGGATCCAGGAATTAGGAGACACACATGTAAAAGAAAAGAAAAAAAAGACAACAAATATTGTCAGCATCATTGGGGAATCGTGAAGCTTGGTCATCAGGCCATTTTGCATTGCTGTCAGGAGGAGATGAGGTTGTCACACGTGGACGTTGCAGATGAATGAAGATGCCTGTCTGTGTTTGAGGGATGCTGCCGAGTGCAGATCAGCGAGAGAGTCGCACACTGTATTTTAGACTCTCTCAGGGACTAAGGAGAGCAGGCTAGTGCATCCGCTGCCGGAGCAGCTATGAGCAGCTGCTTCTACCCACGGTGGTTCTTAGGCTTTACTGTAAAACAAGGAAAAATGGCGCCGTCGGACTGACCTCAGTGGTTCTGACTTAGAGGTCTGGAGCTCAGCCTGGGTTTGGCAGCTTTGAAAGCTTTTTCAGATGATTCTAAAACACGGAAGAGTCTGAGCACCCTCCTCATGGATTTTCTTCCTGCTGTAAACATTTAAAAATGAAGTTGCTCTTGGAGGTTGGGCTGACCATGGAGAACTGAGTTTTTACTGAAGAGTGTGTTTGTTAGCAACCATCTAAAGCACAGTAGAATGTTCTAAGGTGTTCTTCAGCTGCGTAATTCTACCAAGCGAGAAAGTAGGTATGAATAGAAAGTCATAAAACCTTAATCCTGAATTTAATTGAATGTAATTTTCAAAAATAACTTAAAGCCATAGGGGTTTTGTGAATGCTGAAAAGGACTCAGTACACATTTGTTTTAACAAAGGTTATCATCTATAATTTGCTTTAAAAAAGAAACAGGCAACGGTTCCTGAACTTTGGTGAGGAAGAATAATTTTTTTCACTTAGATTTTGGTCCCACACTTAGTGGTTTAAAACAACAGTGTTGGTTATTTTCCCCAGTCTGTGGGTGAGTGGCACTAGTCTACTGATGTGAGTGGGACTTGGGGAATCTTGGTTGCACTTGCTTGCACGACCGAAGTTAATGTGTGAGTCGGGTGTGGGCTGAGTCTAGGGTGGCTTTGCTTACCTGTCTGTGTCTTTTCAGCTGTAGAGGCAACAGGGGGGGGTCATGTGCTCTCATCCTCTAGCAGGCTAGCCTGGGCTCACTCATATTATACACACCTTCACACCTTTAGGGCTCCAAGAAGGCAAACCCAGTGCACAAAGACTTTTTCATTTCTGCTTGTACCATCCTATGGGTCAGTGAGGACCAGTCCCCAAGGTCGCCTCTCTCTGCTGTCATATGTGCTCTGTGTCACTAGACAGGAAGTGGTAGGAGAATTATTTAGATAAGAGAAAATTCAAGAGACACAAAAGTCAGCAGGGTGGTAGGGGGTGCACACTTTAATCCCAGCACTTGAGAGGCAGAGGCAGGTGAATCTCTGAGTTCGAGGCCAGCCTAGTCTATAGAGTGAGTTCCAGGACAGCTAGGGCTACACAGAGAAACCCTGTCTCAAAAAAGTCCCTTGAAAGAGAGAGAGAGAGAGAGAGAGAGAGAGAGAGAGAGAGAGATATTAAATATGCTGGGTGAATTATCAGGATTTCCAGATTAAAAGAGAGGTATAAGGGTATTTGGGTATTTGGACATTATATTTGGCGTTTTACATATTTTCCACTTGTGACATTGTGGCTGTGTAGGTGAATGCTATTGAAAGGTACATACTTAGGGCTGAGGAGATGACTCAGTCAGTAGAGTGTTTGCTGGGCAAGTATGAGGACCTGAGTTCAGATTCCCCAATACCCACGTAAAAGCCTGGTGCTATCCTTTGAGGCTCTCCACTTAATATCACTGCACTGAAGGTTATGAGCACATCTCTCTCTCTCTCTCTCTCTCTCTCTCTCTCTCTCTCTCTCTCTTTCTCTCACGCCACTTCTCTTGCTTTGATGCTTTCAATTTTTTGGCTAGGATTACAGATGTGTGTCTTTATAACCAGCTCTCAACATGAATTTGGAGGGGGCACAAAGTCTCAGTCCTTAAGAATAGCTCATCTTTATTGCCATTGTGGGGCAGCCCCTGTGCTAAGTAAGCACTTCAGTTCATGCTCAGAACAGTGCTTTGAGGGAAGTGTTGGGGCACTGAGGCTCAGGGCATCGAGTGATGTGTCTTAGGGCATTCAGCAGAGGGCAGCTGAGCTGGACTGGTCTGACTGACTTCAGGATATGCTCAATAACCACCATATTAAAAAGGCTCCCCAAAGGCAATAGCAGGATACTGAAGGACCTGGTTGCTTAGCAATCACTAAACATTTAGACTGTGCTGTTGAGCAAGTGTCCCGACTAATGCTTGATTTTCTCTTGTAAATGTTCATTTCTGTGGTCAGCTCTAAACCCAAATCAGAGGTGCTTGGAAGAGCTCTTTGTTATTACTTGCATAACTGATCCTTCATAAGTGTAGGTATTGGATGTATTCACATTTGAAGTATTACTCACACAGCTTTCTGAGGATTCTGGAACATTTTAGTCCTGCTCAGATAATTCACAGACTTCTCAAGTTTAGTGTACACAAGCATCAGTGAAAACAAAGACTCTGAGCATGCTCATGCTTTAGAGAAGAGCTACAACCCCTTCCAAAATCAGAATGCCTCATTGTTTTTGGCATAAACACCAAAACGATGCCAATTTTTTTCTGGTCATAAACGTTTTGCTTTGGCCTGACTTAATCTTTCCAGAATTTCAAAGAGTTGGCATTTTTATAAAAAGTATGTGGCAATAATTACATGATAGTAGCCAAATGTCCTCTCTTTGTAATTTTGTAAATATGTCCCGAGGTAAATTAGGGTGGTGAGGGTGACCACTTTCCAACACGGATGCCAGCACTGAGTTTGTGTCCTTGAATACTGAGTTTAGAGGAGGCCAGATGAGTGACTTTCTCAAGTCAACTGGGAAAATGGAGATCATCAGTTTCCAAAGTGGCTTCATTTTAAGGTATTTGGAGGGGGGTGGGAAGGTCATTCAAGGCGACAGTCCTGACAATGCCGCATTTTGAACACTCTAACGTGCTATCTTAGTTAGGGTTTCTATTGCTGTGAAGAGACACCATGACCATGGCGACTCTTATAAAGGAAAACATTTATTTGGGGTAGCTTCAGAGGTTTAATCCATTATTGTCATGGTGGCATGCAGGCAGACATGATGCTGGATAAGGAGCTGAGAGTTCTACATCTTGATTTACAGGGAACAGGAAGTGAACTGTGACACTAGGCATAGCTTGAGCATAGCAGACCTCAAAGCCCACTCCCATAATGACACACTTCCTCCATCAAGGCCACACCTACTTCAACAAAGCTAAACCTCCTAATAGTGCTGCTATTGGGGGCCACTTCCTTTCAACCACCACTCACGTTAAGTCATAACTCCCCTTCTCCTACACGCAGGTCAGTGTGACGAGATGAACTGCTCCCCCACTTTTCCTTGAAATCTTACTGTTAAGCAGAACTTTCGCACTTAATCAAGGTTAAGATGCGGGTGTAACTGGAACTGGATGCCTTCCCACTTACCACCTCTACTGAAGCTAACTATGAGGTGGACAGAGATTGCTGGAGGAGACATTGTGCTCAGGTCTGGTTTTAGGAAAATGAAGTAGAGACCTCCTGTCTCGAAGAAAAACATTCTCCACTTTCAGTCATTAAAAAAAATAGTCTCTATTTGAAAAGGCAAAAAGTTTCAGGGCTTAAAAAATTAATTTATAAATTGGTGTGTGTGTGTGTGTGTGTGTGTGTGTGTGTGTGTGTGTGTGTGTGTGTACATAGGTGTGAAGAGTTGTTATTAGGTGTCTTCTTCTCTTACATTTTGAGGCAGGGTCTCTCACTGAATCTGGAATTCACTGACTAGACTATCTGGCCAGTGATGTTGGGGGATCTGCCATCTCTGCCATCACTGTATTATGGTTACAGACCACACCTGGATTTTTATGTGGGTGCTGGGGATCTAGACCAGGTCTTCATGCTTGTTAGAAGGCACTTTACTGACTGAGCCATCTCACGAGCCCCAGCGACCAAGGACCACATGGGAAACTGGGTGAGGCAATGAGCGAGCGATCTCCTGCTAGAGACTAGAAGAAGCATGGCCTTGTCAGTGACTTGATTTTAGACTTCTGGTATTTTGTTAAAGAGCCATATGAACCCAGGATACTCAGGGACTCTCCATACCAGCTGCTGTTTAGAACACATGGAAATGCTAGGAATGGTAGCAAACCCTGTAATCCCAGCACTCAAGAGGTTGAGGCAGAAGGATTCCAAGTTTGAAACTATCTTGAGCTCCCCAGCCATTCACAGAACTCCACTGCTGGCAATAACTCAAAAGACACAACTTCTCTTCTTCATTTCTCTCCAAGCACAACTACTATGGTTTGCCTGCCCAGTGTTTATTTCTCAAATTCTAATTAAATGGTCCTTGAGTTTCCTTCTGAGTCTGTTTCTATATTCCTCTATCAACAATACTATGAACTTCCAAAAGAGAATTCTGATTCCCTACTAACTTGTGTCTTGGAGTCTTTGAGACACAAAGAACCTTGGCATTGCATCATGGGACACTCTGAGAAGTCCCGCCTGTCACAGTAGAAAGCAGACTTGGAGTAGCTCAAGGAGATTATAACACAGATTTAAACACGGGGCTGATAGAGAAGTGTTTGGGGAGAGGACAGCGCACACTCAAGTGGATGGGTGGACTTCTCAAGCTGGGATTGTCTTCATAATGGCCACGGATGGTGTTTCAATGGGTCCTGAAGTTCTTGTTTCTCTACTGCTGCCATGACAACATAAGAGAGGAAAGGTTTATTTGAGCTTACACCTCCAGGTCATAGTCTATCACTGAGCAAAGTCAAGGCAGGAACAGAAAGGCAGGCCTGCTGCTCTTCCATACAGCACTACCTCTGCAGAAAGGACTCACTTACAGCCAAGAAATGACAGCAGAAATCATGGACAATGCTGTTTGATGGCTGGAGCAGCCTCGTGCTTAGCAACCTTTCTAGAACATGGTACCACCCATGGTGGGCAGGGCTCTCCTACATCAATGACCAATCTAGGCAGCCCTGCACAGATGTGCTCACAAGCCAGTCTGATCTAGACAGTTCCTCCCTTGAGCCTCTCCTCTGAGATGACTCAAGGCTGTGTCACGTTGACAGTTACAGCTAACTAGGAAGATCTTCAGAGGGTTGCTACAGGGTTTAAATGTGATCCTGGAGTGACTTTTGGTCGACATTGTCTGTTTTAGGTATCAGCACAATGGTGTCTTTGTTACTGTGGCTCAATAATACAATTTGAGCTCAGGTGTTGTGATAAAGTTAGCACTGCTCCTGCTTCCGAGGAGGGTCTTGGCTGTTCAGGTTCTTGGGCATTTCCATGTGAATATAGCTGTCTTAGTTAATATTCTGTTGCTGGAGAGAAGTAGCTGAGAGTTCTACATCCAGATCCCCAGGCAGCAGGGAGACAGAGAGAGAGACAGAGAGAGAGAGAGAGAGAGAGAGAGAGAGAGAGAGAGACAGACAGACAGACAGACAGAGAGGCACTCTGGGCTTGGAATGGGCTTTTTGAAACCTCAAAGCCCAGCCCCAGTGACACACTTCCTCCAACAAGACAATACCTCCTAATTCTTTCAAATAATACCACTCCCTGGTGACCAAGGATTCAAATCTATGAGTCGATGGAGGCTGTTCTTCTTCAAACCACCGAAATAGGATGTTTTTCTCTAGTTCTGTGAGGAATGCCATGGGGCTTTGATGGAGAGTGAATTGAATCTGTTGTGTTTCTTATGTTAAATGAAATAAACCACACCCAGATAAGTAACTTAGAGATGTATGCACATGTATGCATGTGTGTGTATGTGTGTAGATCATGAAACTAGAAGAGAGATCGTGAGATGAGAGGAAGAGATCTTAATAAAATGAGGGGGAGGGAGTGATGGAATACACACGGTGAGCGAAACTGACTAGGAAGGGCATGGAGCTGAGGAGGGGAATGACAGAGAACAAGATCTGACGACACATGCGTGACATTTCCATACGAACACCATCATGTTGTACACCCTCCTAAAGCATTAGTAAGACCTGAAAAGAAGATTTTCCAGCAGATGAATTTAAGAAAGAAAGAAAAAGATACCATAAGCCCCTACGGTAAGGGGAAAATACAGCCAAATGTAGTAGTGGGGAGGACACTCTGGAAGCACAAAAGAAGAAAGAAATGGAGAAAGAGAAAGCAAACCAAACATGAATTAACGAAAGGACATAACAAAAGCACTGAAAAAAATTGAAACCACAGTGCATTCCAAATCCTGCTAAGTGTGTAGGAGAAAAGGAAAAGGAGTCAAATGCACACAAAAGAACAGACAAGGTGGGGATAAGAGCAGCTTTCTGTGTCCTTGGAAGTGGAGCCTGCCAGCCCTGCTCAAGGCAGGGGTGTCAGTTGAGAGCTCATCTTTCTTTTGGTTCTTACTATTGCTGAATTGGTATGGGACAAGTGTTAGATGTCCCGCAGACCTGTGTTCATGGAGGCCTCAGCTGATTGTGCTTAGGTTTTCATTCTGTGGGCTGTGGGGATCCTCATCCTCTCCAGAGCCCCCACATAATGCTCCTCTCTGTGGCTGTTTCAGCAGGAGAGTGTCACCCAAAGGCTTAAGGTGCATTTCGCTTATTAAACCTGCATCTCCCCAGCTTGGCTCTTTCTTTTATTTCATTTGCTATTTCCAGACTCAACCATAAATAATGTTACATTCATAGCAATTCCTCCAATTTTGGTATCTTTAGTCATGTGGTTACTGATGACATGTTGGTAGCTGTAACTGATGGACCTATATGCCTGTGTCATGTGTTATTTGATGCTGGTGGGGCTACAGCAGTCTGTTTCCTCCTCACTGAGTGGTACTGAGGAGTTGAGTCTTTCATGGGAGGCTGCTTAACAAGAACATCCCTCCCCAAATCCAGAAGAGATGTTTAAACCAAGAGATGTGCAAATCACAACACAAAACCACAAGAAACATGAAAAGGCCATGTTACTCCTCTAGAAGTTTTAGCTCCTTCGCTGAGCTCAGAGACATGGAAGCAGGTAAAACGCTAGAAGAAGCTTTCAAAGTTATGTTTTAAATGATCATGACAGAAGCAGGTGAAAGTCAAGAACACAGAGGGAAAAGTTGGCAAGATGGATGAGGACATTATTAGTATGGATGAAAAGGTTGGCAACATGGAAGAACTCAGCGAGGAAACTGAGATCTGATAAAAACAACACAGAAATGTTAGAAATGGAAAACCCAATGATGAACATAGAAACACCGTGGAAAGTACCATCAAAGATGCAACCAAGCGAAAGAAAGAATATCAGGGCTGGTGGATGAGGCTGGCAGTATTGTATTCAAATATTGATAAAGGAAAAGTAAATGATCAGGACCACAACGTCTAAGAATTTCTAGATATAATTGAAAGACCAAATCACAAATTTCCACAAGAGGAGCTTAGGTAAACGCCAAAGACACAAAGAATATCCTCAATGGAATTATAGCAGAAAATGTCCCGAATCTAGGGAAATAGCCACTCATATGGGAGAACCCCTAACAGCTATGACGACCAGAGAAGAATACCTCCATGACATACTGTAGTTAGGATGTCGAAAATACAACAGCAGAATAGTAACAGGTCTCTCATTGGCAATTCTCAGAACCCAGAGAGAGGCTGATTGTATTCCAAGCCCTGCCAACCCAAAATGGTAGATCCAGCAAATCAGCCTTTAAGACTGGTGAGTAAAAAGAAACATTTCCAGGCCAGCATGAGCTAAGGCAGTTCATGACTATTGAGCCAGCTCTGCAGATGATGCTTAGAGGAACCATATACACCAAGGAAGAAGGAGGTGATCCCAAGAGCACAGGAAGAAATACATTTCAGAAGAGGAATGGCTAAGCACAGAAAACTTGGGGAACCCATCATGTCCAACACAGTAGGGCAGCAGATGGTTGATGCTAATAAGTAAAACCCAATAATCTAATCAACGAGAAACAATCAGCAAAACTAGAGGAATAAGCAAATATGTCTCAATAATAATCTTGAATGTAGTAACTTCAACTCACAAATAAGAGACACAAACTGGCTGGCTGGATTCAAACTAGACAGAAGTATTTTTCCCCCAGACACTACCCTTTACTGGCAAAGATAACCACTTACTGAAAGTCAAAGCATAGACAACCATCTATCAAGTGAAATTAAATCTAAAACAGCAGTCATAGTTATTCTGATAGCTGATAAACTAGATGTCAAACCAAAGGCTAGTCAGAAGACAGAAAGAAGGCCACTACACATTAATAGAGAAAATAAGTCATAAGAAATATTTAATAGCTGGGCAGTGGTGGCACATGCCTTTAGTTCTAGCACTCTGGAGGCAGAGGCAGGTGGATCTCTGTGAGTCCAAGGTCAGCTTGGTCTATAGAGCGAGTTCCAAGACAGCCAGAACTATACAGATAAATCTTGTCTCAAAATGCCAAAAGAGAATATTTAATAATTATAAATATACATTTACTAAACAATGGATTCTCAGTTTTACAAAGCAAACACTATTAGACATAAAAGCCAAACAGATCCTAACACAATAACAATGAGTGGTGTCAATATCCCAGTCTCATCTATAGATAGGCTGTTCAACCTAAAAATCAAAAGAAACCTCAGCTTAAAACAGTTCAAATGGACATAACATGTGCACAGAATATTCCTTCCCACAGAAATGGAATACACATTCTTCTCAGAAGCCCATGGAATCATCTCTAAAACTGGCCAAAGGCACAGATCAAATCCTATACAATACAAAACCATCAGAATAATCTCTTGGATCTTATCAGACCATAATGTATAAAACTAGAAATCTATAGCAAGAAAAACTATAGAAAAGACACAGATAATAGAGACTCAGTGTTTCATTCCGGAATAACCAGTGGATTATTGAAATGTCAGGGAGGCAATATAAAGGTTTCTAGAATCAAAGGAAAATGAAAACACAACTTACCAGAAGTTTTGGAATTTGCCTGTGCTGGCTGATATTGGTTGTCAACTCAACTATATCTGGAATGAACTAAAACCCAGACAGACGGGCACACCTGCAAGGGGGTTTTTGATTGGATTATTTGAGGTCAGAAGATCCGCCCTCAATCTGGGCTGCAGCTGATGGCAGCCAACAGAGAAGGACATGAAAGAAGGAAGCATTTATTTTTCTGTCTGCTTGCCCTCACTGTCACTGGCAAGTTTATTTACCATGTTGCTGAGGCATTCCTTCACTGGTATTAGAACCTACTTTTTGGGATCCCAATGTATAGACCAACATATCTCTAGGAATTCCTTGGGACTCCAGCACCAGGTGGCGACTGATGAGACCAGTCTCATGGACTGAAGAATTACATGAATCTTGGCCTTTCTGCTAGGAGACAGTGACTGTTGGACACCCAGACCATAGCCTGTAAGCTACATTAATAAATCTCCTTTAATATATACATATAGATAATGATAGAATACACACACACACACACACACACACACACACATTCTTGCTAAGGCAAGTTGTAAGAGGAAAGTTTAGAGCTATGTGTGCTTACATTAAAAAAATCAGAATAATCTCCAACCTAAATCTGTACCTTACAGTTTTTTTAATAATAAGAAAAACCCAATCCACACAGCAGTAGATGACACAAGATAATAAAGTTCAGAGCATAAATTGACAACATAAAGAACCAAAGAGTTGTTTCTTTGAAAAAAAAAAAAAAGTTTGGCAAATTCCCAAGCAACTACCCAAAAGAAAGGGGGAGAATGCCCACAGCAATGAGATTTGAGGTGAATAAGTAGATGCTCTTAGGGAGTCCAAATAGACACAAAGGATCATGTGAGAGTACTTAAAACTTACATTCTAGAAAAATGGAAACATTTGAATAAATAGAGAAGTTCCTAGACTCACATGGTTTACCAGAGTTAAATCAAGATGATGTAGACAACTTGAGAGGACCACAGCAGTTGGTGAGATTGGAACAGTAACAATAAAGAAAAAGTCCAGAGACTAGAAAAGCCTGAGACCAAATCAATTTACTGATCAATTTTACCAAACCTTTAAAGAAGACCTAACATCAATATTCCCTAGACCATTCCATGAGGTAGAATGAGACAGACCATTATACCAGTTCTACAAAATCTGCATCACTGATAACGAAATGAAACCAGAGCACAGCAAAGAAAGAAAATTATGGACCAATTTCCCTGATAAACATAGCTGCAAAAGATCTCAATAAATTCCCACAAATTGATCAAGAACACATTAAGAAGATCATACACCATGATCAAGTTGGTATCATTTCAGGGATGTAAAGTTGGTTCAAGATACGTAAATAGTAAGTCAATTCAACTCATGCAAAGACTTAAGGAGAAAATATACACGATATATTCAACAGATGCAGAAAAAGCCTTAAAGTTAGACAGTCCCTCATGACAAAGGCCTTGAAAAGATGAGGAACAGAAGTAACATACCTTCAACAATAACCGCCATGGGAACAGACCTGTCATGCATGGTATCACATGCCTTTAATCCCAGCATGGCAGGCAGAGACAGGAGGGTCTCTATGAGTTTAAGGCCAGCCTGGTCTACAGAGTGAGTTAAATGTCAGCCAGAGCTATATAGTGAGACCATGTTTCAAAAACAAAACAAGCTGGGCGGTGGTGGCGCACGCCTTTAATCCCAGCACTCGGGAGGCAGAGGCAGGCAGATCTCTGTGAGTTTGAGGCCAGCCTGGGCTACCAAGTGAGTTCCAGGAAAGGCACAAAGCTACACAGAGAAACCCTGTCTCGAAAAACCAAAAAATAAATAAATAAATAAAATTTAGAAATAAATAAATAAATAAATAAACCACAAATGCCCAAAGTGTTATAGTCACTATTATACTAAATGGGAAACTGAAAACATTTCCTTCAAGAATCTGTAATGATACAGGGAACACATTCTTCCTATCCTTAGTGTTCAAAGTCTTAGCTAGAGCAACAAGACAAGAGAAATGAAAGAGACACAAACAGGGAAGGAGGAAGTCAAATTATTCCAATTTGGAAACAACATGAATTTTAAAGACCCTAAAAACTTCACCAGAAAACTCAGAGGCCTGATAGACATTTTCAGCAAAGTAGAAAGAACAACATACAAAACATCAGCAGCATTTTGTACATTAGCATTGAACCCACTGAAAGAAACCAGGCAAAACTTCCGTTCACAACAGCTTCAAAAATAAGTAAATAAAGGAGCACACAAAGTACCTGTGAGAAACCTAACCGAGAAGTAACAAGAGTCATAAAATGAAAACCTTAACACACCGGGGAGCAAAACCAAAGAAGACACTAGAAGGTGGACAGACTTCCCATGCTCATGGGTGGGCAGAATCAGGATTGTTAAAAAAGGCCATGCCATTTAAAGTGACCTACAGATTCAGTGCAATCCCTGCCAAAGTCTCCACCCCCATCACCTCCCCACCTCCCCACCCCCTGCTCCCCCACCCCCCCACCTCCCCACCCCTCCCACTCCCTCACCTCCACACCTCCCCACCTCCCCACCCCTCCCACCCCCTCTCCTCCCCACCTCCCCACTTCCTCACCCATCCAACTTCATGCCTTCTTTATCTCTCTCTTTAGAAAACAAAAAGGCAAATAAAAAAGCAAACAAACCAAAATAAAATAAGAAACCACAACAAAAAAAGCACAAAAAGCACCACATACACACCATAAAAACACAAAATCATAAATCATAATATACAAGCAAAGGACCAGTAAGATTCGAAAATGCCCAAACAAAACATGAAAACAAAACATCCCTCAAAATACCATTGAGTTTGTTTTGTGCTGGTCTTCTACTGTTGGGCATGGGGTCTGCCTTTATGTGTGGTTTGTATATCCAGTGAGACTCTGTTGAAGAAAACTTATTTTTCCTTTGCAAGCAGCCGTCAATTGGAGAGAGCTTCCTGGTTTGGGAACTCATGTCCACTTACCGCTCTCTGGGACACTGTCTGGCTTGAACATGCACAGGCCTCGTGCATGCTGCTAAGTGAGTTCATATGTGTGTCAGTCCTGTTGTGTCTAGAAGACACTGTTTCTGTGATGTCCTCCATCCCCTGTGGCTCTTACAATCATTCTGCTTCCTCCTCCTCATAGGTCCCTGAACCCTGAGGGGACCGATTTGATGGAGACATCCCATTTAGGACTCTCTGCATATTGTCCAGTTGTGGGTCTCTGTATTAGCTCCCATCTACTGTAAGAGGAAGCTTCTTTGATGACAGCTGGGCAAAACTACTCTCTGGGTGTAGTGGAATGCCAACTGGAGTCATTTTATTGATGTGTTCCTTTCATTGAACAGTAGCATTTCATTTTCTCCTAGCATGGAAAGGGATGGAACTGGAGATCCATCTGTCCATCTCTGTGTGTCTGTGTATGTAAGTGCCTGTGTGTCTGTGTGGAGATCATGAAACTGGAAAGGCTGTGATGAGGATGTAGTAGGAATCTTAAAAGGTCTTATTAATAGGAACAAACCTGAGGCCAGTTATTGGGGTGAATGCTGGAAGATCAGAGACACAGAACAAGCCACAGCTATCTCACCTTGCTAGTTCCTCAGATGATCCTGTTTCCTCAGACTGGAAGCTTCTGAGTCCTTGTCCCAATAGCTCTCAGCTGAACTGTGTTGCTCCAAAGCTTAACTAACTACATGCTTTTTTTCTCTTTAGTTCCTGGTCCTCATGCCTTATATACCTTTTTCTTTCTGCCCCCACTCCCTAGGATTAAAGGCGTGGGTCACCCTGCTTAGCTGTTTCTAAAGTGGCCTTGAACTCAGAGATCCAGCTAGCTCTGCCTCCCAAGTGCTGGGATTAAAGGTGTGTACCACCACCGCCCAACTTCTGTTATGGCTTACTCTTCCCATTTTCTAGCCACCATTTCTGGCTCTGTTCTAGTGGATGTCTGTTCTCTGACCCCAGATATGTTTATTTCGGGGAACACACAATATTTCAGGGAACACAATACCCACCACATGAGATGGGAGGAAGAGGTCTTAATGCAGGTGGGAAATGGGCTAACCAAGTACATGGAATTAAAAACAGAATTTGAACCAGCAGGAGTTGGGGGAAGGGAACCAGATAGGGGGCTGCTGGGAGACATGCAGTAGAGAAAGGAATACATGAGAACAAAATATAATGACATCTATTCATGGAGATACGATGTGGAACCCATTACTTCGTATGCTAATAAGAAATAAGTAAATTGGATTAAAATTGAAAAGAAATACAGGGAACTGAGCTCCACCTTCGACTTCCAAACTCAGGAGCAACACTTTCCCAAGATTCCCAGGCAACTCATCTGCTTACGAGGCTGGGCAAGCTACCTGCAGCAAGCCTGAGTGAGCGGCTGTGGAAAGACTTCCTTCCTGGTCTCCCTCTCTCTTTCTAACGTCAGTTCACCCAAAGAAACCTGACTGGGCCCCTGTTTCCCACAACCTGGAAAACCTCCTTTCTTCCCAGAGGGAATTATTCCTGTCTAAGAGCTCCACAAAGCTGTTGAGGTTTTGAGAATGAGTTTGGGTACTGAAGGCTGCTCGAGGTCGCCGGTGCCATTCACCATGGCTAGCACGCTTCAGTAGTAGTTAGTTCTACAGAAGCAATGCCTTATAAATCTTTCTAGTTCTGTGATTATCAAAGAAGTGTGCACACTCGTTTTTGTTGTATGTATTCACAATGCCCAAGTCAAAATCAGTCTGCATGCCCACCACTGAATGAGCGTTAAAGAATGTGTGTGTGTGTGTGTGTGTGTGTGTGTGTGTGTGTGTGTGTGAAAACATGCAGAATTACTAGGGAACAGGAAGGCAGGAGGAGACCAGAGAATGTGAGGATAACCACTGGTGATAGAGGAGATACATATGACTAATGTACCATCATTACATGTGTGAAAACATAATAAAACCTACTATTTCATAAACCAGTAAACAGTGACAAGCACCCAAAGAGGCGAAAAAGCGTGGTCACTGAACAAGTAGTTTTGATGGTACTCAGGAAACTCGTTAGAAATGAGGGTTCTCAAGCCCACTACAGACCCACTGATCCAAACACTCTTGGGGTGAGTCTAGAAATCTCTATCTAGCAAGCCTTCCAGGGACAGGCAAAATATTCATACATGTAAAACAAAATTAAAAAATCTAAAAATATTTTAAAGAAAAATACATGTTTGGGGCTATGGCTTAAGAGCACTGGCTACTCTTCCAGAGAACCCAGGTTTGGTCTCCTGTACCTGAATGGCTGCTCACAACCTCTGTTATTCTAGTCCCAGGGGATCCAATGCCTTCTCCTGGCCTCCTGGGCACTGCATGCACATGGTACACAGATATACATGCAGGCAAAACACCTATCTATGTGAAAGAAAAGAATAAAATTAAGAGAAAAAAGAAAAATGCATTAGACTATACATTTGTGTCGTTTTTTGTAATTATGTCTTTATACTCCCACAAACAGATTAAAAACTACTGGTGGTTGTTGTAAAATGTTTGAATCCTGATGTGACTTTCCTACAGCATTTATAAATAGCTGATAATTTGGGGGAATCCAACTCTGTCCAACTCATCCCTCTTTTTGCCACTCTGGACATTGTTTTGGAACTCAGAACTAAGACAACTGGATTAAAGCCTTTTCTACGTTAGTTAAGCTTTCTGTCTCATCAGTGCTCAAAGCCTTAGAGAAATCTCGTATCAGCTTAACATCCTCCAGGACCAGCTTGGCCTTTGGCTGCTGCACTACTCTACGACTAGATGCGACCTCTGCTGAAGTTGGGATTTGTGCCTTCCTCTGAAGACAGCTCTGCACCAACAAATCCTAGTCAGTTTGAGACGGGGCCAAAGCCACATGGACCAGACAAAAATTCAACCACAAGCCTCCTATTATGTATGGACTTTCAGTTCCCTCCCGCTCTGGCTTCTCCCCTGGAAACTGCTTTCCTCCTTAGTATCCTCATACATTTTTACCCTGTCTTTTAAGTACTGAACTGCCCCTTATATCCAAACGAAAGGTTCCACATAAGCTCCCCCCCCCCAATGGCTCTCACCTACAACATCCACCCGTACAACAGCATTAGGGCTTCAACAGGTCCAACACAGTCAACTGGCCAAACAGATTAAGAAAGACCTGACCGCGGTACAGCAAAGCCTAATCTCCCTACAAAATCAAATGGATTCCCTGGCTGCTGCGGTCCTCCGAAACCTCCTAGGACGAGACTTGATGACCGCCCTGTTTTTACACAAGCTAATCTAGCCTAGTACAGGAAACCACTGAACAATTACTAGAGAGAATTGGAAACAGAGGAGGGGCAGACAACGCCTTCTGGAAGGTTGGGGACTTTTGACTAGGGACCTGGACCGCCCCGTTGGCAAGAACAGTCATGATGATTGTAGTAACTTTACTCTATGGCTCCTGCTGTTTCTGCCATCTCATCAAACAAAGACTATACACGCTTTTACTCCCAGAAGGTTGCTAAATTCTTCATAGCCAAAAGCTATCAGTCCCTATCCCAGCTAGGATGCCACTCTACTACTGTGACCATCAATCCCCCTCCAGCAGGAAGAAACCTCCCTGAAACTACAACCTCTTCCCCTTCTTCTTTTTACTCTTCCAGAGTTGGGATATGTTCAGTCCTGAGGAACTGGGTCAAGCTGTACGGGACAATAGCCCCTAGCATAAAGAACTGCGTAGACCCAGCCTGATTGCTCCACTCCACCTGCAGAAACAATACGCCCCGGTATTGAAAGCATCCCACCAAGCTTCCAGTCAAACCACAATAAATAGCTGTAACTTCCTGGTAGCTACCCATGCATGTATAGGTCCCCCAGCCCGTCTAAATGCATTCAGCCTTCATCCCATGGAAAGGCTGGAGTCCTTGCTCTCCCAGTAATGCAGTCTCAGCCTACTGAGACCAGTCTGTTTGCTTCCCTGTCTCATCTTTTGTAGGTGGGAACTTTCATTCCAATTGTGTCCCCACTTGCTGGGTTCCAAGTCTGAGTCAGGGCAGGAGCCCACAGGCTCATCAGTGGGCTCTTTTCCCTCAAATCCTTTCAGAAAGAGCTAACTACAAACGGATTAAACACAGGGCATTTTCTGGAATTCCAGGAATAATATGCGCATGCCACACAAAGATGACTGAAGCTACCAGAGGACACATCGTCCATGCCTCTTATTATAAAGAGCATGGAGTGGCCAGAGGACCCGGGCTCATCCACAAGTTAGCACATGATTTCCCTGGACCCGAGTTTCTTTACTCAAAAAGAATTGAACCTGGTGTTTTTGTGTGGGCATTAGATATTGTTACTTTAATCTCACATAGCAATGATCTTGCTGGTTTGAGAAATAGCAATCATCAAACATCGATACTCTGAAACTCAATTGCTGTTCTAAGACATTTCGTTTTATAGTTATTGCTTAAATTCAGTGCTGTTTTGAGTTTCCCAGAATCAGGCAATATGGAAAGGACTGTTGAGATTTCCTAACCAGCTTGTTGCTTCAAAATCAAAAGAACATGATTCAGAAAAGCCCATGACTTGCCCAAGGTCTGATCATGGGTGTGGACACTGAAGGGCCAGAATCAAGGTCCTGCTTTGTGAGTCAGAGCTCTTCCATGCTTTCGTCAGTCCTTACCTAGTCTAATGTACAGGCCTCCAGCTTCTCCTATGGACCTGAGGGGAGTAACCTAGTAACACCAGGACAGGGGAGACGAAGGAGGGAGTAGGGCATTGCCCAAAGGCCTCAGGGAGGTTAACCACCTGCCGTGAGTAGCAGGGAGAAGTCTGGCCATCATGACTATTCTGGCCACTGGTGGCCATGAACTTGTCCTCTACAGGGGATTGCTCTCGTGAATTACAAAGCTTATATTCCACCGAGTCGAGCCTACAGGTTAGAAAGCACTGCTGTAAGCCGCTTGCCCTTTCTCTGACTTTTACTCACACATGACAAGGGAAAAAAAATCCAGATTTGGCCCCTGAGAAAGAGATAAGAGAAGTGACAGTCCTTCTGGGACCCGTTCTGGCCCCGAGGGAGCCAACACACACACTTCAGAGGAGCCCAGCACCGTGGCATCCCCTGGCTGTCAAGCTGTTATGGAGCAGAGCTTTGAGTGGCTGTCCCCACACAGGTGGAAGGTGAAGACATTTCAGCTTTCCAGCTCACAGGAAAAATCAATTTCATGCAATTTGTTGACCTAAATCTGAGAGGTGAAGCAGTAGAGACTTTAGGAGAGCATGCAGGAAGAGCTTTACACCCTTGGGGTTAGAAGGACTCTTGTTTGTTTGTTTGTTTTTGTTGGTTTTCCAGACAGGGTTTCTCTGCGTAGCCCTGGCTGTCCTGGAACTAGGACTGTAAACCAGGCTGGTCTGGAACTTGCAGAGATCCACCTCCCTCTGCCTCCTGAGTGCTGGGATTAAAGGCTGCGCCACCACTGCCCAGCTAGAAAGACTTTAACAAGGTATAAGTTTAAAAAATAAGACTACTTTAAAATTTGAAATTTCTAGTCATCAAAAGACATCAGAGAGTGAAAAGTCAACCACAAAATAAAAGATACTTTCAATAGCTGTGTTTTTCAAAGGACTGGGGTCTAGAACCAGCCCTACAAAATTTAAAGAAAAACCTACAAACTGATAAGAAAAACTGGACCTTCACACAGAAACTGGGAGAAAGATGTGATTGGGCATTTCACAATATATCCAAAATGGCCAATGCCAGGGACATAGTTGGATCTTCACAGCGTAAGGACTACTTCAAAGTGAATAGATTATTGGCAGATTGCCTGGTGTTCATTAAGTGTAAGACAAGGAGAATTTACTAGTTTAGATATCTAGAAATATAAAGTTTGGATACAAATAACTGGTAAATAAACACATACTTATCAATTCACAGAAATAATTATTACATGCAGTTACTTCTTGTGTGGTGTCTTGTAGAGTGCTCAGGACAGCATGTTCTTGCTTATTGCTTTTCTTACTTGTGAATCAAAGTCTTGCTGGCCTGGAAGTCATGATTCCTCTGCTCCCCCCAACCCCCTCAGTGCTGGATTTCAGGTGTGCACGGCCATACGAGCATGTGTCAGTCAAAGAAGAGATTGGAAGCAGGAAGAGGACAGTATGGTGGTTCCCCGGATGGATTAAAGAGCAGATGGCTATTGGTTGCAAAACGGACCTGACGTTTTTTGTTTGGCCATCAATGTTTTCGGTATACCAGGAATTACACTGTTTTACAATCATTTGAGGTTACGGTAAACACTGAGATCTACACTGGATATTTGAGTGGAGTTGTGTGCCAGTCCATTTAAACTGCTATTACAAAATACCCCAGAGTAAATAACTTACAAACATCAGGATTTACTTCTTCCAGCCTTTTAAAGCTGGACAGGGCAACGTCAAGTTTCTAACAGATTCTGTGTGGTCAGCATTTGCTCTCTTCTTCCTGTTTTCTTGTGTTGTCCTCACAGTGAAAGGTGTCAACTAGACCCCCCAGGCACCCTTTTTAAGGGCACTAAGCCACTTATGAGTCTCATCCCTATGACCTAATCACACCCAAGGGAAAATTTCAGCACGCGAAGTTTGGAGGACTAAAGCAAGTGGGAAACAGTTTTTCTGAAATCTTTAGTGAGTTTATAATAATAATAAAAAAAAAGTTCAAGACTCCACATACAAGCCATGGAGGCCCAAGCCCATAGAATGCATGGTGGTTTTTTTTGACCAGTGGGCTGGGCTGCCGTTATTACTCACCACACATTTCATTATAAAATCCAGCACTTACCAAGCTGATTTGTAGACTCAGCTGTCCTCATATTCTGATTCATTATTTTCTAGTGATAAAAAAAAAAAATCTAATTTTTTCCCTTCCATTTTGTATGTGGGGGTGTTTTTGGTCTGCATGAGTATCTGTGCACCGTGTGCTAACAGTGACTGCAGAGTCCAGCAGAGGGCATCGAATCACTTAGAACTGGAGTTACAACCTGTTGTGAGCTGCCATGTGGGTGCTGAGAATTGAACCCAGGTCCTCTGGGAGAGCAGCTAGGGCTCTTAACCACTGAGCCATCTCTCCAGCCCCTAATATCTAAGTTTTCTGAGGAAGTCTTGCTATGTAGCTCTGGCTGGACTGCAACTCACAGAAATCCTCCTGTCTCAGTCTCTTAAGTGCTGGGATTATAGGTATGGGCTACATCACCCCGGCTCAATTTTTTTTTTTTAACTTAAAGGAATCGTAGATGAACTATCCAAAAGTTAGAGAATATATATAAAAAAGATGATAGAAATCATAACAAAGTTGACATTTAATGCCATGCTTTTAAAAAGTAGCTTGGGGATGAAAAAGTTGCTTGTATTTTACAATCTTAGTTTCCTCTTAAAGGTCAAATTTTCCATTATTTATGTCTTAGGCAGAGACTAGCATGTTTGAACTAAATATGTACTAAGTAATTATTGTCACGTATGTATATATTAGTTTCCAAAGCACATCAAAGCCCATTTGATACATGATTCCTTTAGCTTTGGCAAATTAGGAGACCTCAGAGGCTGTCTGTCTTGAAGTCTTTCTTATGAATGCTAATTATCACTATTTTATAAGTATGTAGAAGTGTTTATTCAGATCAGCACAGTGACAGGAAAAAATGAATTTTTATTGTGCTCAGAATTGAAGCTGAAAGAAACTGGCAGAAATAACAAAAGGCATATAAACCATTACTGAAGTATTCACACCCAAACCAAGGAGCATTGTAATCTGAGTCTGAGGATTCTGAAGTGTATTCAACACAATGGATTTTTGGAGGTTTTTACATTTCCAGTTTTTATGTATTCATACAGTTGTCTTGGAAATGAGTCATTTTGCAGATTTATAGGAAACTCAGGAATGGTACATAGAGATTTAATTTTCAGATCAAAAACTGAGAATTTTTCAAATTTTATGAGGTCATTGATGTGCAGAAAAGAAAATGCCATGCAAAACTCTTCCTTCAAAACACCAGGAATTGACTTGCTAGCAATTTGGTGGCTATCAACTAGTGAGACGCTTGCTCTACAGTAAGTACACATTTCCATCACTCTCTGGAGATGGATGTCTGGGTGGATACTGGAGACGCAGGCAATTCCCATTTTATTACAGGATGGGTGCCAAAATGTGCAAGTCAGGTATCTGGGATTTACTTATTATTTCTTTAAACTTTTTTATTGAAAAACTTTTTACATGATACATTTTGATCATGTTATTCTTGCCCTAATTCCTCCCTATATCCTCCCCCATCTACCCACTTCCCCAATGTATGTTCTTTTTTCTCTCTCTTTAAAATAAACAAACAAAACAAAACAACAAAAAACACACCAAAACCTTCACAAAACAACAAAAATCAAAGCAAAAATCTATAAGACAAAAAAAAAAAAAAAGAAAGAAAGGAAGGAAGGAAGGAAGAAAGAAAGAAAGAAAGAAAGAAAGAAAGAAAGAAAGAAAGCCCACACAAAACAAAGCGAGACAAAATGTCTACAAAAATACCATTGAGTTTGGTTCGTGTTGACCAATTATACTGGGCATGTGACCTACCCTGATAAGTGGTTAATATACCTAGTGAGATTCCATTGGAGAAAACCGATTTTACAATCAGGTAATAATTGTAGATAGCTTGGTTAGTGGTGGGAGCTGTCCGTGTCCTGCATCACTGTTTTAAATAGGCATGCAGAAGTGTTCTCCTCTTACCACTGGGACTCTGTCTGACTTAAATCTGTGCAGGCCCTGTGCATGCTGCCCCAGTCTCTGAGAGTTCTCACGTGCGTCAGTACTGCTCTGTCTGGAGGACACTGTTTCCTTGGCCTCATCTATCCCCTCTCTGGCTTTTACACTCTTTCCACTTCCTCTGCATAACTCCCTGAGCCCTGGAGGGAGGGGTTTGATGAAGACATCCCACTTAGGACTGGGTGATCCAAGGTCTCTTACTCTGCTGTTGTCCAGTTGTGGCTCTCTATTTGTTCCCATCTACTGCAAGAAGAAGCTTCTCTGATGAAGGCTGAGTGAGGAAGTGATGTATGGGTGGAGCAGTATGATGTCATTTTGTTGCTGTATTCTTTTAGCAGAACAATAGTATTTGATTTTCCTCTGGGCGTTGGTGTAGGGCTTTTATCATGAAGGGAAGTTGGATTTTGCCAAAGGCCTTTTCTGTATCTTATGAGATTATCACACGTTTTTTTGTCTTTCAGTTTGTTTATGTGGTGGGTTACTTTGATCAATTAATGTATGTTGAGCTACCCCCTACCCCCCAAGCCTCTGGGATAAAATCTTGATGATGGTAGATGATTTTTTTTATGTGTTCTTGGATTTGGTTTGTAAATATTTTATTAAGAATTTTTGCATCTATGTTAATAAGAAATATTGGTCTATAATCCTTTTTTTGTTGGATCTTGATGTGGTTTTAGTATCAGGGTAATAGTCGCCTCATAAAAAGAATTAGGCGATGTTCCTTCTTTTTCTATTTTGTGGAATAATTTGAAAAGTATTGGCATTAATTCTTCTTTGAAGATCTGGTTGAATTGTGCACTGAATCCATCTGGCCCTGAGATTTTTGGGCTTGGGAGACTTTTAATTATTTCACTAAGGGTTATGGGTCTGTTTAAATTGTTTGTTTGATCTTGATTTAACTTTAGGAGGTTGTGTATATCATAAAATTCATTCATTTCTTTTATGTTTTCCAGTTTGGTAGAAAAAAACATGTTTAAAGTACCTCTTTGTTTTTCAGTGAATTTCCTCAGTGTTTGTTGTAATGTCCCATTTTCATCTCTAATTTTATTAATTTGGATTTTTCTCTCTTATCTTTTAGTTAATTTGGCTTAGAGTCTGTTGATCTTGTTGATTTTCTCAAAGAACCAACTCTTCATTGTAGTTAGAGTTCTCCTGCCTGGCCCACAGTCGCTCAGACCCAACCAAGTAAACACACAGAAACTTATATTGCTTACAAACTGTATGGCCGTGGCAGGCTGCTTGTTATCTACCTTTTCTATCTTAAATGAACCCATTTCTGTAAATCTATACTTTGCCACATGGCTTGTGGCTTACCGGTGTCTTTACATGTTGCTTCTCATGGCAGCGGCTGGCAGTGTCTCCTCCCAGCCTTCCTGTTCCCAGCCTTCTCCTCTTCTTTGGCCCACCTACCCTATCCTTCCTGCCTGGCTACTGGCCAATCAGCACTTTATTTATTTTAACCAATCAGAGCAACACATTTGACGTACAGAACATCCCATAGCACTTCATTTCATCGATTCTTTGTATTTCTTTTGTTTCTCTTTAAAAAAGATTTGTTTTTTATCTTAGGTGCATTGGTGTCTCACATGTGTGTCTGTCTGAGGGTGTCAGATCCCCTGTAATTGGAGTTACAGACAGTTGTGAACTGCCGTATGGGTGCTGGGAACTGAACCAAGGTCCTTTAGAAGATTGGCCACTGCTCTTCACTGCTGAGCCATCTCTATTTTTTTTCTATTTAATTAATTTCAGCCCCGAATTTGACTATTTCTTGCTGTCTACCTTTTGTGTTTTTGCCAGGAAAGCAATGTTGCAAAATGAGGCCAAGACTCAAGATGCTTGGTGCCCTACACTGTGATGAATACATCCCTGACTCACTTCTACATCCAGTCACACTCCAGGCTTCATCATTGCCTCTGTGTGATGGCTCATCTTCACTGTTGTCACACCGAGTGCATTGATACAGCACAACTCTGGGAATGTCTGTGAGAGTTTTGCCAGATAGGATTGACTGAAGGAGGAAGACCCTTCCTGAATGGGGGCAGCATCATTACAATGGAATGATGGGGGAAAGAAGAAAGCAGTCTCTTTTTCGCTGTTTCCTGTTGGCCCAATGGTGAAGGACAAGTTCTGCCACCCCCTTCTTCCAAGGTGATGTTCTCCTCAAAGGCATGGGGTCAAGGGTCAAGCAACCATGGACAGAACCCTCTGAAGCCATGAGGCCAGGAAAACATTCCTCCTTTAAATTGTGTCTGTATGGCATTTTGTCAAAGTGGTGTGAAAAGTTACTACCACCTTCTGCCTGGCTTTGGAGTCAGCAAGACCAGGGCTCAGACCCCAGCTCTGCTACAGACCAGCTGGGAATCTGCAAATCAACTCAATCTGTGTGTCATTTTCTTCTGCTGTGAATGGGGACCTTTGTGGCTCCTAGATGTTCCACAGTGACCCCCTTCACAAATAGGGTAGGGTTGACCCATGGAAGCAACAGAGTATAGAAATAGAGAATGTGGCTTCCAAGGCTAGCTCACCAAATGTATAGTGGCTTGCTTCTATGGGATCTCTTGCTCTAGATAAAGCCAGGTGTGGTGTTGTGGGGACAAACAGGCATTTCCACTCCCACACAGGCCACATGGCAGGGAACTGTGGTCTCTTGCTAACAGCCAGTACTGTCTCGACAGTCATGAAAGGAAGGCTCCTCCATCAGGTGCCAGAAGCTCCAGATGCCGTTTTAACCATGGTATGACAAGTTCTGAGCCCGAGCCAATAGCCTCATCGTCCTCAGATTTTCTGACTCACAGAATCCACATGAAATGATAATATTAGTGTTTTAGATTGTTGAGTATTGGGTAATTTATAACACAACACAAATGGCTAATATCCCACCCCATGGGCTGGATGATGAAAGAGACCTGTAGAGGATATAGCCTAGTGTCTGTGCACCAAGGAGAGACTACATACAATACATGGTGGCTGTTAATGTTATGCCTTGAATGCTTGGTGCATTGATAGCTTTCAGGAACAAATAATCTTACTGGTCATCAGGTAATAAGGATCACAAAGTCCACATGATGCCAAGCTACACTTCTTTTCTTTTCCAGTTGGGTTGTTCTGACCCCATGGGGTTGGGAATATGGGATGGGGCTCACAGACTTTTCTGCTGCTGGTCTTCTCCTTCCACCTCTTCCCCTCTTTCCTCTCATTAGACTCTATCCAGGGAAGCCTAGTGTTAGGGAGGTGAAGGAGGCGATCCAGCCCCTCCTTCTAGCTCAGGAGGTCCTTGGTCTTCCATGGTGGGGATGGTGCTGCTGCTTAAGTTTGGTGGTTTCTTGTGCTAAAAACTGTGCCCCCATCATAGAAAGGCTTCTGCCTGAAGCAAGCTGGCCAGCAGCCCCAGATTGTCACAATGTACTAGTGTTATACTTAGTTTTCCATGATTCTTCAACACAGCATCTCTGTCATGCCTGGTGATCAACCTGCCTGATTTGTGGCTGCTTTTTAGGTGAGGGCTGAGTTGGTCTCCTGATACTGCCTGCAGTTCTTTGTCCGGCCAAGCCTCAGAGGCATGAACTGGTCACTGCTCTGTACTCACTGGTGTTGTTCCAAATCTTTTTGGTGACCCTGTGAGACACTGACTCTTAAGCCAGGTCTCCAGTCTCCTGAGAGTAAAAGAAGTCAAACAAGAAATTATTAATAAGAATTTGCATTCATGTAGACATATTAAATTACCCCCAGTTAGCAATTATGACCAATTCTTCTATTGTGATAAGACTTAATGGGAGAATTCCACAGAACAGAAAGAATTCTTGAGAGTGCTAATTATTTCACACAAACGCTGGGCTGAGAATTTCTCATGAGGAAAAATGTAGAGTGGAAATAATGAGAGTTTAGTCAGGAAATTATTTTCAGGTAATAACTGATGTTTATCTGTATGTCAGACTTGTATTTGTATTAATCCCCACCTACAGCCTTTGGGGGAATAATCTTTGATTTCTATCTTATAAATGTGGAAATGGAGCAGAGAGTCATTAAAAGCCTTGACAGAAGCAGAATTAAGCCCTGCTGTTTCTTTCACAACCTAGGGAAGCATCCCTGAGGTCAGATGCTTTGAATAATGCACACATGAACTGTTAGCATGATGGGATGGGGTGTGCTAGCATGTGTCTTAAGGGGGCTTGGATGCTTCAGCTAAGAGTGTATCAAGAGGGCCTGGAGGAGGATCTTGGGAGAGCAGGCAGACTACTCCAGAGACACCCTATTGTGTAAGAGTTTCTTCAGATACTGGAACATTCCATTCTGCAGGGAAGCTCTTGAAGCAAGGAGGTTGACAACTCAAAATGGCTTCAGGAAGTCCCTGAAACTGACCAGATTCACTAGGCCTCTCTCTGCCAAAGGAAGTAGTAAGAGTGGAGAGTCTGTCTCAGACAAGACAAGCTGCAAAGAAGATTCTGAGACTAGATCAGCTGCCTGGAAGAGGCAGAAACCAGCTGAGCTGCCTGGAAGAGGTTTAGCCTAACTAAATTACTAGGAAAGGGCATTATCAATTTGCTGAGCTGCCTGTAGGCTGTGCAGTGCGCTCTAGGTTTCCAGCTTTGTGAGCTGTCCCCCATGCTGGGGTGGGCTTTGGGGATGCAGCTGGCTTTGAGTCATTTTTCCTCCTGTAAGTAATCCTTCACTCATATTCCCATAAGTAATACCAATAAAACTCATTGGTTCACCAAGTTGAATTTCAGTGGTAGCCTTGGCTGTCCTAGAACTCGCTCTGTAGACCAGGCTGGCCTCAAACTCACAGAAATCTGCCTGCCTTTGCCTCCCAAGGGCTGGGGTTAAAGGCTTGAGCCACCACCTCCCTCCCAGCTTGAATTTATTCTTAAAGAATAAATCCATAGATCTGAATCCACTTTACAATTATGCTTCCAAAACACTGCATATCAGGGACCCTGATTGTCGTCATCCTGGTGCTCTGAGACACGGCTCAGAGTTTCTGGTCAGCTTCTCCCAGGAAGTTGTTACCTGAAAGGTGACCTAACATATCAGACCATAGGAGAGCTCTCAAATCATTAGACAAGACTACGTGGTTGATACACCATGCAAAAAACATTTAAGTGGCCTCATCACTGCCAATTAATACTCACTTTTGCCTCTGTCCACAACCTTCCTCTTATCAAATGCTACAATTCTTCACCTGCTATAGCATGCTTGGCTCATAGACCATCTGGTCACATAGTGGGACCTGTCTTCCATGAAATGGGAGTCAGTTCTAGGGTGGTCCACAAAGTCTAGCCGACGGCCAGCAGGACTGAACTCTGGTTACCCACGTGGTAATAGCTGCATCCCAGGCGGGGCCTGGCTTCTTCCCCTTCTGTCTTACTTCCCTACTTCACTACCAATCCTCCCTTGGAAAATTCCCCTAAAACCATTTGCTCTTAAATCTTTATCTCCCAGGAGCCCAGTGTGGCAGGATGGGAGGAATTCCTACACGAGCCCTGGGGACTGTGACACGCAGAGCCTTCTTTGTCCATCGTTGCCCCAGGCTCTCACTTGGTACTGGAAGTCCTGCAGTTGTGTCTTTTCTTCGGCTCTAAGGTGTGCTGCTAAGGAGGGGTCTAACTTCTGCTGTTCTTGCTCTTTTCTGTTTGTGCAAGTCCAAGCACACAGTAAAGCCTTTGCAGGTAACTGTCATCACTGTCAATGAAGAGATACCAAGAATACGTCTCAAGATCCAGAGAGGCAGGCAGAAAGTGGCACACCAGACTCACAGGAATTTGAAGACATGCCTCAGAAGTTTCATATTCTTTCCCCTAGATGAAACTATGGGTCATTTGCCACACTGGGTAGGGAAAGAGCTGTGAATATGGGCATCTACCTAAGTCTAATTCTCCAGGTCACTTAATGTTGTGAGTTTTTAAAAAAGATTGATTTATTTTTATTTTTTGTGTGTGACTCTATGCCTGCACATGTGCACGTGTAACATGTGTGTGCAGTGCCTGTGGAGGCCAGAAGAGGGCCTTAGATCCTGTGGAACTGTGAGCTTCCATGTGGGTACTAGGAACTGAACCCAGGTCCTCTGCAAGAGCAGCAAGCAACCTTAACCACTGAGCCATCTCTCCAGCCCCAATCTTTATGATTTTTAAACTCATTTTCTTAAAAGTCAACTTGGGAAAGAACGGTCAGACTCTGGCTAAGTCCGTCCTTCACTGTAGCAGCTCTCATCACTGGAGCCTCCTTGGTTCTCTCCATGCAGGTGCTCTGGCCAATTCCCCACCTGCTTTGTGTTTATCTGGCTCAATTTTGTCTTTGGTTCCTTTCCTACCCTGCCACTGGCTCCCGACTGCAGACTTCCTGATGTTATTTTGATTCTTTTGGCTGTGTTGGCGACTTTACCTCCTGTGTGACCAGGCTGAAAGTTCTTCTGAGAACAAGATATGAGCTGCCTGGTGAGTGGAGACCTGCTTCCTTGCAGGGAATCTCCTCCCACCAGCAGGAGCGGGGGTGGTGATGTAGTCTCCTTCCTGTTACGTGGCCACAGCCTTTCCCGAACACTATGTGACTCATGGTGATAGCCTGGAACCAGGCAGCTCGGTTCCGAGTCTAGCGTGTGGTTCTCAGCTATGTGACCATCGGCAAACTTCGCGTCTCAGTTTTCCCATCTGTAAAAGGATCAAAAACAATAACGTCTTCTGGAATGTTTGATTCTTTTGGAGAACGACACTAATAAGCATACAATTAGTTACACCAAGCAATAGTGGGTATATCTTCACAAACATCCAGCATCGAGCTTGAGGATTAGAGCCTCCTTTATATGACTTGTATCCCTAGCATCTGAGAGATGGAGGCAGGGGTTGAGTGTCGAAGGCTAGCCTAGACTACGTAGAAAGACCCTGTTGTCCTCTAAAGTCCTCAGCCGTCCCCTGCAGTGTGGAGCTGCCTTGAGGATTAGTGACTTAATATTGGTAATATGAGAACAGAACTTGGCACACAGTCATCCCTTTCTCGGCGGCTTGCTTGCATCCGGGAGAGCACAGCTTCCTTATAGGATAGGGTTCCCCTACTCTCTGTGTGCACTGCAGCTGGCAGGGTAAGTGAAGAGTCTTCAGAATAATCAATTATTTCCTCCCCCTGAGCGCCAGGTGCTGTATTATATGGCAAATGGCTCCCATGGAATGCCAACTATTCTCTTTAGAAGAAAAAGAAATATGCAATCAGGCTGCTGTTACCACCCCACGAAGAGCCAGATGCTGCTGGACCTGGCAGCCAGTGTCATCCACAAAGGCCTGGCATGGCATGTCCTTATGCTAGGTTAGAAATCAGGGGTCTGGGCTGATGGTTTGGGGTCCTGGATGAAGCTTCCTGTATCAACTGCACAGAGCACTGCTGGGCTGGGGAAAGTTAGTTAGTACCCAAAGTGGAACAGGGCTGGAAGGGGTAAAATGCATCGACTAACGACATAATATGGACAGGGCTGGGAGAGGTGGTTCCGTGGTAGAGAGCATTGCCTGCTCTTTCAGACGACCTGAGTTTGGTTCCCATATGTCAACTCACAACCGTCTGAAACTCCAGTGCCAGGAGACTCACGCCCTCTTCTCGCCTCCTCAGGTACCAAGCACCTGTGTGGTACATATACACACAAGCAGGCAAAACACTTAAACAGAATAAAAATAAACAAATCTTCAGTTTATTAAAAAAAAAAAAGCCAGGTAGGAGTGGAGCTGGAGAGATGGCTCAGTGGTGAAGAACATTGATTGCTCTTCCAGAGGACCCAGGTTCAATTCCCAGTATTCACATGGCATTGTACAACCAACTGTAACTCCAGTTCCATGAGTCCTTACAGCCTCTTCTGGGCTCTGCAGGCACTTTGTGAATGTGGTACACAGACATGTATGCAAACAAAACATCCATACATAAAATAAAAGTGAGTAGATCTTTTAAAACAAACAAACAAAAATCTGTGAACAGAGGAAGTACTTATGCTATTAATGGTGATTTATTGCATTTTTAGTTAACTTTGGAGTACGTGTTTGCCTCTTGTTTTTATGACACAAGAAGCAAGAGAGGCCATTCTGCTAGTGCCTAGAGCCCTCCATCTGGATGAAGAACAGACGAGGGTGAGGGTGTTTCCTGTTGGGGTGCGCTAGCAGGCAGGAGGCAGCTCCTTGGGCCCATCGTATTTTGCTGAAAGACTCTCCATTCTCACACTTTGGAGCAAAGTGCTACGTAACAGTGCATTAAAGAAAGCTACTAAGGGACAGCTGTAGAAAATCTGCAACATTCTTCAGATTGCAAGGAAACTTTTACAATTCTTAATGATGGCTGTAAAGGTAGATAGGGTTTTTTAAAAAAATCTTTAAAGGTTTATTTATTTATTTGTTTGTTTGTTTGTTTGTTTGTTTAGTGTGTGTGTGTGTGTGTGTGTGTGTGTGTGTGTGTGTGAGAGAGAGAGAGAGAGAGAGAGAGAGAGAGAGAGAGAGAGAGAGATGTTCAAGTGCCCGTGGAGGCTGGAAGGGTCTGATTCCCTGGAGTTTGAGTGATAGGAGATTGTGAGCTATCTGATGTGGGTGCTGGGACTCCAATCCATGTTCAGCCCATCACTAAGAATTTTTAAAATTACTGTTATGCTCTTGGAATTGTAGGCACTTATTCCAATCTGGACATCAAAGCAGATTGTATTAGGCCTAGAGTCTGCTGTGAACAAGCTGGCCCACCACTGTACCCGAGAGAGGCCTCTGTGTGCAGGTTTTTTGGGGATTCAGAGTAAAGAAACAGTCCCAGTGGGGGGATCCAACTGCTGATCCAGCAAGTTGTAAAATTAAAATGACTTTATTTATAAAACACTTCAAGGATTTTTAAATTAAAACAACAACAAAAGTCCAACAAACAAATGTATGATGCTAGAGTATGTGTTGTGTTGTGTTGTGTTTTGTGTGTGTGTGTGTGTTGTGTAAGAGAGAGGAAGAACCACTGAACTCGCCTGTCTGTCTAAATTTTAACAACGTAGGTCTACTAGGGGATGTATCTCAATTGGTAGACTACAAGCTTCACAGGCATGAGGCCTCAGGGCTGATCTCCCCATCTCCAGGGCTGACATTGGCTGGGTATGGAGGTGCATGTGTTTAATGCCAACACTCAGGAGGCAAAGGCAGGCAAGTCTCTGTGAGTTCCAGACCAGCCAAAGCTGTGTAAGTGAAACTATCTAAAAAACACCAGGAGCAATAAACAACAACAACAAAACCCCAAACACACATTTTCAGATACAACAATCCACACAGAAAGTTGAAGAACAGTTTTATGAAACAAGAACAGCCTCCGGACACTGCCCAGGACAGCCTCCCTTCAGATCTTGTACAAATGGACAGGAGTGCCGAGTTTATGTCCCATCACTACAGGACTGAAGTCCTTATTTGCTGCAGGGACACAGTTCCAAACTGTTTGCCCTGTAGACACATTTTGAACTTCTCAGTCAGCAGAAATAGCAAATTAATATAATAATGTGCAATAAACAAACTTGCAAAACTGCACATTAACGTGGAGCTCTTTGTACAAGTCCACTGATGTCTCAGGTTTCTAACGGCAGGTATCGGATTTGGGTTGAAGTCTTTACTTCTTAGGCATCTTGTGTGTCACCTAGTATGGGTAGGCAGGCCAGCACATAGCAATTTTATAGCTGTGAAGGGTTCAACATTCTGAACAGCTATTAGGGAATCAATGTTAAAATTTCTGCATGTGTCCTTGATGGCTCTTGGAACCAGTTCTCATCCAAACTGAACCTGGCTTTGCAGCAGGCTTAGGGCATAACTTCCTACTTAGGAAGCACCCTCAGCCCTCTGATTGCAGTGTATCGAACATTTCAGTCTGGACCCACCCACACTGTTAACCCTCCTCTGTTGAAGTTAAGGTCATTTTCTCCCCGTGCATCAATCTCCAATATTTGGGGTGGGAAAGGCAGCTATTTTTGCTGTCACCCTCCACTAAGTGCCCGTAAGACAACAAAGGCTGTAAAATCATAGGAAAAAAAACTAACTGAGAAATTGATTAGTTACTTTAGAGCAGCTGTGATGTTTCCATATGCATCTATAATGTTGTTTTTATTTTTTCCAACTGTATTACAGCCACAAAGAACAGGCATGAGTTGTTCAGCTCACCATGGTGGCTGATCTTTTGCTGGCTGATGGGGGGTGGGGGAGGCTTCGGAACTATGCCCAGCAAAGGGGAGGAAGGTGGCAGGCTGGCGGGGTGGCCGCAGGGGGTGGGGGCAGCGGACAGCACCTGCAGGCTGGTGAGGCTTCAGGGAAACTCTCGTCCCCTGCCAGGCTTCCCTCCATGCTGTTTTGAGGGTATTTTGCCTTCCAGTATTTGGGGACTGACCCAGTTGGTGCTGGTGGTTAGCTAGAGCTACTAGTGTGATCAAAATCACACAACACAGCCTGAGACAGACTACCCGAGCTGCAAACTGATTCCAGTGCAGAAGTACGGGTTCTAGAAAGAGATACCGACTTGAAGTCCACATTCTGCCACTGACCATGGTCTTGCACTGGTTAGTTAACATCTCTGGGCTTGTTATGGATTCCATATCTAAAATTTAAAAAATTAATTTATCCATTATTTGTTAACTTTTTATTTTATTTTTATGGAAGAAAGAGTTTATTTTGGTTTATGGTTCCAAAGGGCTGAGTTTGTAATAGCAGGGGGGCATGGCAGCAAACGGTAGGCATGTCTCCTGGACATAAAAGCTGAGGGCTCATGTCTGGAACCACAAGCACGAAGCGTAGAGTCTGAATTTAAATATTACGAGTCTTTAAGCTTTCCAAGCTGTCTTCAGGGACATACTTTCTTTTCTTCATTATGATATGTATATGAATGTTTGGCCCGAATGTATGTCTGTGCAACATGTGTGTGCCTGGTGCCCATGAAGGTCAGAAGAGGGTGTAGGATCCCCAGGAACTGGAGTTACAGACACCTATGATTGACCCCAAGGGTGCTGAGAACTGAAGCCAGATCCTCTGTAAGAGCGGCCTACCACTTCTAACCATTGAGCTGTCTTGCCACCCTGAGTGAGTTAATTTTAACCAAGGTTAAAAACCAGGAGACAGGAAAGGCAGAAGAGGGAAATGGTTGAGGACGAAGGTAAAGGTGGGAGGAAATCTGCTTCGCTGTCACTGTGGATGCCTTCTGCTGTGGCCGTTGTTTGGTTTTGGAGACCAGATCTCAGACTGTAGCGCAGGGTGGTCTAGAATTCACTACGTAGCCCAGGATAGCCTTGAGCTCATGGCAATCCTTCTGTCTCTCTCATTCAAGGGCTAAGACTATAGGCCTGAGCCACCATGCCTGGGTTGAAAAATCTGCTTTGAAAAACATAAATAAAATAGGCAAATTGCTAGATCATTGGTGAGAAACAAAGAACAAACATAATATTAGGAATGTCAAAGGGAAGAAACATCAAAACAAGTAATTTTAAAAAATCATTGGCATGCTTTGCACAACTCTGTGTAAACACATTTGATAATCTTGATGAAATAAATGCACTTATACAAAAATACAATTCCCCAATTGACTCCAGTGGAGAGATAGATACAAGAGGCCCAGCACATAATCCTTTGTGATAACTGGTTACACAGAGAGTTCTTTAAATAAATTACAGTGACGAACATCTGAGAAAAATCTTCCCCAAAGCATAATCCATCAGGATTGGGAAAATGCCCGTCAGTAGCCAATTAAGCAAGAAAAGCTGCTGCGGCTACATTAATAATCCAAGAAATAGTTTTGTTTTGATGGATGATCCCAGCCTGGAGTGAGCATGAGTCAAGACCAGAATTAATCCACACTCTGGAGTCACCGATGTCCACAAGGACCTTAGGCCCGCAGTTGACAGCTGGCATCGAGCCTGAGCAATGACAGAGAATGTCAGGCATGGTCAGACAGGCCGTGACTGCAATGTGTCCAAGCAGGTACTCTGAAACTTCCCAAGTTATTCAACATGGTCCTGTTGCTTTCCAGGCTACAACTCCAATCCTACTTTAATCTACTGACCACATGGATAAAAATGACTAAGATACTCCCCCACTTGATTACTTGATTGCTCCTAGCCCATGACAGCATTAGATCCACTACTGTCCCCTGCTGTGTGTGTGTGTGTGTGTGTGTGTGTGTGTGTGTGTGCGCGCGCGCGCGCGCGTGCGCGCGCGCGCACTTTGGAGAGAGAGAGAGAGAGAGAGAGAGAGAGAGAGAGAGAGAGAGAGAGAGAGATTCTCTGTGTAGCCCTGGCTGTCCTGGAACTCATTTGGTAGGCCAGGCTGGCTTCAGACTCAAAGATCCACCTGTCCCTGCCTCCTGAGTGCTGGCATTAAAGGTGTGTGCTGCCACCACCAAGCTTGTCCCCTGCTTTTTAAAACCCTCTTTATAAAACATTTTAGTACAAACCCAAATACTGTAAGTGTCTTCTGATTCCCTCTACTGGGGAGCCCCAAGATTCCTCTGGTGTGTGCCCACCTTTGCTGCAAAACCTGTTTTATCTTCCTCCAGTAGTCTTTGATGGGTGGGCATTGGCAGGTACAGTTGTACCAGTCTCACACACTGTGGACCTCAAAATCCAATCTCTAACATTGTCCCATCCACCTAATATATTGCCTGCATATCCAGTGGTAGTGACAAAGCCACCATCTTCCCTGATGTGCCCCTACTATGCACCAGGCTAACACTCTATATTTTGGCCAGCACCTCTACAGCTGGATATACGTGCCAACCACCAAGGTATCTGGATAAAGTGCAGATTATAATTCGGCGTGTTTGGAAAGGGTATGGCAGTCCACATTTCAAGCAAATTCTTGGCTACCACCAGTGCTGCATATCCAAGGAGTCCCACGGCTTCATGTGTACAGCTGATAGCACTTCTCAGCACAGGCTGCATGCGGGGAGATTTAAACATCTGAGTGCTAGATGTCATCCATAACAGAGATGGCACTATCCCTGGCAGTGAGACCCAGGTGACTCACAGACGCTAAAATTTAGGGTAGTACCTCATTTTATAGTGAAGAAAGTTAGCAGAGAAGGAATAATTACCTGTCCAAACCCCTACATGTCATCAGTGTTGGAGGCTGATTCTAAACCCAGGGTACCTAGCTCTAGAATCTAGGATCCACTCTCCTAGCCATTCTTCTCCTAATGGGGCAGAAGCTCACACTCTCTCATGGTCGTTAATTAGGGAACACAGAGCTGTATGTATACACACAAGCTGTTAGAAAACAGCCAGGCCCACAGGTTCTCCAGCACAAAGAATCTCAGCATGGTTTTGGTACTATCACAACCAAGGTCAAATCGTGGTCTCCAGGGCTGCAGATGACTCTTGTACTATGAGACTCAATACATTTCCCGGAGGTTAACTATCATTGGTTCCCTGGATTTCATATAAATGCTGACCAGTATTTTCCTAGTCACTAAGGTTTTAAGTGTAAGAGAAAGCCAGGTGCATTAAATCGGTGTAATTACTTCTGAAATGCTGGTGATTGAGGAAGTGGATTCCGAGAGAAACTCTCCAAGGCTTTACTGAAGTGGAATTGTGAAGCCCAGGACTGGACAGCAGCCAGATGTCTGCCCCTTTCTGATGGGAAGCAAAGGATTCTCTGAGGAAGGGGCTTGCTGGCAATGGCGGGTTCATCTCCCATCTGGGAATTCATTAATTAGGGCTTAGCTCTGAAGGCAGATAACAAGCTAATCAAAGGGGAAGTGAAGTCCCACAGATCACGCTGTCTAATGAGTACCACTGGGGTGAGCAGACGAGGAGGCATCGGAGCAGGTGGGGTGTTGGATGGGGGGCTGCCCTGAAGCCATGGTGCTGGTACTTTTCCCAATGTAAGAGAAGTGTTTAGGAATCATCCATGGCTCACCTTTCTGTACCAACCACCTCCCTGAAAGAGACACCACAGTCCCTGCCTCCCAGGGCAGGGAGGAGACTGCATTTAGGCTGCCCGCTGGTGCTGCAACTTCACAAAGAACACAAATTTAAAAAAAAAAAAAAATCTTTTCCCAGGTATTGCTTAAACTTCAGCTTTATGCCTTAAAACAGGCAGTTGAAGAGTGCAAGGTTGATGAAAACAGAACATATAAAGACAAGTCATTGGATTGGTTAGGTTCCCCCCCCCCCCCCCCCCCCCCCCCCCCCCCCCGCCGCCGCCATGAAATCCTTTCTGTCTTTTCATATCTAACCAACGAGTATAAGGTTTTCCAGTCTGGAACCATCTTAGAGCCTTGCTTATGATCTCATAAAACACAGCTGGAGCTTCGCCCCAGATGCCACCCCACGTGTTTTCTCTAGGTGGGATTCTCTTGTAAAGAAGTCAGTTTGGAACCACTTTGGATAATGACCAATCAGTTATTTGCATACTTTTCTTGGGCCAAGCTTCTCTTCACTACTCGCAAAGATTCAAAATATTCTCTCCCCTCCATCAAGGAGAACCACCAAGTCTCACCATGGTCTTTCTGATGCTGCAGCTTCTGGTGTGAGTTGGAGACACCTGATCTCTGTCAGGTGAATGATCTGGTCATTCTATGTGAGGGGGAAAGTGGGAAGGCATGTGACACCCCTGGCATATGACCTTGCCTTCTCTGAAGATCTAACACTCAGATGCCATCTGCATCGCTATGACAGTTTCTTATCAGAAACCCTCAGAAGATCTGCAGGAGAGTCATATGTACCCAGTTCCCCAAGGGCACCCAGAGCCCTCTCACTAGCTAAAGAAACATGTCCAACCACTCTTCTGAATGGGTTGCTCTTTTATAAGGCCGGGGAGAAAGGGTAAAGAAGATTGGCAAGAAGGTGGACTTTCCACGGCTAGAATGTATTTGTGTTTTATGTAGCCATTACTTTGCTCTTTCATTGTTAAACTGGTAGCTACCATCTTGCTGCACAACTGGAATCATCTGGAGAACTTACATGACTCTTGGTATCCAAGCTCTCTCTCAACTCTTTTGCCACTGAATATTTGTGATTGCTCTTAGGCATCCGAAGTTGCTTAATGACCATCTCTTGAAATGTGGCTGCAAATTTAGACTTTCTTCCAAGGCTTAAAAAAAATATCAATGCCAATTTTGACCCCCAGAAATTCTGATTAATAAGGGTCTAGTGTGCATCTTGGCCACTGGAGATGAAAAAAAAAATCTCCCCAATGCACAGTCACAGCTGAGAATCCACACTATCTTCCTCTCTACAATGATTTACTGCACAAATCTAAAAGCAGCGTGCACTTTGAAAGGCAGAAAGTGTGTAATGTAACTTTATCCTGCTACTCCCTCTTTCTTGAGCTGCCCCTGCTCAGAGGGCACAACACAACAGTAAACAAAAATATGAGCAAGAGGGGAATTTGAGCCACTCCCACTAGATTGTCATTTTTAAAACTCCTTAAAAAACAAAACAACAAACAAACAAACAAACAAACCCTAGTGCCAGAACCAAACATGCTAGGTAAGCAAGCTTCATCCTTAGCCCTAGACTTTCATCTTCAATTGACTTCTAATAACTAACTTATCAGTGGAACTCAGATGGTGCAAGTTGTATGGATTTCCACAAAGGAATCCTGCATCTACTGCAAATGTGTATGGAAAGAATCCATCTTCAACATGGGATCACCTGGGTTGGCAATTGAATATCAGCCCTTTGGTATCAGTGAGGCACTGTGAACTCATTTTACTATCCCTGAATGCAAGCAAAGAAACAAAAGCCACAGATCCCATGGCCATAGTTAATTATGAGAGTAGAGGGTGATACTAGAGATCTCTTCTAATCTCAGGAGTCTCTGTTAGAAACACAGTGGTTCATGTGATTGTCATATTCCTAGTGAGAGAAAATATGCCTAAGGAAAAGATTAGAGCCAATAATTTTACAAATGCAATCCTGCCACATATTTATGTATATAATACAATATACACAAGAAAGCTTGTGTGTGTGGAAAAATATCCTGAGGAATGGGCGTATGTCTCTCAGCATATGCTATAAAGATGAGGTTATTAAGAAAGGATATTATAAATGCAAAGTGATGGATTGAGATCTCAGAAAGCTGACTCCTACATTTTATAGTTTGCTCAGACAATTCTATGTGACTTCATGGCTTTTTCATCATTGTTAACAACATTCAATTACTATTGAAGCGAGACATGGGTTATGGGGTAAATAAGACGTATATAGTGCAATGTCTGCTTTAATATTCCACAGCTGAGTCATTTTGAGAAGCTGTATAGTTAGTAAGCCTGCCTCTGCATTGTGATTAGAAGGATTTGGTAGAGGAGTCACCATATATCCTGGAGTAGATAATATGGCCCCTTCTTCCTCACTATTGTTGGGCACTCAATAGTGAATGTGCTAATTAAGTGGCTAAAAGTCAGGAGGTAGAAAACAGGACTGAGTTACAAAGGCTGGGAGAGTCTCGGGGGATCAATTACATCTGCTGTGTAATCACCACTTAAGTTTAGACCTAGAAGGAGGGAATCCCACCTGCCTAGTCTTCTACAAACAGGACATCAGCTAAGTGTGTGAACCAATCAGTTGAGATGGTGTCTTACTTAGGTTTCTATTGCTGGGATAAAACTACACAACCAAAAGCAACTTGGGAGGAAGTGGTTTATTTCATCCTAGGGTTTGTAGTCCATCATCCAAGTCAAGGCAAGAAGTCAAGGCAGGAACTGATGCAAAGGCCATGGAGGAGTGCTGCTTATGGGCTTGTTACCCTTGGCTTGCTCAGGCTGTTTTCTTATACCTACCATCCAGGACTACAGGCCCGGGGATGGCACCACTCACAATGAGCTGGACCTTCCCATAGCAGTCACTTAAGAAAAGTCCCTGAAGGCTTGCCTACAAGCCAGTCTGTTGGGGGGATTTTCTCTCTTTCCAAATGACTCTAGCCTGTGTCAAGCACACATAAAACTGAGCCACCACAGATGGCTTCATGGTGGGTCAAGCCAATTAAAGCATAGGAAATGAGAATTCCTCTGGGTTGGTGTCTCCAAATTGGTTTATTGCGAAGACCAAGTCAGAAAGAGGAGGTAATTGGCTTGTGTGACTGCTCCATATTCCAGCAACACAAGGCAAACATTGTGTAGAGCAGTTTTCTTGTTCATGTGTAGTTAAAACAGAGATGAGGAGGAGCTAAACTGAGCTCCATGATGCTGAACCACACACCTGTCATTCCCAGCCAAACTCTAGCACTCAGAACAGCAGGCATTTGATAAATGTATGATTTGGTGTTGACTAGACACTAGTTATCACCCACTGGGGCTTCCACCACTCATGCTCAAGATTGCTTGTGGAATTTAAAGCCAACTGCACTCAAGTGAGAAGAAAAGGTATGCATATGATCTCACTGGCATTGTGTCTAAACAACTGTGTGGCCTTAGTCAGGCCACCTGAACTTTGAGAGCTCAGAGCCGCTTGCACACCCTGAGTCCTTACATGCGGCCATTTCCTTACTATCTAAAGGAATCATGGTAATCAGATTTGTTAAAGACAGGAAAATGCCCGAGCACACTCATCTCTGTATCTACAGAGTCTAATTTGTAAAGGGTTCTCCTACAATTTTAAAATAGTGATTAAAATGACCTCAATATGTTCAGTTTGATATATGGACCTTCATAAGAAATAAATGTAATAGATATATAAAAAAAAGTCCAAACATTTCAATGGTAGAATATAAATACCTTTTGTGTCTGTAATAGAGATGTTATCCCATTTTATCCATTTTTAACAGATTAAAATGTATCATGGTTCTTTTTGTTTGCTTGTTTTTACATCCCAACCAAAGTTTCCCCTCCCTCCCCTCTTCCCAGTTCCCCTGCTCTCCCCAATCCACTCCTCTTCTGTTGTTTCTCTTCAGATACAGGTCAGCCTCCCATGGTATCAGCCAGCCAAAGTATATCAAGTTGCAGTGAGACTAGGCACCTCCTCTTCTCTTAAGGCTGGGTGAGGCTATCTAGTAGGAGGAATGGGTCTCCAAAGCAGGCAACAGAGTCAGAGACATCCCCAGTTCTCACTGCTTGGAGTCCCTCATGAAGACCAAGTTACACAACTGTAACATATAAGCAGAGGGTCTAGATCAGTCCCTTGTGTTCCTCGGTTGTCGGTTCAGTCTCTGTGAACCCCTATGAGCCCAGGTTTGTTGGTTCTGTGGATTTTCTTGTGGTGTTCTTGACACTACCGGGTCCTACAATCCTTCCTCTCCCTCTTCTGCAGATTTCCTGAGCTCTGCCTAATGTTTGGCTGTATTAGTGTTATTTAAAAAATAAAATAAAGGCAGGGCAGTGGTGTTGCACACCTTTAATCCCAGCACTCAGAAGGCAGAGGCAGGTGGATCTCCTTGAGTTTGAGGCCAGCCTTGTCTATATAACGAGTTCTAGGACAGCCAGGGCTACACAGAGAAACCTTGTCTCAAAAAACCAATAAATAAAAAAGCAAATCCCAAGAGGAACCAGTAACTTTGTGTGAGAAAAAACAAACAAACAAACCAAAGCAAGTTTCTTGCTACTCTGCAAAGCATGGGTGTGGCTCTCCAGAGCTGTCTAGGCCTGTGAACGCTAGTTGGTGGCACTCATGTGCTGTCCCTAGATGTGGCTCTGAAAATTTACTTTAAAATTGAGATAACCTGATGTTCTGGAAACTATATAGCCGAATAATGATCAGGAATGACTGGGAACATCCTTCTCGGAGTGTCCTTCGGCACTCAAACTTTACAATACCCCCAAAATTCATCTTCTTCTAGACATCTTGTTTTTCCTTCTTTCAAAACACCTTTGAAAACATATGTGCATATGCGTGCATGTGCACGTGTGTTCGTCCATGTGTGTGTGTTATTGCTATGGCATAGATATGGAGGTACTCATCTGAGGAAAGCTTCTGGGACTTTATTCTCCTCTTACACTTGGGGAACGAACTCAGCTTGTCAGGAACCCAAGGAGTATTAAAAAATCATCCTCTGTTCCCCCTCACCATCACCACTGTAATAATTTCCTAACTGGTTTCTCTCAAATATCTAATCATCAGCGGCTACCATTAGCAATTCCCATCTCTGGTGTGTACAGAATTTAAGTGAAAGCCATTCAAGTGGGCAGAAAGTACAGTTTAACTCTCACACTTAACCATGGCTGTTAACCCATAGTGGATGGGAATGATCAGACAAAACGCTCTCTAGAAATAAAGTCATTTCAGGACTCCAAAAAGCAAGAATAAACAAAGTGTCTCAATGCCAATCAGATCAAGCTAAGGCAGAGAAGAGACAGTATCAGCATTCAAAGAAGTTCTGTGAAGAAAATACATGTTCCCAAAGGGCAGAGCACTCAGCACATGAAGGAAGACGAGCTTGCCACAAGGAAGAACTGGCAATGTCCATCCAAGTACTGCTCTGGGATCCTGGGCACTTCTTGTCATGGATGAAGCTGTCGGCTGTGCAGAATACACCAGTTGTTCTCTGTTGGATGCTCCACCCCGTTCTGGCCTTGGCCACTGACCTAAATGGCCAGGGTCCACTGGCTTCTTCAGTGCCTGACGTTGCATTTAGTTCCTGAGAACACAGAGAAGAGGTCAAAGGGAGGTGAGAACAGCATTGGTGAACTGATTCATTTGGCTCCAGTCCATGCTGGCTGCACTGATTTGAGCCTATGGCTCCTGTCCTGTGACTGCTGTGATACTCTTTCCCTGGACCCATTGCCACCTTCATGATCTTGACTAGAGGTAGGAAGGTAATGTCAGGGAACTGCACTGCCCCAGGCCGTTCAAATCGAATGTGCCATCGGATTCTTTTGAGATCCAGATCAGAAACTAATGTCACTATGAGTTCAAATCCTGATTTCCTTGCTCCAGTATCATCATTATGTCACATTATTCTACTTAGAAATTGGCCGAACACCTAAATCCATCTACATGGAAAGAATGTGCTGGTCATGTTTACATGTGCTTCCTGTTCCATCTAATGTTTGGAGTTTTCATCGTTAATTAAGAGGCTCTCATTCCTAATTTGTTCGTTTTTTTTTTTCTCAATTAAATCAGCTTTGTTAGAGCTAGTTGGTCTGCCTGGGATTAAAGAATCTGAGGTCTGGACTGAATTTTCTCAGCTATATTGCTGTGGAGGTCTCTAGTGCCCATCCACTCCCACCTGTACCCCCTCTCTTCCAAGATACCCAGTGCTTACAGCCAACGACTGCTGTCTCATAGGCCTCATAGTTCCTTGCCCATGCCATGCTTCTGTGGTTTTTATCAAAGCCATTCTCTCTCTCTCTCCCTCCCCCTCTCTCCCTCCCTCCCTCCCTCTCTCTCTCATACATATATGTGGATATACACATACACATAAAGGATATATCCTCTTTCTTTCTTCCTTCCTTCCTTCTTTTTTTCAATTTTTTGAGACAGGGTTTCTCTGTGTATCCATGGCTGTAGGCCAGGCTGGCCTTGAACTCAGAGATCCACCTGCCTCTGGAGTGCTGGGATTAAAGGTGTGTGCCACCACTGCCTGGCTCCTCCACTCTTTCTTTCTCCACTTCCTCAATGGAGCCATCTTTTCTGTCTTTTCTTCCCCAGGAAAAAAAATCTGCCTACTTATTTTATTGAGAACCTTTGTATCTAAAGCCTTGAGATATACAGAGGACATTGGAATGGCCCAGACTATGCATACTTTTTATTTCACATGTAAGAGGCAGTTACTGGGGAGGTTCCCACCTAAATGGCACGGGAAACAGAGACATGCATAGGATGCCATGCAAATGAGGATGGGAGAGTGGGTAGAGAGGTGTCAGGGGGGAGGACATCTAGAAGAGATGGTATGTGACTTGAATGGGCAGGAAAAGACGAGGAAGAATAAAGGAGCCCGTGTTTTCAGAGCAAAGAGCCTGTCTTGGGTCTTCCAAGCTCCTAGACACATCTGGCAGTTGCTCATGCAGCAGTGACCACGTCCAGGACACACAGCATGTGGTGTTATTTTATTTGTACTGAAATGTAATTTTATTTGTATGTTAATAAAGTTGCCTTGGGGTCAGAGCAAACCATAGCAGAAGCTGGGAGCTGGTGGCACATGCCTTTAATCCCAGCACTTGGGAGGCAGAGCTAGGCAGATCTCTGTGTGTTCAAGGATACAGCCATCATGAAGACACACGCCTTTAATCTCAATACCAACCATAGAAGACCTGGAGGTCTGTACAGACAGGCAATGACGAGGAGGTCATGTGGTTGGGTTTACAACCAACGAGAAGGCAGAACAGAAAGTCTATAAAAAAGAGAAAAACACGGGAAGTAGGCCTCTGGCAGAGAGGAAAGACAGAGCAGCAGTGAAGGGTAAGGTTTTCAGCTCTCAGCTATTGCTCTGACCTCTTGGCTTTTAACTCTGCAATTGGCTCTGTGTTTCTTATTTAACAAGACGGTTACATCTACACATCATCTGGTTGTGACTCCAGCAGACTGACGCCAAACTAGGTGTAAGGATAAATGGTGACCAGCCAGAGGCCTGGCATGGAGGCATCCTGGTGTCTCGAGCTAAGGAACCTCTCTGTGGTTTTGCCTCTTGGTTGGTTGTTTCTTCAGAACAGTCTGAGCTCACTAGCTCAGAAGCCCCCAGGCACCACATAAAAAAGTTGCATCTAAGTGCTGTGAATGAGCCCCCCCTGAAGCACACTGCGAACTATGGATGGCCCACTACCTTTGCAGCCCCCATGAAACTATATTTAGATATGCTTGTGCAGGCAAGAGAGAGCTTTGCAATTATGAGATCTTAAACCATTTCTGACCTCTGGAACTCTCTGATCTCGTGACTCCCTTGTGCTGTTGGGATATGCTGTTTACTTAGATGCCTAAGCCTCCTCTCCAGTGTCTTGCCTTCCTCCCTTTCTGGAAGCTTCAAATAGGGTCCTATGGTAAGAGACTTCCCCTCTCACCTAGCCTTGTCCAAGAACTGACCAATAAATGTGTAGTGTTGTTGGCTCTTTTTCTTGGTCTCTCTCCACATCTCACACCCCAACAAGTCAATATGCTGACTTTTGTGGGGGAGAAGGTGTGTATCTGACCATGTATGTATGTGTGCATGATCCTCTAGGTGTTTATAGTGTGAGTGTACATGTGTCTGTCTGTCTGTCTGCATATGCATGCATGATGCATGTGATGTGAGTGTCTGAGGATAATCCAGAGGACAACTTTGAGTATCTTTCCTGAGGCACCATTTGGTTTTTTATTGTTATTGAGAGACAGGTTCAGGCTGGAGAGATGGCTCAGTGGTTAAGAGCACCGACTGTTCTCCCAGAGGTCCTGAGTTCAATTCCCAGCAACCACATGGTGGCTCACAACCATCTGTAATGAGATCTGGTGCCCTCTTCTGGCCTGCAGTCAAACATGCTGTATACATAATCAATAAATAAATCTTAGAGAGACAGGTTCTCTCACAGGCCTGGAGCTTGTTGATTAGGGTAGGCTTACTAGCTAGTGAACCCCAGAAATCTGTCTCCTCAGCCCTGAGATTAAAATTACAAACTACTGTCTCTCTCTCTGTCTCTCTCTGTCTCTGTCTCTCTGTCTGTGTGTGTGTGTGTGTGTGTGTGTGTGTGTGTGTGTGTGTTTGTGTGTGTGTTTCACTGTTCCCATTTCTTTTTTTAGGATAAAAAAGAGGGGGCAACAGAAGCCGGAAGCAGTGTGAAACAGACAGAGAGTGCTAAGTAATGGCTCTGGAAGACAACTGACAAGTTAAGCAATGCTAGCCAGAGAAGAAGATAATCTGGGAGGAGCCAAGTGGATTTTCAGCTCACAAACAACATGCTGGATCCCACAAGGCCATTCTGGATCCTATAAGGCCATGTTGGGTCCCACAGGGCCATGCTGGATCCCATAAGGCCATGATGGACTCCATAAGGCCACGCTGGATCCCACAAGGCCATGATGAACCCCATAAGGCCATGCTAAATTCCATAGGCCGTGCTGCATTCTGGTTTCCATTTTGCCATGAAGACCAGCCACTCAGGATAAAATTCATTCTGTTAGACAATAACCCCTTTCCCGAAGCAAACCCACCATGTCTGCATTCTTTGCATCTCAAGGAGTTGTAGGAATCCAGGCCAGGTCTGTAGAGGGGGACTGTGTGGTATTTTGGAGGATCATGGGGAATAACAAGTTACTCCTGGAAAGGTGAGTAGTGTCATGTGACAGGGTCCTTGTAGACAGACTGATAATTTACTTTCTAGGTGGTGGCATACAGCTAACACCAGTACTTGTGAGGTGGAGTCAGAAGCATCAGGAGTTCAAACCAGCTTTGGCTACATAATGAGTCTGAAGGCAGTCTGGGCTACCTAAGAAAACAGAGGGAGGGAGGGAGGGAGGGAGGGAGGGAGGGAGGGAGGGAGGGAGGTGGGGGAGGGAGAGAAGGAGGGAGGGGAGGGAAACTATACAACAATTTAAAAAGTAAGCAATTAAACTGACAGGTGATGGCGCACGCCTGTAATTCTAGCACTGTAGAGGTGGAAACGAGAGCATCAGATCAGGTCAGCCATGGTTACACAGCCTGTGCTATATGAGATCCATGTTAAAAAAAAAAAAAAAAAAAAGCAAAACCTAGAAAAGAATGACTACCTTACAACATAGATGACTCTCACTGGCATAATGGACCCTCTAAAGACAGTAACCCTGTTATGTGTCCCAGAGTCTTCTAGAATGTCTCCATAGCCAAGTCTAGAGATAAAGTCTATGTGCCCTCCCCCTTGATTCCAGAGAGACTCTATCTCAACACACAGAAGGTGGTAGATATGAGGCAGTATTACCTAAGGCTAGACCATAAAGTCTTGCTCTTTCACCTTGCTCTCAGGATGGTCCTCTCTTAGAAGGAGCCACTATGCTGTACGGAAACCCAAGCAGCTCAGGAAAGACCCACATGCATGAGCAGTAAGCCTGAGTAAGCTGCACTGCTGTAGCTGGGTCACTCACCAAGAGCAGCACACACACTTGTCCACCACATCCCTTCCTGATCTGTCCATTCCAAAATGGGTAATTCGCTTTCTTCCCATCTGCATGTTCTCCTCATCTCCAAATACATAAGCAACTTATGATGTTTAAAGAGCAGGCATGGTGGACACATCTGCAATCCTAGCCTTTGGGAAGCGGGAGAAGGGGATCAAGAAGTCCAAGGCCAGCCTGGGCTACCCAGTGAGCTACAGGACAACCTGGGCTACAAACTGAGACCCTGCTTCACAAAACAACAAAGACTGGGAGCTGGAGAGATGGCTCAGTAGTTAAGCAAATATATTGCTTTCGCAGAGGACCCAAGTTTGATTCCCAGATATATTATAAATTATGAAAGGTTAACGTCTCTAAAATATAAACTCTTACAAATGACCAAAAAAAAAAAAAGAAAAGAAAAGAAAAAGAAAAAAACATGTAAAAGCTCAAATCAATGAAGGTGAGAGGATAGGGATGTTACAAAGTTACTTTAAAAATTCAAAGTTTTTTTTTAAGATTTATTTATTTATTTTGTATACAATATTTTGTATGTATGTATGCCTGCACACCAGAAGAGGGCGCTAGATATCATGGTTGTGATACATCATACAGATGGTTGTGAGCCACCATGTGGTTGCTGGGAATTGAACTCAGGACCTCTGGAAGAGCAGCCTGTGCTCTTAACCTCTAAGCCATGAAAGAAAGCTTAGGGGAGCAGGAGATCCCAGCTGGATCAAGAACAGAAAGGGAGAATGAGGAATAACACACTATGATAAATGAAGACCACATGAGAACAGGAAGAGGCAGAGTGCTCGAGAGGTCCCCAGAAATCCACAATGATATATCCTCTGTAGACTGCTGGCAATGGTTGAGAGAAAGCCTGATCTGGCCTAGTCTGGTGATCAGATGACTAAACACCCTAACAGTCGTCTTGGAACTCTCATCCAATAACTGATGGAAGTGGATGCAGAGATCCTCAGCCAGGCCCCAGGTGGAGCTCCAGGTGTCCAACTGTCAAGAAAGAGGAGGGTCTCCAAGAGCATGAATTGTTGAATCCAAGATTGCAAAAAGCACAGGGACAAATAGCCAATCAAATGGAAGCACATGAATTATGAACCAATGGCTGTGGAGCCCCCAGCTGGATCAGGCCCTCTGGATAAGTGAGACAATTGAATAGCTTGATCTGTTTGGGAGGCACCCAGTCTGTGGGACCAGGATCTGTCTTTAGTGCATGAGCTGGCTGTTTGGAACCTTGGGCTTACACAAGGACACATGCTCAGCCTGGAAAGAGGGGACTGGACATGCCTGTACTGAATCCACCAGGTTTAAATGAATCCCCAGGGGTGTCTTGGTCCTGGAGGAGATGGGAATGGAGGGGAGGGGATGGGGGGAAGGTGGAAATGGGGGCAGGAGGGGGAGGACAGGGGAACCCATGGCTGATGTATAAAATTAAAACTAATAATAATAATAATAATAATAATAATAATAATAATAAATTTTAAAAAAGAAATGGTGTTGTTTTAAAGAAAGCTGTTGTAAACAACTCAATGGCTTGGTCCTGGCTTGCTGGGGCTGCATAGAGAGCTCAAACTTTAAAATAGGACCCTGCATTCCCTAGCTTTACCTCCAGTCTCATGTCCTATATACTCACATCATTTAATATATTTGAATGAAACCTAGGGACTGCATTTTAAAAAATGATATTGATCTTTCTGAGATTGACCTAATTCACTCATTGTAATTATGCCCAGTCACATCCATTTTCAGCAAACAATATATCTTAGTTCTTTTTATTTTTTTAAATGTTCAATTCTGTATCAGCTACATTTTCTGTATCCATTCATCTCTTGCAGCACACATGGACTGGCTTAATAACTCTGCTATTGTTAATTATGTGACAGTAAACACTGGTGTAAAATTAAAAAAAAATTCAAAGTTAAGGAATACCAATGAATGTCCGGTGTGGTGGCACACGCCTTTAATCCCAGCACTCAGGAGGCAGAGGCAGGAAGATCTCTGAGTTCAAGGCCAGACTGGTCTACACAGCTGTTTCAGAACAGCCAGGGCTGTTACACAGAGAAACCAACCTATCTTGAAAAATGAAAGAGGAGGGTTGGAGATTTAGCTCAGTGGTAGTTTGTAGCTAGCCTGGTCTACATAGTGAGTTCCAGGCCAGTGGGGGCTATGTAGACCCCTTGGGCTCTGCTGAGTGCCCAGGGAGCCAGCGAGTAAAGGAAAAAAGCGATGAGTCAGGTTTGCCTTCCCATCCAGTCATAGTGTGGAGGAGTTTAAGATAGTACAGTAATGTCTGGGCAAGATTAATGAGAAGACACTTAGCAGAAATGGAGAGGAAGGGCGTGGTCCATAAGTAAAAGCAACAGGAGTTGGTAACATAACTTTTGCAGTCGAGAGAAAAATAGATGATTCCGTGTGTCCCATTTGTATGCTGTGTGGATAAGATGCCACAGGCTGAGATGCAGATTGGTATGAGGCAGCTGGCTCCATGCTTCTGGGCTTTGACCCTAAGTGACTTCAGGAGCTCCATGGTCACTCAGGTTCACTCTTGTACCGTTAAATCTGTCTCTGATATGGACACGCTCTTCATCCTCAAGCCTTCTTGTGTGTGCTTGGGAATGCTGCCAAGTTCCCTGATGTCATCAATGCCTTCCCAGAGCACCTCTCTTCCTTCTGGACTTAAGTGGACCGTCCTAGAAGAATACTCCTTGGCAGCCCTCTCGAGGGGCAATTGTGCTTTGTGTCTTTTCATAGCACAGTGTCTTTGGGGCAAGGAAGTGGGTTGGTGTTCTCTTTGTCCCCACTGCCAGATTCTAATCTGTTCTTCTAGAAAGTTCCTTTTCCTTTGAGATCACTTTGTTTCCCCTCCCCGCCATTGCTATTCGCCAGTGTCTTCAGCAGGACATCTCATCCCCAGTTCTGTCCCCCTTCAACATCTGCTTCAGTCTGGGTGATCTCCACTTCCTCACATGTAGGTCATTGACCACTCTGGGTCCTCACTTTTCTTTTCTTTTTTTTTTTTTTTTTGACATAATCATCTCCAGTGACTTCGGCTCAGATATTCATTCCTAGGATCAAGCCCTCCATTATGACTTCTGAAATAAAAACTTCAAACAGCCCATTTTCCAGTCGCCACCTCTTAATAACTGAGATGACCTTTCACCTTATGGAAACCTTTGACCTCTCAGCTTTTGAACTTCATGATTATCCCTAGCCACCATTCTATTTTCTGTATTTTTTTTTTTAATTTTATGATCATTGGTGTTTTGTCAGAAGCCCTGGAATTGGAATCACAGACAGTTGAGAGCTGCCATGTGGTTGCTGGGAATCGAACCTGGATCCTATAAAAGAGTAGAGAGTGCTCTTAACTGCTGAGCCATCTCTCCAGCCCCACCACTATACTTTTAAGACCAAGGATGCCAGATTAATTTGTGAGGAAGGCTAAAAAGATGCAGATACATCATTGTAAAAGATTAATCTTTCCTGGTATGGTGGCATACAACTATCTTTCTAACATTCAGGAGACTGAGGCCAAATTGCTCTACATAGAGAATTCTTGACCAGCCAGTGCTACATAGTGAGAACAGTGCCAGCTGGCATGGGAAATACAAATGTCTCTGGGGAGTTTGGGCCAAGAGCTAGGAGTCTGGTCTAGACAACCAGAAGTCTTCCTAGAGGTAAGCTGAGGTGGCCCTGCAGCCATCTCTCATGGATACTCTTACACGTGTCTCTGGAGTTTTGCTTTTCACAATGCGAAAAGCAGACTGTGGTGGTTTGAAAGAAAATGGCTTCCATAGGGAGGTGTGGCCTTATTGGAGTAGGTGTGGCCTTGTTGGAGTGGGTGTGGTCTTGTTGGAGTGGGTGTAGCCTTGGAGGAAATAATGTCACTGTGGGAGTGGTCTTTGAAGTCTCCTATGCTCAAGCTATGCCCAGTGTCATAGTTCATGTCCTGTTGCCTGTGAATCAAGATGTAGAACTCTCAGTCCTTCCCTGGCACCATGTCTGCCTGCAGGCCACCATATCCCACCATAAGGAGAATGGACTACACCTCTGAAACTGTGAGCCACCCCCAATTAAATGTTTTTGTTTATATTAAGAGTTGCTGTGCTCACGGTGTCTCTTCACAGTGCTAGAAACTCCAACTAAGACACAAACTAAACAAACACAAAATGAATCCAAATTCTAAAGTTCATCTTTCAGGCTCGGACATGGACTTAACCAGTCAGTGGTTCCCACCACAACTACAGAGAAATGCAGAAGAAATACTGGAACTAGCCTTCACACAGTTCCCTTCTCTTTTCTTGTCTGGCTACAATATTGTTTGGCTTAACCATGCATCACTTAATTATATACTCTTTAATTTTTCACATCTGTCTGTCTGAGCCTGAAATGTAGTCATGAAAAGCCCCCTGGGCCTGTATTCAAATAAATGGATTTCAGACGTAATTTACTTCTTGCAAAATCTTGAGCCGTTTATTTAAACTCATCTAAAAATGCAAATTTTAGTATTGACCTCATTATGCTGTGACCACAAATATAATAGATACCAAAAAGATAATAGATATAAAACATTTGTAAGATTTAAAACTTAAAAAAATAAGTTAGATTATCTTTCAATGATATTTAAGAATTGGAATTATATACTTTTATGATTCATCAATCATGGTGTTCAAGTGATATTTGTTGAGTGGAGGAGTGAAGCAATGAATGGATAAGTAAGTATACACCACCATTGAGGGGACCCCTCTGAGGGTATGTGTGGCAGTTTGAATGCAATTGACCCCCATAATCTCATAGGAAGTGGCACTATTAGGAGGTGTGGCTTTGTTAAAGTGGGTACAGCCTTGTTGGAGGAAGTGTGTTGGAGGAAGTGTGTCACTGTGGGGTGGGCTTTGAGGTTTCCTATGCTCAAAATACTACTGCCCAGTGTCTCAGTCAACTTCTTGTTGCCTACAAGATGTAGCACTCTCAGCTCTAGCTCCATGTCTGCCTGTGTGCTGCCATGCTCCCCATCATGATGATAATGGACTGAACCTCTGAAAATGTAAACAAGCCCCCTCAATTAAATGTTTTCTTTATAAGAGTTGCTGTGCTCATGGTGTCTCTTCACAGCAATTTAAAAAAAAAAAAAAACCCTAACTAAGACAATAGGAAAGGAGAAGATAGCTATTTTCAAATGATAGTTTAACTATAAAACACATTTTTCTAAGTCAGGTTGAAGTCTGTTAGACTCAGTATAAGCATGGCAATGTTATTAGACTATGTTTTCCTGGAAATAGGCTCTGAGTCAAGAATTGTTGCTAGAAGGTCTGCACCTAGGATAGAGCAAAGAGGGCAGGTTAATGATGCTGAGTGGTTGATGTGTTTGTGGCAAATGTCTCAGCCAACCTCCCAGAGAGATCTAGACTTGGTACAGCCTTCATGGTGAGTGAAGATGGGAAGTTCTGTACCTCTGCACACAACAATCTTTGGGAGTCAGATGTCCCTGGGAGGGAGGAGAACGCTAGCTGAAGCAGCTCTCCTAGGTGGCCTCAGTAGCTTGTTTTCAATCTGGAGGTAGAGCTGTACCTGGAATCACAGCATCCAGTACAATATTCTTAATGTTTCTACAGCAGCATGTGCCCAGCCAAGATAGAGAGACTTGACTGAAGATGGAGACATTGTAAAAAGCAAAACTCCAGAGACAGGTGTAAGAGTATCCATGAGAGATGGCTGCAGGGCCACCTCAGCTTACCTCTAGGAAGACTTCTAGTTGTCTAGACCAGACTCCTAGCTCTTGGCCCAAACTCCCCAGAGACATTTGCATTTCCCATGCCAGCTGGCAACAAACACCAAATAAATTTGGTGACATTCTACCTTGAGAGGCCAGCCTCTCTGGTTTCTGTGGACTTCAGTTCCATTGCCCTTTGAACAATAAGAGAAAATTCCTGGGCTGAAAGCCTTGGGCCAGTCCAGCAAAATGGCTGCACCACCGTGGAAAGCTGTTGGCGAAACCTGCAGACCTTTAACTATCTCTCTCTATATATACTATAGACATGGGTGTTCTTCAAGTTTCTAGGCCCTGCAGTGGACCTGACTAGGGAGATAACAGAGATCAAAGAGAAGTGCCGAGAAAGAAGGTTCCAGACAAAGAATTGTCTCCCAGCAATGCTCATGGAAATCCATGTGAACCGGGATGTCCCTGGGAGGGATGTCTTAGTGGTAGAAGGCAGGTTAGTTCCATTGAGTGTGTCAATGTTGGACCAGGTATGATGAAGAAAAAGGGACTTGAGTTTTCAATGAGGAAAGACGATATATTTATATTGAAGAAATTAGCTCAGCCGGGCGGTGGTGGCGCACGCCTTTAATCCCAGCACTCGGGAGGCAGAGGCAGGCGGATCTCTGTGAGTTCGAGGCCAGCCTGGGCTACCAAGTGAGTTCCAGGAAAGGCATGAAGCTACACAGGGAAACCCTGTCTTGAAAAACCAAAAAAAAAAATTTAGCTAATTTCAGTCTATGTCCTAAGCACAGTCTGGAGCAAAAGAGAACAAGACCCAGAAAAGCGAATTCTAATAAAGAGATGATACCGCCGGGCAGCAGTGGCCCACACCTTTAATCCCAGCACTCGGGAGGCAGAGTCAGGTGGATCTCTGTGAGTTTGAGGCCAGCCTGGTCTACAGAGTGAGATCCAGGACAGGCACCAGGCACTATACAGAGAAACCCTGTCTCAGGGAGAGAGAGAGAGAGAGAGAGAGAGAGAGAGAGAGAGAGAGAGAGAACATCAGAAGGTGCCAGAAGTGCCCATGAGTACTATAAAGAGAAGGGACATGAAAGAGCTAGGGAGCTGCCATCAGAGGAGGACGAGGATGTGCATGCCTCACAGTCTCTTCTTATAAGAGATGTGAGCTTGTGCCTCTTGCTAATACTTATGGAAACATGATGAAGGAAAAGCAGATGAATTCACAAATACTCAATGACCCTTAATGAGTGCTCAATTTTAGGAACGTCTGAAGGAGTTATGAACATTCTTCTTCTTTTCCAGACTTTCTGAGAGCAGATTAGAATATCAAAGTGGAACAGAAAGCAGAGAGAAGTTTAACTGAAAGATGAAAACTTTACATGCATTAGTGCTATGGCAACCAGCCAGACCCACTCCAATTATGTCCCTAATTGGGTCCATAAATAATTTATAACCCACCATTTGTGTCTGGGGCAGAGGATTCCTAGCAGCAAACGCTTAAGTAGCTGTTACGGGGACCAAATGATTTCCAATTCTGAATTCATCAGAACTCTTGGAGGCTGTGATCCCACGGCCCGTCCTGAAGTGATTTGGTAGGAATTGCTCAAGCGGGGGAGAGGAACTGTCTTCAGTGTCTACTGGGACAGCCTGCCAGAGAGGCAATGAGCTCACCTTTTCCTGCTGTTCACTTTGACACTGGCTTTCAATTAAGGTCAAAGCCAAAGCCATGAACACCAACAACACCATGAAGCAGAGATATGGCCGACTCTGAGGTTTTTCTCACTTCTTCCTCAGAAGCTGCAGGTCATTTTCCTCCACTGGATACCCTGCTTCAGTTGTCATAGGTGCCTGAATGTGCCTGCTGACTTTCTCCTCCAGGTCTTCTTATGTTTCCTTAAAAAATGTAATTGAACTGCAATGATGTACACACAGGAAGAGTGGATTGAAGTGCTCGTATTGTAAGACAGCTCAGAAGATGTTCTTGCAAATGAGTTTAATCATGCGGCCATGGTTAGGTTGAGGTTAGAGCTTCCCCAGAGGCTCCCCTGTTCCTTTCCAGGGTATTTTGTCTCTCAGTGGAGATGGTTGTAGAATGAAGCAGAGCCTTGTTCTGAGCCGGTTACCAGAGGGTTTATGTCCCATCCAGCTCACATAGACACAAACAAATGAAGAGCAACTCTGAGCAGACAGTTTGAAAACTCAAATGATCCACAATGTGTGAGGCATGAGAAGTGTGGGAGACCATCTATAGGAAAGGGCCTCATTTACTTCCCATGTAAGCATGGTTTGCAAAGCCCAATCTTCCATGTCCCCATCCAGGGGAGCCACAGTAGCATTAGCCAGGAGCTCACCCAGATGGTCTGTGATGCCTGGAGGCACCTGAGTAATCTCACAGAGCAAGTGGCTGCTTGAGTGTTTGGTTTAGCCAAGGAACATCTGGGGGTCATCTGCGACCAGCCTCTCCTAATAAGGTTCAGGCTTTGCAAAGGATCTCTCCTTGCAAAATGTATATGTGCTTCAAGATACCAGTTCTTCCAGCCAGCCTCCATCCAAGCCTGTGCATGGTGGTGAAAGTCTGTTTTCTCTTTTACATGTAGATTTTTAACATTGAGGGGAGGGGTATTTAATAGCATGCACCAACTATACCTTCATTAGGTGCTGAGAATACTTGATACTAACAAACTCATTAGTATGCAGCTTGCATTAACTGAATTCTCCATCTTAGGCATGACGGAACAGAAGGTCAGACATAGCTACACAATAGTACATCAGACTCTGACCCTACCAGTCCTGCCCAGGGCCTCATTAATATACAGCAAGCCTCCTCCCCGCTGGCTGAGGAGACTGGCTTTCAGACTAGCAGAGGAAACACAACTCAACCAAGCTGAGATTTAATGAAATCCCAGATCCACAGCTATAGCTCAGTTCTTCATAAACCACCCTTCATCTCCTGAAGACACTGAGTTAGAGATCAGAGCCTGTCTTTGGAAATCTACTTTGTCTCACAAAAAAAAATATAATAAAACATCACCCATATTCACAAGGATGGTAAAATGGAAAAGAGAAAATGATAAGAAAACTAAATGCCATAAATGTTAAACTTGGGAGGCCTCTTCTGCAAGGGCTGTGCTGATTGGGCAACACAGGTCAAATGAGATTTTGGGTGAAGATGCTTCTATACCTTTGAGTAGAATTTCAGCCTGGGGCAAAACTACACATCCTCCCTGTTTCGAGGACTTTTTGCCTGAGCCAGCCATCAGTGGCATCCTTCTCAAAAAAAAAAAAAAAAAAAATTCACCACACAAAGGCACCTGAATCCTTGCTTGGTGCTGGGCTGACATTCACTCTTCTAGAAGTTGTTGCAGGGTTGTCAGGGTGAGTTTGTTTGTTATAGGAAGGGTCTCACTATGAGGTCAATGCAGTGATGGGAGGGCCAGTTCCTGAAGTGGAGAGACCCACATCAGTTGATCTCTTTGGGAAGAGTCCTTCTGTTCTCATAGGTACTGGCAAGAGTCCTTCTGTTCTTGTGCCTATGAGAATCTGCCTGGCTGCCCGGGGTGGAGGAGGGCCAGGATCTCAGGTCGTCAGACTGGAGGGGGCATGGAGATCCAGGGGTGGGATAATGAAGAGAAACAGAAGGAGTAAGCCGGTGGCATTTGTTTGTTTTGTTTTTGGAGACAGGGTTTCCCTGTGTAGTCCTGGCTGTCCTGGAACCAGCTCTGTAAACCAGGCTGGGCTTGAACTCACAGAGATTCACCTGCCTCTGCCTTGGGACTGCTGGGATTAAAGACATAACCCACCACTGCCTGGCCTCTTTATTATTATTTTTCAATACTCTGTGTATGATAGTTAATATTAATTGCTTTAGCTGAAGTATGGTGTACCTATATGAAGCATCAATCTGGGTATTTTTGTGAGGATATTTTCAGATGAGCTTGACATTTACATTGACAGACTGAGAAAACACAAGTGCCTACCTATGGTGCATGGGCCTTAGTCAATCAGCTGAAGCCTGGCTAGACAAAAGGGAGGAGCCAACCATAAATGGCAGATACTCCTTCCTGTCCTTTCTGGAGATGACACTTGGTTTCGTTTTTTTCTCTGGCTTAGAACTCAACCTAACTGAGCATCTCGACCTACATCTGCAATTCTTTTTTTTTTTTTTTTGGGGGGGGGGCTGAGGATCGAACCTGAGACCTTGCAAGCGCTCTGCCAATTCTAACACTCCAGATAATGAGGTAGGAGGGTGAGAGTGGGTTTAAGGCTAGTCTGGGTTACAAAAAGAGTTTCTTGACTTCCAATCTCCAGAGCCAGATTTTGTCAAAAACAAACAAACACCAATCAGATAAAAAGCAAACAAACAAAAATGCTTTCAAACTAAAATGTTGGCTCTTACCAAGATGCAAACTCACCAGCTTGCAGACTGTGACAAGAACCAGGATATCAGCTCTTTTGTGCCACCAGGTCGCAGATTTTAGAATTTATCACCCTCAGTTCCCCAGAATGAACATTCCACTAGCTCTCTTTCTCTGGAACTCCGACTAATAAACTGCCAGAAGGAACCCGAAAGCGAAGAGAAGCACTGTGAGTGACCGACAGAGCGGTTGGTCTGTCACCTGCTTCTCATGATAAACACTGGAGTGAACTGCAGTAGCTCCTGAGTCGGGGGTGGGGTTGGGGGTGGGCCGTGCAGATCCGGGCCTCTTTGCAGCTTCCAGGTGATGCTACCAGGAGTGTGGATGCTCAGGTGACACCCTGAGAGCAGGGATGGCAAACCAAGACTCCCAGAGCAGCTTACTCTGTACAGCCTTTGCCTGATAACGCTTCCTGTGGATTCCAGTGCAGAAACACGTAACCCTGGGCAACCGGTGCTTCAGCCCTGGCCATTTCACATTTGGTCATATCCAATATTTTAAGGCTTCTGTGAACCAAAATAGAGTAAGGCTTTTAAACAGGGCTCTGCTGAAACCCTCAGGACTCTGCTGCAAGAAACTCTTGCTGCCTTCCCCGTCCCGATTTCCAGAAATCTCCCTCCCTCCCTTTCTTTCTTTGCTCTCCAACTATAAGTTTTTTCATAACTCATGAAAGTGTTGGGGTCAGTTTGTCTCCTTTCCCATTGCTAATTTTAAAAAAGCAATCTGTGCTGGTGGTTTTGTGCTATTTTGAATGGAAATTAGAAGTGCATGAATGAGCTCTGCGGTGGAGTGCAGATAAAATCCTGTGGCTGGAATAACAGCTTTGTGAGAAATAAATGAGTGAGAAGGTGCAGACCACCCCTGACACTTGAGGGCTCAGGAAGAGGTTACACATGAAGGCCTGCCAGCGGTTTGTCTAAATGCTTAAAGTACCAAACTAAGTGAAGAAGCTTCAGATAAAACACCCTGTCACGCCATGCCATGTACACGTCATAATCCCTCAGCACCATCAAGCTTATTGTGAAAAGTTTTGCATCCCTTGCATTTGGAAGTTGGTGGTACCAAGATCACCAGCCCATTGCCTGCTGCTAATGCTTCCTCCAGTTCTCTTCCATTCCTCTCTGTGTTCAAGACTGAGAGGGACCTTGCTTAGGACCTGATTACCACCATATGTGGTTCCAGCTCCTTCTCCACACCTCCAGGCAGCAGCCCTTGACTAACCCTCTAGTTTAGAGGCGCGCACACAGAAGTATGTCTGCCTGCCGAGGAGAATGGATCAAAAGTCACTTCACTCTTCGGGGAACCAGGTGGTGCTGGGTGTCAAGTGGCTAAAGAGGAAGGAAGTGTCTATACTTTCCCGATGAGCCAATGTGAGGTGAGATGTCACCAAAGATTCAAGGCTATGACATCAACTCTGGAGCGTCTCACTGCCCCTATGCTGCATGGCAGGGTCTGCTTTATGAGCTGTGCCTGATCTGTTAGGCAAAATCCATACATGAATTCTCCAGTTTACTCTGTAACATTGGCAATTAGATATTTAATTACTGCTGTGGCACAGATCACAGTGCAAAGCGGGGCAGGAGCCTTCCCTGTAATTTGATTCATTTTCTATGGAGAGAAGCACCACCAAGTGCAGGCTAGAAGCAGTAGCTGATGGCATAATTGCCACATGCATCTTGTGGGAACACTTCCTTGGCATCCCTGTGTTCCAGTTCCTGGTACTGGGAGCAGCTGGCACCTGGAGGTGAGGAGGGAGTTGAAAGGGCTGGTGGCTGGTACCCAACAGTGAAATAATCAGAATCATCACTTAGTTCCCAGTTAAAGCACCTCTTTGTTTCAGTTTTAAGGACTATAGGATCTGGTGACATTTCAGTTGTCAGGGACAGCACCTTAAGGGACCATATAGTGTATTCCCAGCACCTGGTCAGTGCCTAGCACGGGCCATGGGCTCAGTGATATATGGTGTACTGGCTGGTTCTGTGTCAACTTAACACAGGCTAGGGTCATCAGAGAGGAAGCAGCCTCTGTTGAGAAAATGCCTCCATGAGATCCATTTTCTCAATTAGTGATCAATGGGGGAGGGCCCAGGCCACTGTGTATGGTACCATCCTTGGGCTGTTGGTCCTGGGTCTTATAAGAACGCAGGCTGAGCAAGCCAGGGGAAGCCAGCCAATAAGCAGCACCCCTCCATGGCCTCTGCATCAGCTCCCGCCTCCAGGATCCTGTCCTGTTTGAGTTCCTGTCCTGACTTCCTTCAATGATGAATAGTGCTGTGTAAGTGTAAGCCAGATAAACCCTCTCCTCTCCAACTTATTTTTTAGTCTGTGGTGGTATTGTGTTCCCCAAAATATTGTGCACTCTAATAAACTTACCTGGGGTCAGAGACAGAACAGCCACAATATTAAACATAGAGGTTAGGCAGTGGTAGCACACACCTTTAATCCTAGCATTCCAGAGGCAGAAATCTACCTGGATCTCTGTGTGTTCAAGGATACAGCCAAGCATGGTGACTCATGGCTTTAATCCCAGAAAGTGAGCCTTTAATCCCAGGGAGTGATGGCAGAAAGCAGAAAGGTATATAAGGTGTGAAGACCAGAAACTAGAAGCATTTGGCTGGTTAAGCTTTTAGGCTTCTAGCAGCACAGTTCAGCTGAAAGGCTTCCAGTCTGAGGAAACAGGATCAGCTGAGGAATTGTCAAAGTGAGGTAGCTGTGGCTTGTTCTGCTTCTCTGATCTTCCAGCATTCATCCCAATACCTGGCTCAGGTTTGTTCTTAATAATAAGACCTTTTAAGATTCACGCTACATCTGGTGCCCAACATTCATGGTATGAATTCTCAAAAAAGCTACTTGCCTGTGGCCTTGTGGGGCCCCAGCTCAGGCCCGAGCTACATTTGGCCCATTGTGGTGATGCACGCTGGGAGGATTTGATGAAAGAGGCAGAGGCAAGAGGATCCTGAGTTTGAGGCCAGCCTAGGAGACTTGCTAAGGAGAAGCTGTGACCAGGGCCCAGCCACAAACGGTAGTGGTGGTGGGACCATGGAGGCAGCAGCAGCTGCTCCGAGTAGCTGGATGCTTCTCATCATATTGGTGACTGTAGTGATGCTACTACCTGGGACAAAGGGTTTACTGCTGTTTGTTCAGAGAACAATTGCCTGGCTAGCTCAGTCGGTAGAGCATGAGACTCTTAATCTTAGGGTCATGGGTTCGTGCCTCACATTGGGTGCCAAAAAATGTAAATGTAACAGTCTTATTATTAAATAAGAAACACAGAGCCAAATGCAGAGTTAAAAGCACAAGAGGTCAGACCAGTAGTAAGAGCTGATATTTAAAACCTCCTTCTTACCCTTCCTGCCACTGCTGACCTTCCCCTCAGCAAGAGATCTACTTGCTGTGTATCTGTCTTTTTATTGACTTTCTGTTCTGCCTTCTCATTGGTTGTAAACTCAACCACATAACCTCCTCGTCACTGCCTGTCTATACAGACCTCCAGGTCTTCTATGGTTGGTATTGAGATTAAAGGCATGTGTCTTCATGCTGGCTATGTCCTTGAATGCACAGAGATCTGCCTGTCATGTGATCTGGATTAAAGGTGTGCACCACCACCACCACCACCACCACCACCACCACCACCACCCGGCTTCTGCTATGGCTTGCTATTAGCTCTGACCCCCAGGCAACTTTATTTATTAACATACAAATAAAATCACATTTCAGTACAAATAAAATATCACCATATTTCCCCTTTTTATTTTAATAAAAAGAAAAAAGGAAAAAAGTTCTAACTAATATAAAAAACTATATACAAAAGTACAATAACTATATACCATATATGCAAGCAATAAATACATAAACAATGTCTAGTACATTTACATTTGACAAATTCAGAGAAAATAATTCCATTATCTATCCTATTTTGGTAAGTCCAAAATGTACCTGATTCACTTTCTATCCTAACTTACATTACTAATAGAACTATCTTATAATGTCTTTCAAATTTATACACTTACACCTCTTGGTGAGTTTCTTTTCTAAAATTCTTAACCAGGAAAACCATAACTATCTAAACTTTAATTATTACTATCTAATCTTCAACTCCCTCAGAGACCCAAGAAGGAAATATTATTACCTAACAAAAATAAAAACAGGAAGTGCATGCAAGCAGCTTCAAAAAAAAAAAAAAATGTGAGTTGACAGAAACAGCCAGCTGCCTGGACAATCACCCAAGGTTTCTCCACAGTGTTGGGGCAACATCTTCAGCCTATAGGCTTAGCGTATCTGATAGACTTATTTGTGAAGTAGGAGGTCAACAGGTTGACCTCACAATTGGTGAGAGCAGTCCATGTACCAGAAACACCTGAATTCCACTAGTGTCATATCATGATTCAGGATTTTAAATTCTGGAAATTGTTGATTTTTTTTTAAATTCAGCTGTCCATTCTTCTTGGCTGTGTGTGTGTGGCTTCATCTTGGCATTCCATTCTTCTCCACATCCCTCTATTAAATGCCAGTCTACAATTGAGGGGGTGTGAGCTTAGTTACTCTTTAAGAATAACTGTTTCAGCTGCTGTTCCACTGCACATCAGAAGCCATCGGCCCGCTGCCTGTTAGCTGCCTTCAAAGAAAAGGGCATGGTACCTTTTCCAGATTGCAAAGGTCACTTCAGGTATGGTGCCATATTGTCCTGGCCTCAGAAAATACCTTTTGATAAAGCCACAACCACACTTGTCTTGGCAAGAATCGGTAGTCCTTAGTTTCATGTCCTGTCTGTCCATTTTGTCCTGTTTGTCAGCAGTTGATTCGAGGATACTTTGTGTGGTGGGTATTGTGTTCCCTGAAATATTGTGTGTTCCCCGAAATAAACATATCTGGGGTCAGAAAACAGACATCCACTAGAACAGAGCCAGAAATGGTGGCTAGAAAATGGGAAGAGTAAGCCATAACAGAAGTTGGGCGGTGGTGGTACACACCTTTAATCCCAGCACTTGGGAGACAGAGCTAGCCAGATCTCTGAGTTCAAGGCCACTTTAGAAGCAGCTAAGCATGGTGACCCACGCCTTTAATCCCAGGGAGTAGGGGCAGCAAGAAAAAGGTATATAAGACATGAGGACCAGGAACTAAAGAGGAAAAAGCATGTAGTTAGTTAAGCTTTGGAGCAACACAATTCAGTTGAGATTCATGTGGAGGAGGACTCAGAAGCTTCCAGCCTGAGGAAACAGGATCATCTGAGGAACTAGCAAGGTGAGATAGCTGTGGCTTGTTCTGTTTCTCTGATCTTCCAGCATTCACCCCAATAACTGGCCTCAGGTTTGAGTTTTATTAACAAGACTCTTTAAGATTCATACTACAACTTTGTTGTCCAGTGGCTAACTTTTACCACAATGAAAGTTAACTCCATATGCAGTTTCTTCAATGCCCATATTTTCTCTGAAGTAGATTGGTACTGCCAGGAGCCAACATGCCTCATAGTCATAGCAAAAAAGAAAAATTCCTAAGTTATTAAAACATTTTAAATGCCATATTCTGTAGATCTCTGAAGGGTTTGAAGATGACCTGTCTATCTATCTATCTATCTATCTATCTATCTATCTATCTATCTATATATCTATAGTATATATCTATAAATATATCTGCTCAATCTTGAAAACATACCTAATATGACTACAAGTTCTATTGTAATGTCTAACTACTAACTTTCATTTCTTTTTATACTAATAGTTGATGATAATAATAACATTCAAGGATCAGCAAATTGCATTACATTGTGAAATGAATGATATAAGTACAATATCTTGAACAAGATTAGAAATATATGTATGGCATTTTCTAACAATATCAATCCCAATATATATAATTTGTGTACAATATAAAACAATCCAGTCCAATGTAAAGTATTTAAAACTAGTAATTGTCTTTTTCCTTTAAAAAAAAAAAAAAAAACAAGAACCTTAAATCTAATCTCCTTTGCTTAGCCCTTTTCCTAACCCTTAACAACAACTTGTAACCAACCTCCTAAACAATGAAAATTATCCCAGACCCCAAAACCCATTAAAAGACCAAAAAACCACCTGCCCCACACCAGCTCTTTGGGAATGTGGGTGTCATATTCTTAAAATTTCTTCCTGCTGGGTATGGGCGAAGGTATCTTTATTCTGAAAAGAAAAATTTTGGGTTAATTGTCAAATTCTAGGAAAGGTAACTATATCCTTTGTTATCCAGTCTGTGAATAATGCCAAAGTTAAGGGTTTATCTCAAGTCCTTATTCAAGTAGTCTTTGAAACTGGATCATCTCAGCTAGCCATCTCAGAATTGCTCTGAGCACTTTGTAGTCCAAAGCTGATCTGCAGATGTTTGTCAGCTTAGTGGTATTATTATTGTCCACATGGAATTATTCTTGTTGTGGGGCCCCATCTTCTTCCTGGAGACTTCAGTTGATGTTAGGCCTGGCCGTGATTTCCTGCAGAAAACTGATAAGAGACTTGAACACAAAGACATGTATAGGCAGCTAATTGAAGCCTTTTTTTTTTCTAGAATTAGTTAGTATTCTATATGACCATTAATAACTTAACAAGGTTTAATATATATATAAATCTTGTAAATTTTGATATAAAGTTCATACTTTAAGAAAAGTTTAAAGACTCAGAATAGAATCAAAGAATTGAGATTAGTAGTAATAGAATATTTCCTTAATTAATTTGGTTTTTCTCCTGTCCCATATCAGAAGATGGCTCTTTCTTCTGGCATGATACAGGGAGTTTGCATTTTCCTTTTAACAACATGCTTGAGTTTAAAAAAGGAGAAAGCCATTCTCCAACTCCAAAGTCAGCTTCAAATTGACTGAACTGGGACTACAAGAAGACCAATAGTGTTAAATTTCTTTAGAGAAGAGCAGAAACAAACATTTAGGAAGACTTATGAAATTTTGTAGATGATATACCAATAGGCCATTTTACTCTTTTTCCTGGGACAGATGATTTGTCTTTTTTCTTCAGTTGTCTCATTTGTCCAGTGTTCTTCAGATTCCTTAGCCTTCATTCTCCTAAAAGACAAAAACAAAAACCTTTCCCCAAGACTAATTTTGGGGAGGTTCCCTTTAGGCAAGTTATAATTGATTAAATGAAAAGGCATGTGTTAATGGTATAAGTTAGTTTAAATTGGATGGTCATGTTAGTTGATGAACTATCACCTCCTCTAATTAAGAGGTCTTTCTTGTTCAAATCAAACCTTTATCAATTTTGATGGTATCCACAGCTTATCTTCTCCTGTAGAAGCAAAAGCAAAAACCTTGTCTTCAATATAACACATATCCTGGTTTCCATTCTGAGGTCAGCACATCCTTTAAGTATATAGGCTGATTTAATTCTGTAGGGTTTTTTTTCTATTATCCAATGTCTCTCTGCAGCTGTTCCTTTCTCATTAGCATTGAGAAAATTCGAAGTTAATAGAGCATTATGCAGTCTGTTTCTGGGGGTTTTGTTACCCCTTTCTGTTTATGTATCATGTCCTTTAGAGTTCTGTTTGATTTTTCTATAACTGCTTGGCCCATAGGATTATATGGTATACCTGTAATATGCTTTATATTGTAATAAGCAAAAAACTGTTTCATTGTCAGTTTTAATTTGTGCAGGTATACCCATGATGGCCATAACTTCTAGCAAATGAGTGATTACAGAATCAGCTTTTTCAGAACTCAAAGAAGTTGCCCATTGTAATCCTGAATAAGTATCAATGGTATAGTGTACATTTTTCAATTTTCAAAATTCTGCAAAGTGAAACACATCTATCTGCCAGATTTTATTCCTTCTGAGTACCCTTTGGGTTACATCCTGCTGGTAATGGCATCTGACTGTAAAAGGAACAAGTACATTAGTCCATACCCCCTCCTACTTTACCCCCTTGGTAGGTTGTGTAATGGGTTGGTAAATACTCTTTCTGACCTTCCTGTTCATGGTGGAGGGGAATTCTCACATCATATGGTAGACTTGATCTTTTTAATTATTATTGATGGGCTGGAGAGATAGCTCAGCCATTAAAGGCTAGGCTCAAAACCAAAAATAATTATTATTGACATAGACATATACACTGTATATGCATGTAAAGAATTTAAATGTGGGCTTGTGTAGCTTTTTCTATCCTGCTCTGGGACATTAGAAGAACATGTTTCAGGTCATTGCTGGCTCTAGAATGAGAAACCCTCTGGAGAATTCTTGAGCCAGCTCATAGCCTGAAGCTGGATCTAACTGTATCCAGTGCATTTCAGACAAACCCAACAGCCATGATGTGATCAGTAAGAAGGGGTTTAAATGCATATTATTGCAGGCTTCTGAGGTGTAATGTTGTTACAGAGCATTATTAAAGCAACAAACTGATGAATATGCTATGCCCTCCTGTGATGGACACTGATGCCTGGTTCAGAGAAGTAGCAAAAACGTCCAGGCTATTCATGAAAACCAGCAAAAGACAGCAGAACTGATCTCATTACAGTCATATGCATTCATGTAGCAGTTACCAAGTACCTAACAGAGGGAATGTAAGACAGAGGGTTTATTGTGGATCCTAATTTCAGAGGATATGAGTCTGTAATGACTGGAAAAGTAAGGTGGTTGGGGTGGCTCCATCCATGGTGGTGGGACCTTGTAGCATGGCTTGTTATATCTCAGAAGATCAGAAAGCAAAAAAGCTTAGGCCCACCTCAGGAGCTAATATCACCTTCAAACTCTACCTTCAGTGACTCATTTCTGCTAACCAGGTCACAATCTTGATGGTGTCAACATCTCAAACAGCACCAGCAGCTGGGGACCAGGTGTGTTCAAACACACCAGCCTATGGGGATGTTCTATATTCAAATCATAACATCCCATTCCTGGCCCCATAAAATCACACTCATCTCATAATTGAAAACATTCAGTGATAAAGTGGTTGGGAGCAGGGAAATACTTAGGAAAATGGTTGGGAGTTGGGGGTGGGGTTTCAGGGCCAAGATGAAAACTCAGTGCAGTGGAAATTCCAGGGAACCTATGAGAGTAACCCTAATAGTGGGGGACCCGGAGCCTGAACCAGCCATGTTCTGTAACCAGGCAAGGCCTCAAGTAGAGGGATTGGGACACCAACCCAGTCACAAAACCTTCAACCTACAGCTTATCCTGCCTGCAGAATGTTCTAGGACCAGAGCCTAGCAGAATCCTCATCAAAGAGACCAAAGAGACTTCATCCAGCAATGATGGGAGCAGATGCAGAGTCCCACCCAAACATTAGACGGAGCTCAGGGGATTCTGTGGAGGAAGAGGAGGAAGGATCTGAGGAACCAGAGGGGTCAGGGACACCACAAGAACATGGACCACAGAATAAAATGACCAGGACTCATAGGGGCTTGCAGCATTCAGGGATCCTGTAGAGGTCTGACCTAGATTCTCTACATATATATTATGGCTGAGTAGCTTGGTATTCTTGTGGGACTCCTAACAGTGGGATTTGGGGTGTCTCTGACTCCTTTGCCTGCTTATGGGACCCCTTTTCTCCTCCTGGGTTACCTCATCCAGCCTTGATGTGATGGTATACCCTGGTATTATTGTTGCATATTATGCCATGTTTGGTTGATGTCCCTGAAGGACTGCTTTCTTTCTTTCTTTCTTTCTTTCTTTCTTTATTTATTTATTTATTTATTTATTTTGAGGGAAGATGGAGGAGGGGGATGGATCTGAGGGAGAGGGGAAGTTGGGGAGAAAAGACTGGGGAAGGGGAGGGAAGGGAAACTTCAGTCAGGATATAATAAAAATAATAAATAAATAAATAAACAAACAAACAAGACATTTAGTCCAGTTTAGTCTTCAAAGTCCCAGGAGACAGGTAAGAAGGATCTACATATCTCTGGGGCATCAAGCAGGTGTTCAGTGTAGGTGAAGGCCAGAGTGAGTGTGTATTACTGACATGAGCATGGCCATGTCAAAACCCCCAATTCCTCAGACCCACGGGAATACAGAAGCCTTGCCTGGATCCAGCTCAGAGGGATGACAGAGCCTTCCTGTGGTCCAAGTATGGATGTTGGCAAAGGGCTGACCTTTAGCATAATAATAATATAATAATTATATTATTAAAAAAATATCCACTGCAGCTTCATCCTCCCAGCTGTTGATGGTATATTCAGAAACTGTCACTGCAGTAGCAGCTTCCTCCCTCTGGATGGCTGCACCTCGAGACCCCCTACAGATCTACCCAGACCAGCTTACCTGCCTCCTCATTCCTGCTGTGTATGAGAAATGAGCTGAGTTTTTGAACTGTTGCTAGTGTGTCTCTATGAGAGTGCATTGCCCATCTGACCCCAGACTTTCTGCAGATGTGGCGTTCTCCACACAGCTGTCAGTCAAGCAGACTAAGGTAAACCAGCACCAACCACCTGACATACCCCAGAGATGCCTTGAGGAAGCTGTACCATAATCATAGTGGGATGTCTTTCTGTATGCTGTGAATATGTGTTGCTCTGATTGGTTGATAAATAAAGCTGCATTGGCCTATGGCAAGGCAGCTTAGAGGCAGATGGAAATCCAAGCAGATAGACAGGGGGAAAAAGACAGAAGGGAGAGACACCAGCCTGCCACCAATATGCCAGCAGACCGGTAAGCCACGGAACATGTGGCAAAACATAGATTAATAGAAATGAGTTAATTTGCTGGGCAGTGATGGCACAGGCCTTTAATCCCAGCACTCGGGGCCCAGAGCTAGGCGGATCGCTGTGAGTTTGAGGCCAGCCTGGGCTACCAAGTGAGTTCCAGGAAAGACGCAAAGCTATACAGAGAAACCCAGTCTCAAAAAAACCAAAAAAAAAAAAAAAAAAAAAGAAGAAGAAGAAGAAGAAGAAGAAAGAAAGAAAGAAAGAAAGAAAGAAAGAGGTTAATTTAAGATGTAAGAGTTAGCTAGCAAGAAGCCTGCTATATGCCATGCAACTGGTAATTAATATAAACCTCTGAGTAATTATTTTATAAGTGGCTGTGGGTCGGTGGATGGGGTGGGACTGGAGCAAAACTTCTGACTACAACTGAGTGTCTGTTTTTATTTGTTTATTTGGGGTTTTTGCCATCATCAGCCTCCATGAACTCTAGATGGCCCAGTCGTCATTTCCAGTTAGACCAGGGTGGGAACATTTCCCCTAGCAGTCTAGCAAAGAGACTGTGTGGGTGCCAAAGAGATAAGGCTGTCATTAGTTCAAAACAAATGGTCATGGTTAGTCCAAATACCCCTTCTTGGTCTGTAAAGGAAGGCTCACTTAGTCCACTGGGGGGTGCTTTCCTGCCTGCCACCCTGCCAACCCCCACCCCAGCACCCTCAGTTGTTAACAGTCAATAAAGGATTCTCTCAAGTGGCCCTCTCTTTCCTTTCAGTGTTGTGGGCTGAGCTGGTAACAGGGAGAAATAGACGGAAGCAGGGATTAGTAACAACACTGGGGTGTTGTGAGGATAGCTATGAAAGGGATAAGGCGCCAGTTTGACAGCTGAGGAAGAAGCAACGGAACAGCTTGAGAGCAGCCGGGGCAGGAAGAAATGCCATGGAAATAGAGAGACTAAGAGAGGATGGAGAGCTGAGGCAGAGGACAAGGCATGTAAACAGCCAGAGAAGAGAAACTGCAGACCTTGGTCCTAGAAGAGTTCCAGAGAGTTGTCAAGTCTTTTGGGACAAAGGTCTCAGACACCCCAAGTCAAGAGGTAGCCCCTGTCAAAAACTGAGGAATCCTTGCTACCCGGGTCTGCCTGGAACTCTCAGTTAAGGGCTGGAGAACCTTGACTTCCTAGGTCTGTGTAAGAGTCAATACGTCTATGGGGCTATGGGGTTTGCTGTCTGAGGCTGGCATGTGAACTGTACCAACAGAGGGCACCACCTCCTGCAGCTCCTACCTGCCTACTGCTGTGGCTCACTGAGGCACACCCAGGGAAACAAGCTGACGAGGACCAATGCCTGAAGAGTGTCTCCTTACCTACTCATGATTCTATCTGGATAGAGCAAAGAGTCTAAGCCAGCTGATTGAAAACATCTGCACAGTCAAAAATTCAACATCTCTTCTGAGACTTATCGCAATCCTTTAATTCAGATCCTCTATTTAAAAAAAAAAAAAAGCCAAGTATTGTGATGCGTGACCGTAAAACCACACTTGGAAGGTGGAGACAGGAAAATGAGGCTCTCAAAGATAGTAACAGCTAAATAACTAATTCAAAACCCACCCAGGTGACATGAGACCATGTCTCAAAACAATAGCAGCAAATATTTTTAATTAAAAATTAAAATTGAAAGGGTTACATACTTCTAATATACAAGGCACACAGTAAACTTTCATGTTCCAAGGGGAAGGATTAAAGGCATATGAATGAAATATCAGAGCAGAGCAAATCTGAAACCCAGCATGGCAAAACACTGAACCTGTAGCTACATGTCTGACCCTTGGGACTTGTGGTGGTGTCCTGTGCTGCTGCAACCTACATGGCTTTGGGATTGACGGACTAGTGGGATGGAAATGAAGGAAGGATAGGTATAGAAAAGCTGGGATCAGGTGGGATGTGTTCTGTAATGGAGATCCACCAACTGGCAGCCTGAAACTCAGCACCTTTACTATATATAGCATTTGCAGCTGAATGAGGAGGCAGGCTAGCTAATTTGAGAGGAGAGAACCTTAGCTGAGAAAATGCCTCCATAAGATCTGAGTGTAGGACATTTTCTTAGTGGTTGATGTGGGAGGGGCCAGCCCTGAGCTCGTGGTCCTGGATGCTAGAAGAAAGTAGGCTGAGAAAAGTCATGAGGGACACTCCTCTAAGGCCTCTGCATCAGTTATTGGCTCCATGTTCTGCCCTGTTTGAGTTCCTTCCCTGATGTCCTTTGATGATAAACAGTGATGTGGAAGTGTGGAAGTGTAAGCAAATACGGTGGTTTGAATAGGAATGGCCCCCCCATAGATTCATGTTTGATGCTTGGCCCACAGGGAATGAATGGCCCTATTAGGAGGTGTGGCCTTGTTGGAGTAGGTGTGGCCTTATTGTGGAAGTGTGTCACCATGGAGGTGGCCTTTGAGGTCTCAGATGCTCAAACTAGGTCTAGGGTAGCAGTCTCCTTTTGCTGCCTGAAGATCAAGATGTAAGAACTCTCAGCTCCTTTTCCAGCACCGTGTCTTTAGAAGGGTTGCTGTGAGGATGGTGTCTCTGCACAATAACAAACCCCAACTAAGACAGGAAAATAAACGCTTTCGTCCCTAAGTTGCTTTTGGTCATGGTGTTTCATCGCAGCAGCAGACACCCTGACAAACCTGGAACTGACAGCACACTAAGTATGGAAGAGCTCAGAGCTTCTCCACTCAAACCATAACCAAGACAAGGGTGTCTACTGTCTGCACTCTTACTCTTTGAAGTCTTAGAGCAATAAAAGAAGAAAAGGGCCGGGCGGTGGTGGTGCACGCCTTTAATCCCAGCACTCGGGAGGCAGAGCCAGGTGGATCTTTGTGAGTTCGAGGCCAGCCTGGTCTACAGAGTGAGGTCCAGGAAAGGCTCCAAAGCTACAGAGAAACCCTGTCTCAAAAAAAAAAAAAAAAAAAAAAAAGAAAGAAAGAAAGAAAGAAAGAGAGAAAGAAAGAAAGAAAGAAAAGGAATAAAAGGGATGCAAACAGGAAGGAAGAACAAAGAACCGTTATTTGCAGGTGATACGATTCTATGCATAAATTACCTCCAAGACTCTACTCGAAAACTCTTAGATCCTACAGACACGCTCAGCAAAGTGGAAGGATGAAAATTAGCATACAAAAATCAATAGCCTTTATATGTTCTTTTGTTATTATAAACATGCTGATACAGAAAATCAGGGACACAATCCCATTCACAATAGCCCCAGGAAAAGTGAGTTCTTTGCAATAAACCTAACCAAGGAAATAAAGGACTTCTTCAGTGCTAACCCTGAACATAGAGGGAGGGAACCAAAGAAGACACTAGACTGTAGAAAGATTTCCCACACTTATGGACTGCCAATAAACTTGGGAAAATGTTCTCCTTACTAGCCATGAGAGAAATCCAAATCGAAACTACACTGAGATTCCATATCACCCCAGTCAGAATGGCAAGCATTAAGAAAACAGCAAAGTGATACTGTTTGGGAAATGGAAGGCTCTGACAAGAAGATGGTGACTGAGGGAAAGGGGGAGAGAGATGTCTGGGGGGAAACATGCTCAGTATACTATATACACCAGTGTGAAAACATCCTTATGGAACATAGCACCATGTTCAATATGTATGTACAATGAAAAATTAATAAGCACAAAGAAAATAAAATGAATTTTGAGTCAGAGTGTACTCTTAGAAGAAGCAAGGTAGGAAACTTACATCTTATAGACACAGAGCTAAACCTGAACATTAACCAGGGCTCAGGAGAAGAAGAACTTCAAAAAGGGAAGCTTGTTATGTAGACTTAGAAACATGTAGCCAGGTCAGGAGCAAGAGAGCAAGCACTTCCTGAGTCAGAGGGGAAAGGGGAAGGAGAGGTATAGATGGCCATGTGGATAGACAGCAAGACAATGGCTGAAAGAAGCCTTTAGGGCCATGGTGAAGAGTCTGCAGATTAACTAAAAGTCCCTTCACTCACAGATAGCTAGATTCAGCTAAACGTGATAACCAAAATCTGTACTATAAAATAACTGGCTTGATAATTCACTTGATCATACAAAAGGATGAGTAGTTTGTTGGTGGATATTAATTAGATCACACTATGAACCCCAAGTTTGCATTTGTGTTCATTAAAATTAACCTTGGGTCAGGAGGCTGCATTAGCAACTAGCTGACAAAAAGTAATCACAGAGCACCAGAGGGCATCTGGGAGAGAGAGACACACACAGGGAAGTAGTAGGGATGGTTTGGGGTGGTGCAGCTTTTTCTGATTTGGTGAAGCAGAAGCAAGGGTCTTCCATGAATGCTAGCAAGGAGAGAGGGTCAGCTAGTTGCTACTCAGCCTCTCTGAGCTCTCAGGTTTTCACCACAGCCTTTGAATCTCAAGTCTTATTCATAATTAGGATGATAGAAATTTGGTTAAAGCTACCATTAGCCTCAGCAACAGGACCGGTGCCTGTGGGAACAGAATTCTTTTTGTTTGTTTGTTTGTTTTGTTTTGTTTTTTTGTTTTTCAAGACAGGGTTTCTCTGTGTAGCTTTGTGCCGTTCCTGGAACTCGCTCTGTAGCCCAGGCTGGCCTCGAACTCACAGAGATCCACCTGCCTCTGCCTCCCAAGTGCTGGAATTAGAGGCGTGTGCCACCACCACCCAGCCCAGAATTCTTGCTAGGCTGTGACTTGAGTGGTCAGGCTATGGCTAGAGAAGCAGGCTGGTAACTGTAGAGTTGTATGCTACCTGAGATAGCAGTAGACTAAGGTGCAACCATTGTGCCAAAGTTAAAACACTAGTTGGCATTCATTGCTTCTAGAAGCCTGCTCTCCTCCCTCAGGCCCTAGAGAAGGTGACTAGACTTTCCATGAAGAAACCAGTTATCTATGGAGAAGCTATTTCCCAATCTTAGCCTTGAGGTTCGGAGAGAGATCACCACACCCCCCAGCTCTGAGGTGACTGCATGGTCCAGACCTGACCTATGGGATCATTCTGGTGCCCTGGACAGCATCTTGTTACCTTTTATTTTATGCAGGTAGAACTTGTGAACAGGAAAAGGGAAGCAGTCCTGGGTCTTTGCGTTCCCATGCCCTAGGAAATTTATAGCTCTAAGCCCTGACAGCTTGGAGTCTATTGCTCCAGATTTTAGACCTTCCTAATGCTGCAACCCTTTAATATAGTTCCTCAAGTTGTGATGACCCCCAACTGTGGGAGGCTGGAACTCACCTTTACCCAGGGTACTTTTGAGAGAAGGATAAGAAATATTAGGTAGAAGGAGAAAGACTTAGCTGACGAAAAGAAAGAGAAACACAAGACAGCTTCGGGAGGGCCTGGGTCAATGCCCAATGGCCCAGAACTTTGCTCATAAGGGCTTTTTATAACAACGCCAAGGAGAGGGGCAAAAGACCTTGCTAGATACAACCAAGTGTAGACCCTTCCAAACACGTGGTACCCAGGCCCGTGGCCCAATCATCCTCTTCTGCAGTCCTGCTGGGTAAAGCAAGCTCAGATTTTGCTAGAAAACCTCTGTGGGCTCCCACACCCAACCATAAAATTATTTTTGTTGAGACTTCATAACTGTAATTTTGATACTATTATGAATTGTAATGTAAATATCCATGTTCTCTGATGGTCTTAGGTGACCCCTGTGAAAGGGTCGCTTGATGCCCCACAAAGGAGTCATAACCCACAGATTGAGAACTGCTATTTTAGAAACTAGGGTACCAGAACATTTAGGTTCATAGTCTGGGCTGTAGGCTTAGCCAGCTACTCCAAATACAACAAGCAATAGTGAAAAATAGAGAAAGATTTATTGATTGTGGTCACACTGGGAAGAGGAATAATTAGAGAGTTCAGTGACCTCCCCGTCAAGTTCATCTTAGAAATACTGGCATGAAGTTTAGTTTTAATGTCAGGTAACAGGGCCTTAAATCCAAGCAGAATGTAGTTGGTTACTCCCATGATATTCATGACATTATTGCACCAATGGACCTGTCTTGTCAGGATGGTCATTTTTATAGTCTGCAGGGTCCATAGCTAGATAAGACTGGAAGTTACTTCTTTTCTGCCAGTAGCATGCATAGTATGAAAGCTGTCCAATAGGGATGAAGCTTCCAGCTAAGTACCTGCTTGATGTCTCCATTGTATGGCTAAAGCATGTGAAATCTTCAGCAATAGAGTTTTACTTTCAAGTTCTGGATGGTAACCACAAGCATTGGCAATAGCCTATAATGTTTGGGGGTGTGGTCCTATGGGAATTCACTGACTAACAACTTCAAAAGAGGTAGCACATTCCCTTTCCTGGAATTTCTATTTGTTAGTCTGTGGTACCTTAGGGGCATTGTCATCTCAATATAGTGTAACTCAATTTATACTTTATTAAACTTAAAAAAATATATTCATGTGTATGTACTCATACCTGTCACTATTATCAGTGCCAAGAACCCATGGATAGACAGGTTATAGGCTCTAGCGGAGGAATGGCTAATATTCTGCTAAATGAGCACAGTATTACACCACGTTGTAAGTATACACATAGATTACTATGTCTCTCAACCTTCACCAGAGAAACTTCTTTTTGCAGTAGATGGATATTAATACAAAGACTCACAATTCGTCAAGATGCACCCCTAAATGGAATGTCTGTATAACACCCCCTCCTTTCAAGGCTTAGGGATCATGGATAATGAGGGGCAGAAATATTAGAGTCAGAGACTATGGATGAGTACAAGAGAATAGTGTTTTCTGGGCTCAAGTGGGCGGTTATACCTAACTCACAACAATTATGGCAGCATCCACAAGCTCAAGCCAGATGAAATCCCAGCATGAAGAGGGGAGGTGGGCACAAAGTCCTACCCATAGCTGGCAGAAGAGCTATTAGCAATTGCTAGCTGCTGGAAAGGGGAGTGTCGTTTTATTTAAGCATGTGACCCCTGGTGGGTCAACCATACTCCAGTGGATGGCCACATAGCCAAGAGTGTATGGACAGCATTAAGTTGGACTTGATGGATTTTTAAGAGGAAAAAGAAAGGTAAAAAAGAAAGAGAGAAAGAAAGAAAAGAAAAGAAAAATGGACACAATGTTGGATGGGCATGGAAAGAAATGTGGATCTGGGAAGAGTTGGAGGAGGAGTGAATCTGATCAAAATGCATTATATGAAATTCTCAAAGAACTCATTAAAATACAACAAAAGGGGTGCGGTGGCTTGAGAGAAAATGGTCCCCAAAGGAAGTGGCACTATTAGTAGGTGTGGCTTTGTTGGAGTAGGTGTGGTCTTCTTAGAGGAAGTGTGTCACTGTGGAGGCAGGCTTTGAGGTCTCATATGCTCAAACCATACCCAGCAAGTCAGTTCACTTCCTGTTGCCTTTGGATGAAGATGTAAGGACTCTGAGCTCCAGCACTGTGTCTGCCTGCATGCTGCCTTGTTTCCCACCATGAGGATAATGGACTAAACTTCTGAACTATAAGCTACCCCAATTAAGTGTTTTCCTTCATAAGAGTTGCCATGGTTGTGGTGTCTCTTCACAGCAATAGAAACCCTAACTAAGACAAAGGGGTAGGAGGTTTGCACAGTGAAGCAATCTTCATCAAAATGTAGTCCCACCCATCACTGACCAATCATTGTTTCAGCTGTGAGGTGTTTTAATAGGTTGTCAGAAATGTGTTAAATCTTTTCCTGGAGGGTGAAGTTCCTCCTTTGGATTGTACCAAGGGTTCAGCCTTTCTCTTCCCTCAGCATGAGATTCCTGGGGAAGTTTTAATTCTTTGGAGTCAAATGTGTCAAAAATCTGATAGCTAAAAGGATGGGCACAAGTGGTTCTCTTAAAAATCTTCTCTCTTACCAGGACAGTTACACCAGGGTTGGAGTTTCTTGCTCTGGGATTTAATAACTAAGAGCTCTGGCCCCAGGTAGCTCTTCTGATCTCCAATTTCTAGCAGTAGAGGGCGCAGCAGGAAGCATTTATTACTATTACAGTTTAAGCTGTGGTGTTGGGACCCTCAGCTCCTACAGTGACTAGTGGTATAGTTCTTGAGCTTGGAAAACAGCACTCCAAGTAAGATGAGCCTCAGGGAATGCTAGATATTCCGGCTACAGTCTCCTCGCAGGCCAGAAGAGGAGCCCTTCCCCACTCTCAAATCCTTAGCTCATCACATCAGCAAAGTCTCCTTTGCCAAGTAAGATGACAAAGTCATCGGTTCCGGTGATTAGGTAACAGACATCCTTGCAGCATTGCTGTGCTGTCTGCCACAGGGATAATGTCTGGTGACAGTGACTCCAAAAGCCAGGCCCGTAAAGGATGTGCAACCTGCACCTGTGGGTACAAGCTACAGTGAGGACGATCTGTACACAGGAAGTGTATCTCTGCGCGTCAGGTAAGACACCAGCCTCTGAGCAATGCATGGTACTGGTATCCATAAAAGCAGCAGTAAGACCAGCCCTTGGCAGAGGCCCCAAGATTTCTGTGTGTCCCTAGGACCTTGAGCAAGAGTGGGTGGAATAGACCTGTCATCCCATCTGTTTAGGGGAAGAGACAAAGGATCGAAAGCTCAAGGGCTGCCTGAGCTACAGAGCAAGTTGAATGCCAGCCTGGGAAACTTAGTGAGACCCTATCTCAAAATAAAAAGTGGAAAGAGGGTTGGGGCTGTAGCTGGGTGGCATAGAGTCCGCCTGGCATGAATAAGGCCCCGGTTCAATGCATAGCAACGAAACAAAGAAAAGTGAGGTGAGGGTTCTCTTGGAGGAGGTGTTTGTATCCATCGAGGTCATACCATATTTAAAAGATGGTGGTAACCACTCTATCAGAAAACTACTCAGGACAGGAAACATTTTCACACTAAAACCTTTGCCATGAGCAATATTAAAAAGCAGTAACTGGGGCTGGAGAGATGGCTCAGAGGTTAAGAGCACTGACTGCTCTTCCAGAGGTCCTGAGTTAAATTCCCAGCAACCACATGGTGGCTCACAACCATCTGTAATGAGATCTGGCACCCTCTTCTGTGTACATAATAAATAAATAAATAAATAAATAAATAAATAAATAAATAAATAAATCTTTTAAAAAATAAATAAATAAAAAGCAATAACTAGCCCCGTGTGGTAGCACATGCCTATAATCCTATCATTCAAGAGGCTATCCTAGGCTACCTTGGGAGACCCTATTAATCCACTGCCTGCCCCCAATCCCTAAATCACAACCATGATTAGTAAATCATGATTGGTAAATTAAACCCATGGGGCTGGAGGTATGGCTCAGCAGTTAAGAGCACAGGTTTAATTCCCAGCACCCACATGGCAGCTCACACCTGTCTGTAACTCCAGTTCCAGGGAACCTAACACCCTCTTCTGACCTCTGCGGCCACTGCATGCCTATGGTGCACAAACATACAAGCAGGCAAAACACCCATACACACAAAATAAAAGCAAATAAAGTCCTTTTTAAAAAATATTATTTCTAACAAAACAAAGCATAACCTTCCACCTTGAAAAGGATTTGGAAGGGTTACAAAGCTATCTCTTCATACAGCGTGATGGGGAACGGATGACATTTAGAAGAGAGAAATCACAGTATTGTGGCTTAGGTACACTGTTCGGAAAAATGCAGAAAGCATTTTTATAGTTACAGAAAAAAATTTAAAAGTGAAAAGAAGGTGTTTCTGGGCCAACCTGGAGATGGGGGAGTGTTGCTTTTTATTGTATTTCAGTATTCAGCATTTTATTTAAAGCCAGACCTTTAAAAAACACAAAATCCAGATCTATTCTTAGTGTAGGACTGTGGAAATATGATGACTGGGTATTGGACAGATCGTTTAAGAGCATCCTTGGTATAATTTCAACGTGTTTGCAATAAGAGCAGAAGAAAAGGGGGAAGAAAACCCAGGCTTTTATTGTAATGCACAGAGATTGAAATTCGGTGGGGTGAACATCCAAGACGATTCCCTGCCGTCCAGACTCAGCACAAATAAGCAACTACGCCAACTTTAAAGACAGACAAATATCATATCACTCTCTTATACTTCCATCAGCACGAACCACCTTCATGTAGACATAATTAATGTGAAAATTTCCATCATATATACAGGTCTGCAGATTCCATCCAGAGACTGCAAATATATACTCATCTCCTAACAGACAGAATCAATCCAATGCTAACCAACCCTGTTAAATGTCCAGGTCTTGTATGTCTCCTGTCAGGTCTGAGACCAGACCTGTGCTAAAGGACATAAGCTAATTGCTGAAGTCATAGCAGCCTCCCTGTGACTGTGTGACATCAAAAGTCGGCCCAGGCCATAAGTACCTTGAATGTCCTCAAGGGCCAGGTTGTCAGTTCCTAACTCATTTCTCTATGTTAACGTCCAGCCTCCAGGAAGACTGAAGTGCAATTCTAATAAAAGACCATGAAAGAACAAACTTGTTATAACTTGCTATTGTGTTCTCCTGCTGGTTTCTTACTGTGGGTCCTGTGGAGTGGGATAGCAGGAGACTTTTCAGGAGAAGGAGAAGCATAAGGAAGTCCTATGCGTTGGAACCTGGAGCTGAGCATCAGTGTATCAGGGGTCAAAGGGGTTTGAAAATGCTGCCGGCCCCATCTCTGTCACTGGGAGACACCAGAGTTGGATGGCCCATTTGATGGATACAAAGTCGGTGGCATGGAAGGGTTAACAGCTGCTGTGGTCACCTGAAATGTTCACTTTCATTTCAATGCTTTGCCATGGCATCAGCCCCAAACTTAAAGCATTAATGGTATATTCAAAACAGGCCATTATGAGATGAACCGAGTAAGAGATGGGTTGTGAGTTAGAGACATTAAGGAGAGCATGTTCCTGCAGTTTCCAATGAGGTACAGCTGTATAAAGAAATCCTGGCCTCTACCTATGCTTGTTAGTTTTTTGTTGTTTTTTTTTTTTTAATCAACTCGACCTAAGTTACAATCGTCTGGGAAGAGGGAAGCTCAATTGAGAAACCACCACCATCAAATTGGCTGTGGGCAAGTCTGTGGGGGTATTTTCTTATTAATGATTAGTGTGGGAAGGCCCAGCCCACTGTGAGAGTCTCACATAGTCCTGGGTGGTATAAGAAAGCAGGCTGAGCAAGTCTGAGAAGCAAGCCAGCAAGCAGCATCCCTCCACGGTCTCTGCTTCAGTTCTGGCCTCCAGGATCCTGAACTTGCACACTTTCATAGTGGACTGTAAGAGGAAAGATGAAATTAACTTCCTTCCCAAGTGACTTGTGGTTAGCACAGCAATAGAAAGCAAACTAATAAAACCAATATCATCATCTTTTTAAAAGATGCCAGGAGATCCCGGAGCAAAGGCCTTCTCACCCAGAAAGATGTCCCTGAAAAAACTCTCCAGTAGCTCCTTCAACTCACTACACGGCAGCACTTTCCTCTTGGTCTTCCAATAGTGTGTTTATTGACCCACTTGGATTGAGGGATTTACGTCATCCGTGTGAGCCCTATGCAAAAGATGCGGGTATTTAACTCGAATGTTTCAAAATAAGTGAATGAAAGAATCGAAATTCTGTGACATTTACTATTTCCCTCAAAAGCAAGACTTAACAAGTGTACAGAATGTACAATTTTGCTTGCATAGTCAATCTGGCCTCTGAGTGATGTATTTGAAACTATAAAATGCTAATACTTGACTGGCTATTTGGCCTGATTGTGTTATGGGGGTTTTATCAGAAAAAGTACAGAGATTTCTTCTGTCTAATAAAAAAGGGATCCAATATTATCAGATATTCAAAGATGAACACATTGTAGATTAATCCCACAGTCCACAAAGGAAGCTTTATTCCAGGCCACTCTGGACCACTGTGGCTCTCCATTGCTGCCTGCTAATAATAATCAGGATGTAACGGTGATGCTGATTGGAGAATAGCCCCCTCCTTAGATTTCAAGCTGACAGTGGGCCCAGATCCATGGTAAGCATTTTCCAGGTGGTGTGGCTTGAACTCATCCTTCAAAGCTCACGTGTCAGACACTTAATCCCCAAATGACTGGTCGTAGTATTCGGAGGCAAGGGCTTTGGGAGACAGTAGGATTTGATGAGCCAAAGCAAGACTATGAGTTCAAGGCCAGCCTGGGCCATATAATCTTTAAAAAAATCAAAGAAAAAAAGGGATCACAAGTACTACAAAACAACATCACATTAAATAGTGATCACATTCAAATTATGATTGCAGTGTGAGACTCAATCCAAAGCCACTGTCTTTTTACACTCTCAGCAGGTACTCGCAAAAGTAACAAGCTTGCTGAAACCAAATTTAAGGAAATATAAACACCAAAAGGCAATTAGCTAGTTTTATCAACTTGCTCCTGACCCTGTCTAATGCCATGGTCTTTTCTGATTTCTCAGAAAAACAGGACATTAAATTTATCTTAAACTCTTTTAAACAAAACCATTTGAAGACGTGCACCTGATCAATACAAGTGCTTTGAGACCACAGGATATCAGAGGTCATTTTGGTGGAATTCCACTCACTCATCTTCTCTATTGTCTTTAGAAGCTATTTTTTAATGGAATCAAAGAGAAGGGAGAAGTTACAGTGTTGCTCTTTAAGTTTTTATATTTTTTTAATTAAAAAAAAAAACCTGTCCCTGACTTGATTCTTTTTTGTATGACACAGAAAAAGGTATCATATTATAGCCAGACCCTCTGAGTGAGGGGAACCCTTCACAGGAGTGTGGTTTCTTTAGGTCCCTTGCTCAGACCCCTGCCCACTGTGCTCTCTAGAAAGCAGCACTCCATCCCTCACCAACAGGACCATGAGTTGCAATGGCACAAAACAGACATGTAGATGAATGGTACAGTAGAAGATCCAGATTGGACAAAGATGCCAAGAACACACTTTGAAGAAAAGACACCCTCTTCAGCAGATGGTGCTTTGGAAAGTGCATAGTCACGTGTAGAACAAAACAAGAACCTTAGCTCTCACCTGCAAGAATCAACTTTAAGAGCATTAAGGACCTTTACTGAAGACATGAAAACAGGGAGAACATTTCAAGACACAGGCACAGGTCTCTGAATAGGAGTCTAGATGTCAGGAGATAAGGCCCACTGGCAAATGGGACCCTGTGAAATAAATAGCTCCTGAACAGCAGAGGAAACAGCCTCACTGCTCACAGGAGAAATGCACATCAAAGCTACATCGAGGGGAATGGGAAGATGCTCAGTGGTTAAGAGCTTTGGCTGCTCTTCCAGAGAACCTGGGTTTGACTCCCAGCACCCACATGGCAGCTCACACCCATCTGTAACTCCAGTTCTGGGGGACCTGATGCCTTCTTCTGGCCTCCTCAAGCAGCACCAGGCACACACACAGTACACAGACATACATGCAGGCAGAACACCCATACATATAAAACAACAAAATTACATTGTGTTTCCATATTACTCCACTCACAATGACAGGCATTAAAAATAAATAAATTCTTGTGAGAACATGGGCAAAATCAAACACTTGTACATGTCTACCGGGAGTGTAAACTATTCCAGCTACTATGGAGTCAGTAAGGAGAGAGCTTAGAAAATTAATAATAAATTGTCCATCTGACCCAGCTGTATCACTATTCCAGCAACTATGGAAGTCAGTAAGGAGAGAGCTTAGAAAATTAACAATAGACCGTCCATGTGACCTAGCTGTATCACCAATGGATATTAATTTAAAGAACTCCAAGTGGACACATCCCGGGGACACCTGCACATCACTGTCAATGGCCACACTGTCCTTACCAGGGAAGTCATGAACCGAGTCAGGTGTCCAGCAACCGAAGACTGCATGAAATGTGGCATAAACACAATGGAAAAGTTTTCGGTCATACAAGAATAAATTATGTTATTTGCATGAAAATAGGTGCAATTGGTGATAATAATACTAGGCTAGATTTATTTGTGGTCTTCTTCTGCATGTGTAAATACAATGAAAACAGAAGTGAATTTGTTTTTGGAGAACAATGGTGGGGGTCAGGAGGAGTGAGAAAAGAGAGGGTAGAGGAGTTAGGGGAAATGTTCTTGGAGTCTATGAAAAGTAAAAATTTCAATTCTTTATTACAGATGTAACTAAGGGCTAGAGAGATGGCTCTTAGAAGAGGACCCAGGGTTCAGTTCCCAGCACCCACAAAGCAGTTCGAAACCGTCTAACACTCTCTTCTAGTCTCCTTGGGCATGAAGCATGCAAGTAGTACCCAGACTTACATGCAGGCAAAACACCCATACACATAAAACCATAAATAAATAAATGCTTTTTAAAAGATGTAATGTCTACAGTGTGCATTCTCTTAGACAATGTTTTTTTTTTTAACTGTGCTGAGGATAAATTTTAAATTTATGGTATGGTGTTACCTTGATGTGATGCCAGCACTGGGAAGCAGGAGCACAGAGAATCAGAAGTTCAAGGTCATCCCCAACTACAGAGTGAGTTTGAGGCCAGCTCAAGCACATAAGACCCCGTCCCAACTCCCCCCCCCAAAAAAAAACCCAAAACAAATTAAAAAACCAAAGCCTACCAAAATAACCAATAGAAATAAAGAGAATTTAAATTTTAGTGAAAAATAAAGCAGTTTGTCTGTGGGCTTGTTGGTTTTGTAGAACCTAAGGAGGCACAGAAATTTTTGCTGATATGTCTCCCTCCTCCTGAACAGAAACACTCCAAATACCAATGAACAGTCTCCATTTGGAGGGTAATGGCGATCTTTAGCTGACAGATAGTGCTTCTCTCCTCCCGCCCAGAGAATAACTCTAGAGGTGTCTAGGTCTTCCCTCGGGAGCTATGGTTCAGAGTTTTGGATCCCAAGGTACCAATTCCTGTAGCAAGAGAAGAAGGGCTGGAAGTGGGCCAGTCAGGGGATGCTCCCTTGATACCGATAGTCTTTCTCAGGCTTCTAGACAATGAGGTCTATGAGGGGACCCTTTCCAGAAACATCAGATCTCACTTTCCAAGCACTGAGGATGACATCATCAAAAAGTGAAAGCAGTAGTAAGAAACATGAGTAAGTCACAGGCTGAGCTGCTGTGAGCCTAGGGTGCAAGCATGAGGCCGGGCAGACCTTGTCCTCATGACATCATGCCCACAGGAAATAAAAGTTTCCAGAATCGTACTAACCCCCCGAAAACTGAAGAGCCAGGAATCACACCACTTGTATAAAACCGCCTCTCTACTGCGCCCCTTCCTTGGAACCAGGAAAGCCAAAGCGGTCATTTAGTCAAAGTCCCAAGGACTAACAGTTAGGGACTGGTGGTGTAAGTCCCCGATCTGAGGGTCCGTGGGCACAACCACAAGATGGCTGCCTTACCTCAAGCAAGGAGAGCAAATGTCCCATTCCTTCTCTGTTTGGTTCTCTTCAGACTCTCGGTGGATTGGAGGATGCCTACCACGTTAGAAAATGAAGACAGTAGAGCCAGGAGTGGTGGCAAATCCTTTCATCCCAGCAGTTGGGAGGTAGAGGCAGACAGATATCTGAATTTGAGACCAGCCTGGTCTACAGAGCTAGTACTAGGACAGCCAGGGCTACACAGAGAAACCCTGTCTTCAAAAACCAAAACAGAGAGCCTTTACTTATTTGACCAATTCAAACACTATTCTCTTCCAGAAGCAGCCTTACAGGCACACCCAGAAAAAAAATTATCAGCCACCTAGGCATCCCTTAGCCCAGCCAAAGTAACATAAAATTAAACATCACAAAGTTGCTGGGCGGAGTGTTTTGCCACTTCTGACACTGTCTGCTGGACAGAGAATCAAGATCTTGGCTGGATAGGACACACATTTGAACCACACTCTCCTTAACTCTTCCTCTGGGCCCCTGGCCCTTCTCACCAGTCAGCTCATGTGACCAAGGCTTTGAGAGAGGCATCAGAGAAAGCTGTGCATCCAAACTAGAGAAGATGTCATAAGTTTCTTTTGCATGGAACCATATCAAGAATTCCTGCCATCCTGCAATTATTCCATACCCCTGATTCCAACTTAAAACCCAAACGGGAGCCTCTGTCTGCTGCATTGGCCCTTGGCTGGTACACACAGACCTGAGCCATCTGTTGGGCAGTGTGCCCAAGTCTTATCTTGCTGCTGGCAGCCTGTATTTATTTACAATAGGACCCTCTAATGTAAGAGTTGACTCTGCTCGAGACCAAAGCAGTAGAATAGGAATTAGGCTAAGTCTCCTTTGATATTCCAAGATGCTTTCACAGAGAATCCTCATTTTCAGACCCCTGAAGTCTGCAAAGAACTTCCCTTTTCCATACAGTGTTTACAAACATCAGATGGGAGAAAATGGGAAACTTGAGGGTCTCTGGTAACTGGGTGGGGGACAGGAGTGCTCATTTTGTCTGTCCTGCGATGGTGTATACTTTTTGCTCAGAAGCAAAGGAGAGCTGGCCCATTAGCTCCATGCTGACACAGAGTGCTAGAACAATATTTCTCAACCTGTAGGTCACGACCCCTTTGAGGGCTGAACAACCTTTTCACAGAGGTTGCATATCAGATATCCTGCACATCATATATTTACATTACAATTTGTAACAATAGCAAAATTACAGTTATGAAGTAGCAATGAAATAATTTTATAGTTGGTCACCACAACATGAGGAACTGGATTAAAGTGTTGCAGCATTAGGAAGGTTGAGAATCACTGAGCTAAAGGCTTAGAATGAATTTCCATGAAACGCTCCTTCTCCTCTCTTGCCATTTACTTTATTTAGGCATACTAATATACTGGCTTGGAAAACAAAACAAAACAAACAAACAAACAACAGAGCAAATGTGAGGACCACTTCTGGTCTCACCAGAGTGTTACTGAAATATTTAGTCCTCCATCAGTTACTGAACAAAGGCTCTATGATGACAGCTAGGTTATTTGCTAGGCTGGTCACCATAGTAGACCAGTCCAGGCACCCTCTGGACCACTGCCAGCAGATCAAGGTGGGGTCATCTTTGTGGATTCCTTAAAGCCTCCCCAGCACCCTGCCTCTTCCCATTCCCATGATGTCATCATCTATCATGGTATCTCCCTCCCTGCCCTCCCACTCTGTCCCTGTTCCAGCTTGACCCTCCCATTTCCCTATGTTCTCATCCCCCACTCCTCGCCCTCTGCCAACCCTAACCCAGTCCGCTCATGTAGATCTCATCCACTTCTCCTTCACAGGGTCATCCATGTGTCCCTCCTAGGGTCTTTCCCTGTTAGCTAGCCTCTCTGGAGTTGTGGGTTGCAATCTGGCCATCCCTTCCCTCGCATCTAGTATCCACTTATGAGTGAGTACATACTATGTTTGTCCTTCTGAGTCTGGAACAACCCACTTTCTACTATGTCCTCCTCTGTCCAGACTCACCTTCACCAGGCCGCCACTGTCAACCAAATACATAAAACAGAAGAAGATTGAAGTTTATTCAGTGTCTCACAGTGTTCCTCTCCTAGATAAAGTGGAAGAGAAGTAAGCAAAGGAAAAGCCCATGACAAGATGGCATGGCTGTTGGACCCCAGGAAATCTGGCACTAAGCACATATGTCTCCTATACCCAGTGATGAAGGCCAGGGCAGGAGAAAGGGCCATGGGGAGAAAAGGAAGCCCACTCCAGAATCTGGTTATATTCCCTGATGCCTGGGCATCAGACACTTCAACAGGACTCATGGTCCTCAGAGATAACACTCAGTTTTTTAAAAAAATGATACAAACAAGGATGCTAAATGCAGCAAATAAACCATGGTTACTTAGGGTTAGACATCTGTGGTCTTAGCTGTTTAGTCCTCTCTCATCCCTAAATATAAAAACTGTACTCCATAAAATCATCTTAGAATTTCATTTACAGAAGGAAGTTCTTTAAGATAAGAGAAATAAGTCTATTTGGTTGTATTTTTTTACTTGATTTTTCAACTTTGCTTAACACTTAACTTGGGGTAAATACTATCTTTCAAGCAGTGTAAATGAGAAAGCCACAGATTCATATATTAATACACAGTCATTTTGAAGACTTCTGTGGCTTGCCCTCCTTCCCTCCTTCTCTACCTCTCTCTCCCTAGCTTAAAATTATCTCTACTTAAAAAAAATCACTAATTTTATTTTACTCTGACTTGTCCTGAAATTCTTTTCTGAGACGAAGCCAGTCAACATTCTAATATGGATAGGAGAGGGGCTCATGAGGCTGTACCCCTAACTGAGAAGATATTGAGGATTCTGAGAGAGAAGTGATTTCCTTTAAGAGTGTGGCCACCAGTAGGTTGCCCAAGCTCCGGTGGGTGGCGCCACACCCATGGACACAAAGGCATCATGAACTGGACTCGTGTGTTACACAAAAAGAAAGAGGCTCTTAAGGGAGGGGGGCATGTTGGAGGACCAGGAGAAGTGGGAAGGGAGAGTTTGAGATGCATATGATCAAGGTGCATTTTATACATGTGTGAGATTGTCAAAGAATAAATTTTAGAATTCTAATATTTTTAATAACACAAATAATGGGGTTTTATTTTTAAAACTAGTCAAAATACCAATGAAAATATTTTCTGTTAATATAATCCTAAACTTTCCATTCACATCGATACACCTAAAATCATTATTAAATGTAACTCAATGATCCAAGTTCACTTGGCAAACGTAAAGTTCACATGTAGGTGTTGTGTGAGAATCTTCTTGGGAAGATGCCAGACAAACACATGCTCACCATGGATAGGACACCAAAGTAATGATTCTTCCAAAATCCAACTTCTTAAACCAATGAGTTATTGATATTGTTTATAGGGTATGGGTAAGGAGTTTCTTACACAAGCAACTTAAAGATAGCTGCATTACCAAAAGGCCCACCTTAGCCTGGGCCATTACTCATGAAAGCCACAGCCCATTCTGGGAAGCTCAGATGGTTGGAGAATCTTCTCCCCTAATAGTTGTCTATTACTTCTATAACTTGGGGAAGGACTTTGTGAAGCTTGATAATTTCAGGAACTTCCTGAGATTTGTGAGTTGTTTACTTCCAGATATTCATAATCCTTCCTTCCTAGAGCAAATGTTTCAATTAGGAGGAAAAGTGTTACACAACAGTAGGATAGGAAGTTTTCTATTAATAATTAAAAGTTAACTATTAATGTTAACAAAAAAGAAAAAAAAAGGTTCTATTGTAAATGCCATCGGTAAGCTTTCCATACTTCAAATATTTTTATATTAAAAAATCATGCTTGTCCAAAACTGTTTATACAATCCATCAACTATAATCCATGTTAGGGCCCGCCTCCCAGGGAAATGTTTGGTTTCTGACCACTGTTCTTGCATCTCTACATTTTTTTTTCTGGGAAAATATAACTTTGGACATTTGCACCACACTACCCCTCTTCCACCACCTGCGACAAACCCTCTAAGGAGTTGTCCCCTGGCTGAATCTTCTTTCTTAGGTATGCACTGCTTTCCAAAACTTACACTTTAAAGTTTTCCACCTTGTCACCTGCGTTCACATAACTGTGCTAGTATAATCCACAATGACACAAACTTCATTCAATCCAAATTATGAGGCCATTGCCAATGATCTGATAAAATCACATTAGAAAGCAAGCACCGTGGCACTTGCCTGTGTTCTCAATACCTGAGAGGCTGAGGCAGGAGGATTGTTAATTCAAGGCCACCCTGCACTCCATGGTAGAATCTTGTTTTAAACAAAAACCCAAACACATAAATAAATAACTGTGTGGGGGGATTCTGGCATATAGCAGAGCAGCAAGGTCAAACTTTAGTTGTATTTTTCTCTAAGCTGGGTATATGCTTTCAGTCCCAGCACTTGGGAGACTGAGGAAGATGTGTCTCCAATTCAAGGCAATTCCTTTCTGAAGGAAGGGAGGAAGGGAGGGAGGGATTTTTAGCTCCTGATAGTTTAAACAAAATTAAACTTTAAATAAATTGAATTTTAAAAGGCATCCCTCCAATTTCCAGGAATACTAAGGATTTTTCCTGGGAAGAGAAACTGCAAACTTGCATGAAAATGTACTTGAAAACATTCCTTATGTTCCTAAAATGTGGACGAAGTGGCTCAGATGCAGATTGCTAGCTACCTCTGCTCTTTACAAGGGGATTTCTGAGGATATTTTCATAAAGTGGTAATTTTGCAGACAATATAAGGTTCAAAAACACCAAGGAGGTGCTTGGCACAAACATGCCAACCATGTAGAAAAGTTTCTGGCAGTTTCCCCTTGGAGGCCTCCTGTGCCAGCATCACTGAGATAAGAAAACAGTCCCCTTTGCAGCGGATTCTCTTAAATGCATTAATTTGACACGATCTGAAAGTGATACTTAAGCTGTGGCAAATTACATTTAATTGCAGCAGTCTGCTCTCTGTTATTTGCTATCTCTTCCATTTCTCCTTAAACTCACAACACCCCAAAGAAAACAAAATATTCCTCAACTCAAGTGCTCTCATCCTCAGTGACTTTTTGCCCATCTCTGTCATTATTCTGACATATGCAAAAGCAATAACAGTCACATTAAAATGTCAAAGAAGGCTAAACACTGCAACTGGGTTCTAAGAACTCAGCGATGGATGTCTGTTCAGATCAACTTCTTGAGGTCTTCATCTTGCCTGAGTCACTGTGTACCTATACAGTTCCACAACCAGCAGGGTTTGAGTAATGAGTTCCTAGAGGGGCTATGACCCTTTGCTCTCTCCAGATAGAATCATGAGTAGGTAAGGAGACACTCTTCAGGCATTGGTCCTCGTCAGCTTGTTTCCCTGGGTGTGCCTCAGTGAGCCACAGCAGTAGGCAGGTAGGAGCTGCAGGAGGTGGTGCCCTCTGTTGGTACAGTTCACATGCAAGCCTCAGACAGCAAACCCTGTAGCCCCATAGACATATTGACTCTTACACAGACCCAGGAAGTCAAGGGGTGGGGGAGGGGGGTAACTTGGGTTAAACACAGGTCATTGCATATAATTGGCAAACATTCTCACACTCAACTGTATCCTTAACCCCTTCATTTTTTTAATTTTTGAAAAGTTTTAAGACAGGGTAACACTAAGTTACACAGATAGGGTCACACTAAGTTACCCAGATTGGCCCTGAACTTAAAAGTAAATTTTAGGCTTTTAGCTTACTCTGTAGCCCAGGAAGGCCTTGAACTCATGACCTTCCTGCCTAAGGCATCTGAGTATTAAAGGCCTGTGCCACCAGATAACCTGTGGTAATATTTTATTTGTGCTTTGATAAATAAAGGTTGCCTGAAGATCAAGGGGAAAAGGCCAGCCATTTTAAGTAAACAAAGTCCAGCAGCACATGCCCTTAAACTGATCACTTAGTAGTCAAGGTCTCTGTGTGTTCAAGGCCATACTAAGGAACAGAGGCAAGTGTGGTGACACACGCCTTTAATCCCAGTACCAACCATAGAGGCCTGGAGGTCTGTACAGACAGGTAGTGACAAGGAAGTGAGATACCTGGGCTAAGAGCCAATGAGAGGATAGAACAGCAAGGCATATAATAGCGTGGGTAGACAGGAAGGAACTCGCATTTGGAAGCTGCAGAGTTGGTGAGGTAAGGTTGGCTGGTGGCTTTTCCTATTTCCCTGATCTCTAAGGCTTTCACCCCTATATTTGACTCTGTGTTTTTTATTTAATAAGACCATTTAGAAACTCGTCTACAATAACCATTCCTCCTCACTTCATCTCTATGATGCAGGAAAAGACAGGTGTACAGCAGAATGTGGAGGTGTACAGCAGAATGTGGAGGTGTACAGCAGAATGTGGAGGTACACAGCAGAATGTGGAGGTACACAGCAGAATGTGGAGGTGTACAGCAGAATGTGGAGGTACACAGCAGAATGTGGAGGTACACAGCAGAATGTGGAGGTGTACAGCAGAATGTGGAGGTACACAGCAGAATGTGGAGGTGTACATCAGAATGTGGAGGTACACAACAGAATGTGGATATACACAGCAGAATGTGGAGGTGTACAGCAGAATGTGGAGGTACACAGCAGAATGTGGAGGTGTACAGCAGAATGTGGAGGTACACAGCAGAATGTGGAGGTACACAGCAGAATGTGGAGGTGTACAGCAGAATGTGGAGGTACACAACAGAATGTGGATATACACAGCAGAATGTGGAGGTACACAGCAGAATGTGGAGGTGTACAGCAGAATGTGGAGGGGTACAGCAGAATGTGGAGGTGTACAGCAGAATGTGGAGGGGTACAGCAGAATGTGGAGGTACCGCAGAAGGGAACAGAAGTGGATGGAGGGCAGAAGTTGATATGGCAGCAAAAGCAACCTAGAAATTACAAGGAATAAAAAATTCTTCTTATTTGCTAATAATTAATGCTTTTCTTCTTCTTCTTTGATAATCAAAATGATATTAGAATGGGAAGGAATCCTAAGTCACCTGGACCATCTTCTGTGCTTTGTAACATCAGCAGAAGTTTGCTAAAAATCATTCTTCATTGTCTTCAAGGATAGTGTTCACCCAGTACTTGGGCTGGGGACCCTTGGCAAATTCTGCAAGCTGTGGGGTCATTTATCCAAATCGGTTTGCAAAGAGGAAGTAGAATGCACCTGGTTGCCTGAGAGGGAGGATTTTAACACAAACTTGAAGAAATAAGGTGTGCTAGGTGGCATCATACAAAGTGTGGTGTCCTGACAGCTCTCAGAGCCACCAGAAAGACCCATTGTAGACACCTGTCAGGATGAAAACAGTGGATATTGGAACTGGGGTTGGAAAGGAAAATATAGAGGATGTAGAAATGGTGTCCAGTGGAGGTCTATTTATATGACTGGGCAAACATTAGCTTAGTGGAAAGAAGTAAGTAAGTGCCAGGCAGTCTGTGACACTCTAGACATCAAGATCATGGGAATATATGACAAGACCTGTGTGGCAGAGGGATGTAGAGAGAGGCTCTGGGGGCTGTGGATTATAGTTTGGGGCTTACTCTCTAACCTTCTGCTTCTAATTCCCAATTCTTAACTTGTCACACAGTGGATAGCCATTTTATTTCACTGTATTTCATGGGGAAAATGGCTCTGCTTTGTCTCTCCCAAATCTGCTGTGGCTGTTTCAAGTCTCCCTTCTCCTGGCTGTGGAACCCTTTCCCTCTATTTAGGTATTCCAGGAGCCCCTGAATCTCTAACAGCAAACATTTTCAGGGGAGAATGGACTGTTATCCAGGGCACTTTTATCTCCTTACAGGTCCTCAGTTCTGACCACTTTGAAAATGCAACCTGACTCATTTCCAGCCAAGCTTATGAACAGCATTTCTGGGAAAAGGATATGGAGACTGCTTCCCCAGCTACTGTTAATTCTAAAGATGGGAGGAGGAAGACCACTGACCCAAATCATCATGACCAAATTAATTAAAGCAAGCTTTTCTATTCCTGTACACAGGCTGCCTCCCCTCAAGGTGGGATTCTAGAGGTCAGCATTGGATGTGAGGAAAACAGGCATTAATAGATCAGGGGGAGGGGAGTTTCCAAATGGGGGATTTGGTGGGAAAAAATAGACATGGTTTAGGAGCAGAACATAAACATAACAAGTTAGTCCTACACAGGCTTCTGAAACAAAGACATGGCATAAGATGGGCATAACAAGGTAGTCATAACAACAGGTGGTCATAGAACCTTTTGAAACAAAGGTAGGATTGCAAGATGGTTATAAACAACCTTTTGAAATAAAGACATGATTTTCATTCCTGGAACAGGAAGTACAGAGCCATTTGTAGGTGGGACATAGCCCAATCCTTGAAAAACAAGAGGTTTAATCATAAATAGGAATGCACCTAACTTGTCTGTACTGTAAGATGGTTTTTGAGCCTAGGATGGAGGCATGCTGAGTCTTTATTCCCCCTTTATCTTACCTGTCCTTATCAAATCCTTGATAGGGTCTTATATTCTTTATCTGTGGGGAAATAATATTTTTAATGCATCAGAAGATTCATTGCTCCTTTATAAATTATATCTGTTTGGTTATTATAGATGGAACAAATATTTTAAGGTCGTATAATCTTAGTATGCCAATAGGTACGATAGGTAGCCATTTTGTTCCCTTTGCCAGGGAATTTCTTGGAACTAATATTCCAGCCCTTTGTTGAGGACAAGGGGTGATATATTCTCCTCTGTAACTACTTCCTGCTAACTTATGATGCTGTTGTCAGGGCACAGGAAGAATGGAATATTAGCCAAAGCCAGGAGGGGATTAGGGCAATGGGGCATTCATCAGAAGCATCTGGCTTGCTGACCTAGCTGAAGAGACAGAGAGCAATCACTGCCTGGACTGGTTTATACCAGCTTTCAGCATGTCTAAGGCTTTCTGGTCTTGTAGGACTACCTAGGATGGGCATGATTGAGATCACCTTTGGAGCAGTTTGTAGCCCACAACTGATTTCTGAATGGTGTCTACCAGCTGAGTGACACTCTGCCAAGACAGATGCAGACTAGGGACAGAAGTTAAAGAATTTAAAGGAAACTTTTATATTTGGAGCCTCTCCCTCAGGGATAGGTAATAAATAGGCAAAGAAGCTTAAATTGTTGATTGACAGGAGTACTTATCTGGAGACCATTTGACCTGTGAGAAGTGGATCCAAGTCTTACGATTTTTTTTGACTTCCTGAAGCTTACATTCCAATTGTTTGTAATTTGTATTGAAATCTGTATTGCAGAAAAAACAGCCAACAGGTGTCTGTAAACCAGCTGGAGTAGAGTCATGCCTTTGAGTCACAGAAAAAGCTATGCTTTGGGTTAAAATTATAAAGTTTTTTCTCTGTCCAGAGAGTTGAATATATAGATGAGAAGCATCTTTAAGTCTATATTTAGAAGATAATCAGAGGAAATTTCAAATCTTGAGCTTGTGGCTAATGGTAGTAGTCAGTGCTTTAGCAGTTTATCAGAACTCCATTGATTAATGTTAAAACTTTGAGTTTTTAGCAGGGCAGTGGTGGCACACACCTGTAATCCCAGCACTCAGGGGGCAGAGACAGGTGGATCTCTGTGAGTTCGAGGCCAGCCTGGTCTACAAAGCGAGTTCCAGGACAGCCTCCAAAGCTACAGAGAAACCCTGTCTCAAAAAACAAAAACAAAAACAAAAAAAACTTTGAGTTTTTGAAATCTTAGTATAAAAACTAGCATAGAGTAGTTTGAATTTATATACCTTAAATCATTTTCTTAGATCCTCATAACTTAGACTTTTTATATCCTCAGATGTTTATAACTTAATTTTAGACCTTTGTCACTTATATAAACATAAACTTTTTAACCTATTATTTATCATTAAATATACATACATAAGTGGTTGATTACTGAGAGCAGTCTTTGCAAAGCAAGTTCCTTTAAATAGTAAAAGTTACATCTGCTGCTAAATTGATGAAGTTATAGTTAGCCATCAACACCGTTAGAGATCTGGGAAGGATAAATTACAGCAAGAAGTATAATCCAAATGTCCTATGTATGAATTAAAATGACAGAGACTTGCCCATTACCTAGACAGTTGCTCTAGGTTCCCGTGATGTTGATGGCTTCATTGGAGACAGTGGTTGTAGGTCTTTGGTGGTCATACAAGGCACCATTAAATCTTCAGCTACCAAACAGGACAGAATCAGCTTTTGGCTGTCAGGCACAGGTCTGAGAGATTTCCTGTAGAGGAGTAACCTAGGGGACTAACCTTACTTTGACAAGGCAGAATGGAGCAGTCAACCCACCATGTGAGCAGAGTCCCGGCAGCAGGAGAGGCGTGGGGCAGTCAGTCTTGCTCAGTAGTTAACAGGTGGAGTTGTATCTCCTTTGGAAACCTTAGGGTCACTGCTAGGAGCTGGGGTCTGTCTGTCACAGTAAGCTTTTTCCTTTAAACATTTAAAATGCTATATTCAGTAGATCTCTAAAAAGTTTTAAGGGCCATTTATTAAGTATACCTGATTTTAAATAAATTTTACTTGTTCTA